>NC_092808.1:33493078-33808078 GCF_040954645.1 Diabrotica undecimpunctata
TTGTCAGAAATTTTTTTTCTTAAATGCCAGTTTAATAATCAAAACAGCTTGTTATAAAAAATATTTTGTCTCTCTGTTGAAAATCTAACAAATAAATGGTGGCTAAATAAAAACTCTCCAACCCTAGTTATTGCTCTTCCCACTGTACCATATTATCCATCCAATGGAGAAGGAACTGCATTCTTTGGCTCTAATTATGACATATTATATGAATATAAACGTACTCTAGTAATTTATGCACATAGGTTAATTGTGAAACTATAACCACTCTTGTAAAATTTATACCTATGGCTCATAATCGTGTACTGGTCTTGGCTATGCCTTTTACATAGACAATATTTAAGATTATTTTTAGTATAAATTAAAATCAGATTGTTCAATATTTACAGCTGAATTGGTAGCTATTGAGCTATTATCACGGCGTTAAATTGGATAATTAACAGCATATTATATTTAGAAGGGTATATAATTTTAACCGACTCACAGTCCGTCCTACTCTCATTAAGATACTTCTCTAAATACATATATACCAACAGACTTTATTGTAGATGCGCTTGAAAAGCTAAAAGTCCTATGTTCTTTAAGAAGAATTATTAACTTTGTGCGGGTAAAAGGTCACTCTAATATTCCAAGCAATGAAAAAGTACACAATTTGGCTAAAGACGCTACTTTAGTGGGTACAGAATGCAACGAGTTGCCCAAATGGGATTGATTTACAGCTAGGAAGAAACATGTTAGACTTAATTGGGAAATTGGGTGACAATCCTTTACTAACAGTAGCAAAAATACATACTGCAGTATATATCCAACTCTTTCATCTACTCCCCCAAATGAGAGAAGCTCCATCTCGGAAAATTTATACCCAGTACGTTAGATGCCTTTTTGGACATGCTACTGTGAACGCATACCTCTATAAAATAAAACTTTCATAAACAGATAGGTACAGCTGGTTTACGAGTCTTAAAACGTATTTTGTAGAAAATTAAACAGTGTATTTTGAAGGATAAATACTTATTATTTACATACTGTCACTGTCACTGCCAAATCTTAAAATTTATGAGATAACTTATTCTGTTTAACTTCAAAAAATGGCTCCACGTACTAGCAAAGAACTAGGAGCAAGACTTGTCACGAAATTAGAAGATGGTTGGTCATTATCTGCCGTAGCGAACCATTTTAACGTAAGCAGAATAACAGTTTTTAATATTAATAAAAGATGGAGAGAACAAGAAACTCTCGAACGAAAGCAATGTTCTGGAAGACCAAAAATATCTACCGCTCATGAAGATCGTACGCTTTTGGAGAGATTAGAAGAGAATCCTTTTGAAGATGCGAAAACTGCAAGAATTATGTCACAGTTTTCGGGAAGAGAGACAACAGCTTGGAGCAGAATTAAAGCATCGCGTCTTAGGTACAAATTCAAGATTTTTGGGACAGGGCAATACTTACAGAAGAGAAAATTTTTCAATCTTCTAAAAAGGTCAAAATTGGGGTGTATAGACCAGAAAATAATAGATTTAATCCTGTATATATTAATAGATATCGAGCAGCTGGTCATTTTAGCGCCAATTTATGGGGATGGATTTCATCTAGAGGAATCGGAATGGTATGGCCTATCGATGGCAGGTTTGTTAGGTAGACTTATCTGAATATTTATGTTTCCCTGTGTAGAACAGTTGTATTCAGAAAATAATTTTATCCAAGATAATTGTCCTATTCACACTGCAAATATAATAAACCAGTGGCTCCAGAATAACAACATCGAAACCTTACCATGGCCCAGCTACAGTCCAGATTTAATCCCAATCGAGAATGTGTGGGGGGTTATTATAAAACGGTTGTATCGGCGTAATTTTATACCTCAAAATGCTGAAGAGCTGTGGCACGATATACAACAGGTTTGGGAAGAGCTCTCTGAAGAAGACAATTTCATAGTTCCTTTCACGCAGATGGACCGAAGACTACAAGCTGTTATCAATGCTGATGGAGATATTACAAAATATTAAATTTATTTTTTCATACCTAAACTTTGTATAATTTTCTTCTTCCAGACCCTTACTTTCTTTCGAGCTTCTTGTTCCCCCCATTTTTTAGTAATAGAAAAACTGTGGTTTTGCTTTTGTTAAAATGTTTTGCTGCCTCTGATAGTGCCCAGTATCTTTTAATTTAGTTACAATTCTTACTTTAGTATATTGTTGAGTTAAGTCGTTTGTTTTATTCCTTAATAATAATAAAAATAATAACAACAACCCTATGTTATTAAAAAACTATCATTTATATACTCTTTATAAAATGCAGGCATTCAAAATAATATCAAAATTTAGACCTTAATAATTATTACAGTTTATGAATTAACATATGTAATTAATTGTTTGTTGTTTGTTTGTATTTTTATATTTTTATTATTTGTCTGCCATAATAAATATAATATAATGTCAGACTAATCAAATACAATGCTCAAAATGATCAAATCTTACTAAGAGTTGTATCAGTTTTTTTAGGAACCAGCTGTACATGTGAATATGATGGTCTTAACCACTTGATGTTTCAATGTCGGTATAATTAAGAAGCCATACAATTTTTATTTCAATCTATCTCTCCAACAAAAAAAATCATACTGCCACAGAACGTTGTCTCTTTTCTCCTTTTAAGTAGTCAAGATCCAACTATTAGATCGATTTGATGGGAATTTTTGAAACGTACCAAACGGAAAATTTAAACTGCCTTTTCCAAGCAGTGGTGTGTGAATGCGAAATGGTAGGACTTTAGTTGTAGTATTTCCGACTGTCTTTCCTTTTGTGTCATTTACCTTTGACTGTTGCCTGTATTGTTTGTTTAAAACAACGTGGCTATGAAGGGCACCTTTGCGTGAAGCGTGTGTCCTTGTTCAATCCTTTTTGTACAGTTACCAATAGTGTTTTCAATGGGAAGGTTAAGATATTTAGTGAATCAACGATATATTAAATTGTCTGATATAAATTTAAAGAAAATATAAAAGTTAATTGTTTTTACTTATTCAACCAATTATCTGGCTAAATAGGTTTTGAACCTAAGACCAAAAAAAAACCTAAAATACGCAGACAACGCTGTGGTCCTTGACACCATACATGCAAAGCAGTGCGAAGAGAGTTATCAACGATATTAACATCCAACACGTTTACAGGTACATATATCTAGGAAAAGAAATAAATGCTCTGCTGAACCGCTGAAAAGAGATTAAGGAACGCATTGAAATCGCTAGGACCGGTTTTGTCAACATGAAAAAATTTCTATCTCACCCGAAATTAACCATTTAGTCACGATTTCGGACACTAAAGTGCTAGTTTTGGTCTTTACTTAAATGTGATTCTACGTATGCTAAGAATCAGCTAGTACAGTGAAACTACCAACACAGGTCACTGAACAGAAAAAAGAAGTGGGGTAGTCACTCCAACTAGAGTGAATCAGATCAAAGTGATCTAAATAACAAGAGATAAATCACCAAACGGTAGAAGTATTGGCTAACGCGCAAAAAATGTAGTGACAACCTTTTATAGAGTAATCAGTTAATTAACAAGCAGAATAGTTCATACAGAGGAAGAAGAAGCAGTCCACAACCGCCTAACAAATATTATGCTCATGACTTTTTTCCACTATTACCGCTAAATTCAGCCAGTACTATATTCCGATACTAGAATATCCAAAGTATATTATTCCCATACCATCATAATTGATTTGCTTGTTGCGAAATGGATCTAAATGTATGTAATTTCATAGTAATACAATTACATAAAAGATCAAACAAATGCTGATATGCTTCACTTTAAATCCTTATATTGTGTTCATAACGGGCAACGTTGTTCTTATAAATCCAGTGTTCGAATCTTGAGACTATAACGATGATGATCATTAATATTGTGGCATTACATTGAATGCGGAAAGTTTTCGGAAGTACGGTGCTGTCAAGGAAGGAAACTCCGCACACAGGAAGGAAGGGTAACGATGAGGCGTGAAGGGGGCTGTTCCTGGAGGAAGGACTCTGTTATATATTGCCTTTATATCAGGATTCTTACTGAATTTCAAGTGGGATTTACACTTCGTCTCGTCGAATGGAAGATGGTCGGAAAACGTGCAGCGGGTAAAATTTGAGAATAGGTTTACACATAGTGGAAACTTTAATATATTTAATGATTACTATGATCAACATGATCATAGCTCTTTAATCTATACTCAGATATAAATTTATTTAGAATTTTTAATAATAACTCATAAGAAAAGGTAAAGGAAATTTCAAGAAGAAATATTAGCTATTATACTTGAATTTTGTAATTATATTTATCTTTGGTTTATAACCTTATAAGATGTTTTCTGATTCTTAATCGTCACTTATTAGCCTCACGGGAATAGATGGAGAAAAAGACCATTACCTAGTGAGAGCAAAAATCAGCATGGGAATATCGTCACAAAAACTTAACACGAACGAAGCATTGGGACAGTGGAAGATGTAAAAACTACAAAATGAAGAAAACCGAGAAACTTACTTATAGGAAATGAAGCAACAACTAAGTATAGTCTACCAGCGCAATGATGTCGAAATGCTGTGGAAGAAAATGGAAAAAACAATTACAGAGATAGCAGAACTAATAATAGGAAAAAGCGAGAAGAGCTAGAATACTAATCATGACTGACATGAACTGAAAAATAGAAGATAAAGTCAACACATGCTGCAGAAAAGTCAACAGCTGGATGGCTAGAAACGATCTCGAACTGCAGGAAGCAAAGCGGAAGTGGTCATACTAAAAGGACCACTACGAAGACCCGAGATGACTTTTTAAATTGATAGTACTATTTTAATGCCTACAAACTGTGCAAAATAATTAGGCATATACGAGTACATCGACACGGGCCTAAGGTTCACTAGTCCAGAGGCCGGAAAAAAGAACAGCAGCCCTACAAAGGATAATGCCGAATATAGGAGGCCCAAGAAGCCAAAAACGAAGAATGTACCTGCAAGTGGTCCAGTCGACCCTCCTATATGAAACCCCCATTTGGGCAGATGTACTAAATTACAAAAAGTACGGAGACATGATAACCAGAGCCCAGAGAAGAAAGCCAATATTAAAAGTGCATACATGGCCCTACAGGTGATAGTATACAGATAGCATATACAGGTGATAGTAGGTGATACAGCCCTACTTCACCTCCTAGCGAAAGAACGGCAGACGCTCTATAACTCTCGAGACGGCCACCTACCTCAGGTCAGAGCCGCCATTAGAGAACAATTACTAACAGAATGTCAAGCAGAATGGGAGGCACAGATAGACAATTCACAATGGATCAAAAAAATTAATACCCAATGTGATAGTGTGGTACATAATGTAAGTTCAAGCGAGTAAATTTTTATTTTATGCAGTTACTTACCGGACGTGGATCTTTCAGGAATTACACGTATCGTATATGAAAAACCAGCGATGATAATTGTGTCATATGTAACGTAGAAGACGATGCGGAGCATTGTATCTTCAGGTGAAAGGTTTTTGCGTCGAAACAACATATAATACGAACAAAGCTAGGAAAGATATCCTCTAACATCTTGCTACGTGTCGCTATGGAAAGAAGAGAGAACTTTGAATTTTTTATAGACCAAGTAACAAAAATTATGAAGAGAAAGTCCATGATAGAGAAAGAAACTGAGATAGGACGAGAGTGATCTGGGGCAATCCGCCTCCATTCAAAATTAGTTATCATTATATATTATGTATGAATATATATATATATATATATATATATATATATATATATATATATATATATGTGTGTGTCTGTGTATATGTGTGTATATATGTAAGTGTGTGTGTATGTAGGTGCGTATATGTGTATGTACGTATGTATGTATGTACATATGTATGTACTACACTTATTTATCATACTTACTTATTGTTACATAGTATACCTATACATTCCATATACTTTCCTTCTGGTTCCTTACCGCTCTTAGGTAATACCATCGGCAAGGCTATGTCTCTATTTTATATACATTTCCTTCTGATTCCTTAACGCTCCTAGCTAAGAACCGGCAACAAATCTTCATTATTTAGAGAGCTCAAGGCTCCCTTAAGTTTCGTTTACTAACTGAACAAGTACGGGGGTTTCTTGACAAAGAATGGGTGATTTTAGTTGGTAGGCAGGGCAACAGGAAGACATCCGTTTGCATGACCTCCTTTACACAGGGAGAAATGGGTTTGGATGTTTTCTTCTGTCCTGAATCCAACACATACCGAGCAATAGTACGGTGTTAAGAACATTTCCACCCTAATAAAAAAAAAAGGTTTAAGCTCTGCAACTTAGAACGAGAAGGATGCAAGAGTTGAACACTTTGGTTCGAAGGTTTTGTCGTATGGTTTTGTTTTTCAGTATGAATGAAAGTTTTCAGAATGCCTCCCATCCCATTCTTACTAGTTGATTTATTTTAGTAGTTGGCTTTTCTTTGTTTGCCTTGATATTTTGATCCAGATATATGTATATTTTTACATGTTCTACTTTTGTTCCTTGAATAGTTATCGTCGGTTGATCATTTTTGTGCGACATTAGTTTAGTTTTGCTAAAATTCATTTCCAGTCCTTTTTTATAGATTCTGTATGAAGTTCACCGATCATCGTCTTCAGTTCTTTTTAGCTGTTGGCTATTAGTACTACGTCATCTGCGTATCTTTGGTGGTTTAAATATTTTCCATTTATCGAGAGTCCCTTCGTTTCCCAATTTAGTGATTTAAAGATGTCTTTAAATAAAAAAAAAATCAATGAAAATGAAACTCAGATATTTTAAGAAAAAAATCCCCAGAAGAATCTTCGGAACCTATCACCACTCGAATACTAACCAATACCGAATGAGAACAGAAGCCAAGCTCAAACCGATATATAATGCTAGTGACTTCCTTCGTCCTATAAGTTAAATCCCAACGCCTAAGATGCCCATAGCTTCCTAATAACCACTTTGCTAAATTAATCTGGAAAAAGGACTCGACAGGAAGAAGGACCTTAGAACGTCCACGAATGCGGTGGGGAGCTAACATATGCTCAGGTATAAGAACAACCGACCTAAATATCATGGTTGAGCAGGTGAGATAGAAGCAAGTTATGAAGTCAGCCAAGATCCACCCTGGTTTGTAATGCTATCATAAGAAGAAATTTTTCCTTGTCCTATCTGGTTTTCTCAAGGTCTCTAATGTGCCACTAGAATATTTTAAATTTGAGCTTTTCAAATTATTTTAAATATTTGATATTATGTCTGGAAATAAATATTTTAGTTTTGCCATTTTTTCTCCTACATCCCTTACTTTAGTTTTCTTTCCAATCCACTTATTTGTATTACTCTTCATTTTCCCATTTAAGATTTGCCTTTCCATAGCTCTTTTTGTTCTTAACAAAATCAATATTTGCCTTTATAAAAGTCAATACTTCTTGCTATCCATAAGTAAGAAACGGAGTTCATATATAGAAATCATTTTTAATAATGGTATATAATTTAGAGATTTATATGCTGTCTGTGTAAACGTTTTCTAACGTTTTATGTACGAGGTACAGAGGTCGAGTTGGGTGGTTGTAAAAATTGATGTCGGCCAAGAATAAAAATAAAATGATAGCAATAAAAATTAGATAGAATAGTATTATTTTGAAAAAAAAAAAAGTGCAGTAGGAGATACTGTAAACAAGCGCGAAGCTTCATAATATAAATTTCTGTATTTTTCAAATTAAAATATTTTTAAAAATGAGAAAGTAATTTTATTATTTGTTTATTATTATTTTTTTAAATTTTTGATAGCTTTCAATAAAATTGAAACAGTTAAAGGACGTTAATGGCCGTTAATGGACGTTATATGGCATACCCATATAACGAATTGGACATTTGGTTTAAATAGCGGATTGTGTCACTTCGAGAATGTCATCCTATGTAACGAAAGTAGCTCATCTTTCTGTCCTTCATAGTGTTGAGTATTTCTTTTTCTTTTTTCATATGTCTTAATGTTTTCGTATTTGTTACGTGTTGTGTTTATGATATTTTTCAGATTCTTCGATAACACTTCATCTCAAAGCTGGAAAGTCTTTTTCGGTTGCATCCGTAATTGTCCAGGCTTCAACTCCATATAAAAGGGCAGAGAATACGTAGCATTTCAATACTCTAGTTTTAATTTCTATTTCCCAGTTTTTTATTGCATAATACCACTTTAATCCTATTGAAACTGCTTCTGGCCATCTCATTGCGTCGTTTTATTTCAAGGCTGCGGTCTCATTGTTCATTTAGCTCACATCCCAAGTAATTGTATCTAAGTACTTGTTCTAAAGCTTCTTCATTAACGTAACTAGTTACGTCTTCAATCTTATTCTTAGTGACAATAATGGTATTTGTTTTTTTTTGTGTTCAGAGCCAATCCATACCTCTCGCAGTACTGCGAAGTACGATCAACCAAAATTTGCAGTTCTTCTCTGCTTTCCGCCAGAGGTATTGTATCGTCTGCATATCTGAGATTACTTACTAGCGTTCCGTTAATTGATAAGCCTTTATTGATGGATGTTATCTGGTGCCTCTTTACACATCTCTTCTGAGCACATATTAAATAATAAAGGTGATATTATACACCCTTGTCGTACTCCTCTTCTTATAGTTACATCTTTAGATTTTTGTTGGTCTACTCGTGTTATGGCTTTCTGATATAAAATTGTAATGATTTTCACATTCTGATGAATATGTCACAGTTGATACCTCGTCGCATATCTATGAGTGTTTGTATCGTAAATAATGCCTCTCCAGTGCAAAGCCTTTTCTAAATCCAAGTTGGTTTCCAGTTATTGTATCGCCTGGTACTTTGTAGATGCGTTCATGTATCACTTGCAAGAAGACTTTTAAAACATGGTTCATCGAGCTGATCATTCTTAATTCTTCACATTTAATTGCGTTGGGTTTTTTGGATATTAGAATGAAAGCTACATTAGGGACATTAGCTATTCTTTCGGAATTTCCCAGGTATAGTGAATTTCATTGAATAATTCTAATAGTATCTCAGTGTGGTTCTCTGTTAGTAGTCTTAAGATTTATGTAGGTATTTCATCCGGCCCCATGGCTTTATCATTTTTTATACGATTTAGTGATTTTTCAATTTCTCCTTTTGGTAATTGTAGGTCCATTTCTACCTCTTGTTTCTATTGTCTCCATTCTTTCGTCGTCTTTAAATAGCTCTTTCATATATTCTTCCCATATATTTATTTTCTCTGCACTTTCAATTACTATCCCGCTGTTTTTGTCCATTATATTTCCAACATCTCTTTTTTTTGTATATGCCAGCTGTTTTTTAAATTATCTGTGTATATTAAAGATGTTTTGTTGTTTTTCTAATCTTCCTATGTCTGCACGTTTTTTTGATAGCCACAATTCCTTCACTTATTTGATTTTTTGTTTTATTGTTTTATTTACGTTTTTTTATTGTTGTTCGTTTTTATTGTTGTTCGTTTTTATTCTTGTATTTCCTCCTTTCCTATATCAGTGACTTTATTTCTTGTGTTATCCATTGTTTACTTTTAGGGGATATATCGCCTTCCAATTGTTGTTGTATGATGTTCCTCAGGATCTTCTCTAACTCTTTCCATTTTTCTGTAGCATTAAGTTATCCTTGTCTTTCTACTTTCTGGACTTCCATGCGTATGTGTTCTCTGATCTGTTGACAGAGATTAGCTTCTTTTAGTGTTCTTAGATTATTTCTAGATGTTTTGGTGATTGTTTTTATTTTCTTTGGTTTGAGTTTCTTGTCTGCTAAACCAAGCTTGTGGTCACTTGATATATCTGCCCCTGGATAAGCTTTAGTCGATACTATAACGTTACGAAATCTTTGGTTTATAATGATGTAGTCAATCTGGTTTCTTATTATGTTCTTACCGTCATCTCTAGGGGCCTTCCAAGTGTTTATTTTTCAGACTAGTAGTTTGTACCATGTGTTTTTGATAATGAATTCATTGTCCTTGCAAAACTGAACTAGCCTCTCCGCTATCGCATTACGTGTTCCTAGTCCATATTCGCCAACGTCTTCTCCAAATTTAAAGAAGATTTAGTACAATTCATATATCAACCAAATATGATTGGAATCTGTGTCGAGTCATCTACACGTTCGCAGTTTTGTTGACTTCTCCTCATCTTTTTTAATTAAAAAAATATCCTCTCCTACTCTTGTAAACGTCCTTTCTTTTGAAAATATGTACATTTTTTATACTGAGATGATTTTCTTTAGCAAAGTCCACTAAAAAATATTCATTTTCATTTGTCTATGCCAGTAAACTTTTTTTTTTAATTAAATTTAAAAATGTATTATTGTATATCAATTGTTTATGTAAATTATTAAAAATGTTTACCTTTAAATTTTTGAAAGTGTTCCTTATTCAATGAAGTTTAAAAATGAGTCTTCTTTTATGTATCTGTACTTTTTAAAACCAATAAACCTTTAAGGGTAGTAAGATTCAGAATAGTAGAGGGGATACTCCGCGTGATTTTTGGCGCCGGGACGCCACTTATTGTTTAACTCTCGAAGCGCTCATGCGATTCAAATGTTGTGAGTTTCGCAAGTGAATGCAATATAGCAATACAGATTCCGATTTTGTGATAAACATATGTAGTGAGTTTATTTCGTGAGTTCACAATATATAAATGATCGGGTTATTCCAAAAAATAAAAATGGCACGGGTTCGATAAGTAGAAAAATTAAGTTTGCAAGTATGATACGTATTAATAAAGTTATTTCTATTTTTTTATACCTTTAAATCTAATGAATTTATGTGCTAGAATTTTATTCCCATTTTTATAAAGTTAAAGTTTATTTCCTTGGCATTTTTTGTGAATATGCATTTTTTAATTTAAACTATGTTGGTAAGGATTTGGGTAAGGTACACTCACAATTTTATTTCTCTAGTTATTTCCTTTATTTATTAATTTTTTAGACCTCTTATGCATTCCCACCTGCATCCTTTATCTTCTTGTATGAATATTACCAGGTATTCGAGTGTCGATGTTGTTCCAGATTCTTATTTCTACATACAACTACATTTCTACTCCACTTTTTCTTTGCTCGATTATAACTTTGTTCTTATAATTTTCGTTTTCTTAACACTAAATTACGTTTTTAGTGTTTAACTGATTCTTTTTATATACCTATTAATTGTTATCTGTTCCTTATCGTACTATTATTACTAGATTACCTATGTACGTACATACAATAATCTATTATTGGCACTTGCGACTTTTTTTAAATGTACTTTCTACTACTTTTGTTATCGTTTTGGAGATATATATTACTAAACATAAAAACGTGACATGTATAAGTTTTCCTCCCTTTTATTATTCTTCCCAATAATATTTAGCGGTATGTAGATGCTATATCTCTGCTCTTCTTTCCAAAAGCGGGAGCTTCCTTTCTTCCATTATAGTATACCATTATACATATACTTTAAGTATCATTCACGTCAAGCAAAAACTTGTATAATTTTTAATTATCAAGAAGTAAGCGGCTCTATAATTTTCAATTTCTTATATCTGTACTAATATATCTATACAAATGTCTTGGTATAGTACCAGTTTTTCATGTTTCCTTCTTCATTTCCAGTAGCCAATTTTTACTTATTTTGCCTAAACTCATTATCATCTCCGGATCCACCGATATCATCTGCAATCACTAATTTTGCTATTTTTATTTTTGCTGAACATTATTCGATAGCTTTTTTTGATTTCTTGATTGACCTTAATTTTTTTTATTTTATTGTCATTCTTTTCGTCCGTTTCTTGTTATATTTCTTCTTGGTTTTCTGTCTTATTCACAAAATTTTGTGTTTAGTGTTTATCGAATATGTTCCGTATGCCTTGTATGTTTGTTTTAAATTGATATCTCTCATTTTTAATGCTTTTTATTTTTTCTTGCTTTCAAACCCTGTATTTTATTAAATAATCATAATCATTTATTCTTCTTCCAGTATTACTGTATCCTCATTGGACGTTGGCCTACATAAATTTGTCTACTGTAGCTCCGAACAGTTTTAATGACCTTTTTTAATTCATTGTCATATTTTTACGTCTCGAGATTCATTGGCTACCCAGCTATTCGTCCTTTTAATTTACGTTACATTTAAATGTTAAGACTGCCGTGCTAATAGTTTTTCATAACATAAACAAAACATATCGTTTTCTACATTTAACTGTGTACAGACCTTCACTATATACAGGGTGCTTCATTAAGAATTGTCCATATAGTAACTGGAGAAACCTTAGCACAAAATACGAAGATTTAACCTAAACCACTTAAATAAAATATTACTCTTTGCCGTTACAAATATGCTAAAATTATTTTAGCCCATTGTTTTAACACGTTCTAAGATTTTTCGTTTAAACCTGACCAACGATTTGCACATGTTAAATGCTTTAACTAGTGTAAAACGATTGTTTTCTGCTGTTACCAGAGGCTAGCTGTAGGGATAGATACTTCTTTTTCATCCCTCACAATCTACGCTACTGTCGTAAGAATTATTTCACCATGTTTTTTGATTCTTCGTTACTTTTTAAGTAAATATCATCCATTTGTCTCAATGCGATAGAGTGAGTAGTTTTCAAGTTATTTGCGTTTAAAGGTAATGTTTAAAGTACACAATCTTATTTTATTGCTAACATCCATTTCACAGAAGTCATAATCACTAATTAAGTTGCAAATTAAGAAGATTTGGTAAATTCCATTTCAAATGATTTTTTTTATATTAATGTTTTAGTTCATAAAAACAAGAACTTTGATTTTTATTATACTAAAACAATTTTTCTTGAAAAATTTTGAAAAATTGCGGTTGGAATTTGCAGTTAATTCAAAGAGACCTATTAAATTATCTCTAAAAATGCCACACCAAACATTTATTCTCAGTTCATGTTGAAAGTGTGCTGCTCTGACGCAGTCGTGGATCCAAGGGGGTCATGACCACCCCCAAAACAAAATTAAATATCAATCAAATAATCCTAAAAAAAATAATTTAAAACCCATCAACCCTATAAGCAGGAAGTCAAGAGTTGAAATGATTCAAACTCATTTAATCTAGTGGTAAGTGTAGAATTATACGGAAGCCTTTTTAAATTGCTCTTTAAAAAAATCAACAATTCTAAATACAGTAATACTCGACTAAGACTTCCACGAATTCAGAGTTACGCGATTTTCAAATTTTGTCAATTCGTCATTTGAGTGCCAAAGGCTCGTATAGTTTCTCGTCAAACCTGTCGTCAAAACCAATCTGCTAACTCTTGCGAAGAATATTTCCGAAGATCCATTTATTTACCCCTTTTAGACAATATCTTAACTGATTTAGAAGAACCACTATCACCGAAAGTTCTGAATCTATTTAATCTTCAAGTCGTTTTACCTAAAACTGATAACACACCAGAAGATAAAGTTGCATTAAAAAAATTGTTGACACCAGAATATTATTGAACCAACTACTTACTGCATATTCCACACTAGAACAAGAGTTTTCACTGTGGATTCAAAAGTGGAAAAGAATCGTGCAAAATAATGGAAAACTTCCAGATTGTTTTTAGAAGTATTAGAAAACTGCGATATGGCTTAGAAATAGAAAGATTAACTGGTTTAGCACTCATCAATGTGCATCCTGAAATTTCTCTAGATGTTGATGCAATCATAGAGCGATTTGCTAAATCGGATAGGCGAAAAGAATAAATTTTTATAAAATTATATAATATTTATTTATCTTATTCTTTTAGTATTTTTAATCACTGAACTTTTATTTACCACTCGTTGCTGGCTGTTGCTGACAATTCGTGAGAAAAATGTCAAATACCGAGTAAAAAAATATTTTACTCACTTATAGCCTAATACGCCTAATTATAGAAATAACTATTCCTTAATTATATTATGTTTTTTGTTGAATACTACTACTACTTGTCGGTTTATAACGTTCTTCGCCGTTTTCCGACTTCCAATCGACACGGTCCGGTTGTTTCATAGATCTTCTTCTATGGACCTCTCTCTCAGTTCTTTATTGATTGTCTACTTTGCCAACTTTTTCTCGGTCTACCTTGTTTTTTCTTCCCTTCTGGTTGCCATTTTAATATTTCCTTTGGTATTCGTTGTTCACCCATTCTTTGTATTTGTCCGAACCAGATAAGTTGTTTTGTTGTTAGGTCATCTGATTGTTCGTTTGATTCCCATTATTTCTCTAATGCGTTCGTTGGTAATCCTTTCTCTTTTAGATCTTCCTGCAGCTCTTCTCCAAAAATCCTTTTCCGTCGCTTTCAGTTGAATTTCATTTTTTGTTGAATAACTTAATTTAAATAAAATGCTGTTTACACTTATTCTTAGGTTTCTTCATCATTGCGGAAGGGTGGCTATAACTACAGCAAATTGCTCTCTATCTTGAGCTGTTCTTAGTGTCGAATGTGTGTCCATGCCTGTCCAGTCTCTTATATTCTTCGGCCAGGAGCATTTTTTTCTTCCTGGACCTCTTCCTTCTACTTTCCCTTCCATTATGAGTCGTAGAAAGTTATATTTTTCTTCTCTGTAATTATGTCCTAGATAACTCGTTTTTCTGTTGTTTACAATATTTAGGAGTTCTCTCTCAGTCCTCATTCTTCTCAGCACCTTGTTATTGGTCTGTCCACGAAATCTCCAGCATTCTTCGAAAAACACACATTTCAAAGGCTTCTATACTCCTCATACTTGTAATTTCGAGAGTCCATGTTTCCACTTCGTATAGCAATAAGGAATAAATGAATGTTTTTACTAATTGATATCGGATATCCAACGATAAGATAGAGTTTATTAGGAATGTTAAATACATTCATTAATGTTTACACTTACATTGAGTTATTGCATTTAAATTACTTAACTTTGGTTTATACTTATTTATCCTTGGTTTGTTCTTGATTTTGTAGCTATAGGATAGGTGGGTTTAAATTAATTGTCTTTAAAATACCTAGTTTAAATTGACAGTCTTTGATTTTTCAGTATTTATATTTTAATAACTTTCCATTAGTTTAATAGTCTTGTACACTTGATTTTACTGTCATAGAGTATGTGGGTTTAAATTATTTTTTTTTGTTTAAGTTTAAGACCCCTTAATGTTGTACCCTTCTTTGCACCCGTAAGGTATTTGTGTTTTAATAACTTCTCATTGGTTTACTACATCGCTTAAAATAATTATTGAGAAAATGATTCCCTTAGATGAGGCACAAATCATATCAATCGTAAAGGTGCAAAAATCTAAATCCTATATCAAAATCACCCTTAAGACCCATGACCCCCCCTGAAAAAAATTTCTGGATCCGCCACTGCTCTGACGGCATGTGGATTTTCGTTATCCCAAATGTAACAATTTCTCCAGTTATAAACGCCTCTCTACGTGTGAAAGTGGCTTCATCAGTAAAAAGGATATTGCGAACGAAATTGTTATTTGTATTTATCCTATCCATAACAAATTGTGTAAATTCCATTCGTCGAGGGGTAGCAATCTATGGGTAGTAAGGTCTACACTGGAGTAAAATGATAAGGTCTTAATTCTTTTCTTTTAATATTCCAAAAACTGAAGCATAGCATGGCTTATTCCAATTACTGCTGATAAACGTCTAGTACGTAACTGAGGTTCATTAGCAATTCTTACCAAAACATCATCCTCCTGATTCGCTGGAATTATTTTTGGACATCCTAGATCACGCTTTTGACGGAATTGACCATTTTCTACCGCTAACCGGTAGTAAATATTTTTAAAAGTCCTGTAATGGAATTGTCGTCTGTTAAGATATAATTGTAGATATTTTTGAGCAAAAGCACGTCCTGTATAATTTGCTCGTGCATAAACACAAACCATATAATCTATATTGAACAATTATTATGGCGTGGAATTTTCACAAAAAACTACTATAACAGTAAGCAATCTTAGGCTTTTCAATTACGATTATCGGTCTGACTGTTGCAACACAAATAAATGGTATCAGCCTAGTTATTAATAACTATTAACGATTCATGAAAATTAACGATAAGCTTTAACAAAATTTATTAGCAACTTGGTTAAATTATTAAAGAAAGTCATGTGAAATAACCAAAAAATACGATTATGTATTTTAAACATTACCTTTAAACGCATATAACTTGAAAACTACTAACCATATCTCATTGAGACAAAAGGATGATATTTATGTAAAAAGTAACGAAGAATAAAAAAACATTCTGAAATGATTATTACGACAATGGTGTAGATTGTGAAGGGGACAAGGAAGTATCTATCCCTACAGCACGCCTCTGGTAACAGCGGAAAACTATCTTTTAACACTAGTTAAAGAGTCCTAACTGTGTAAACTGTTTGTCAAATTTGTAAGAAGTATTTTTTTTAAGTGTTTTAGATTGATTAAATTTTCGTATTTTGTGCTAAGGTTTCTCCAGTTACTATATGGACAATTCTTAATGAAACACCCTGTATACACAACACTAAAATAGATATATTGTTGCTATTATATAATTCTTCTATATTCCTTCCGTATAAATATACTATAACCTGATCATTTTCAGTAAACATAACCTATACGCTTTATTTGAAACGCGTAGTGCTGGTGAACATAAAAAGTATGTTTTCATGTACTTAAAAATCATCTAAAAGTATGTTGTGTTCATAAATGGTAGCCATGTGGAGGCTACCCCCCGGTTGTACTCCGGAGGATCTATTAGTTGCTCGACGACTTGCTGTACGATCCCAATCTGTACATCATAAATTACATGCTGCAAATATGATCTACAGTGGTAAGTTTGAAACGTACTATATAATATATCAATATACAGTGTATTTCATCAATTTGCGACTTTTTGGAATAAATATTTTATCCTCTATTAAAATCATATTGAAATGACAATACAGTGATAATCGGAAATTCCTATTTAAACATTGTCTTAATCAACAAAAAATGCCATTTTAAGTTCTTGAACATACTACATATTTATTAAGTGGTATAAACAATTAGTAATACAAAAATAGAACGTAATACATATTTTCCTACTGCTTGTAAATTGTAGTCGTGCTTCCTTCATGTGTTAAGTATCTTTCATACTAAACAAACCCTTGTAAATATTCTTTTGTTGTGGAGTTATTACAGTAACCTAAATAAAGGTGAAACATCAATACTATTAAATGTTAGAATAAGTGAACGTCAATCTTATATCAAAAATAAAGAATTTCATAGATCTCGAATATTTTAACACGCATGTGAATGTGAAAATGAACATAGGGTTTAATGGAAAGATTTAAGTTTAGTCCTTTAAGAAACAGATGGTAAAAGAGAAATATCAAAGAAGTTGGTCTTATTATGTGATATGAAACCAATTGAAGGGTACAAGGGAAAAGGCAACTAAGTCAAAAAACTATATTTTTCAGGAGAAGGAAAACAAAATTTGTAACGATAAAAATCCTATGCTTTTTCACATTTTTAGGTAAATATTTTTTTATATTTAGTTCGATATGTACTTTTTAAAAACAGCTGGAATAATGTTATGATTGAATTATTATTTCGTAGTTAGATATTTTTTATTTAAACAAAATGTGGACTAAGTTGGTTCTTCTCCTGAACAGATCAAAAAAATTTTATTTTTATTATTTTATAGGTATATACCTATATCCAAGAAAAATAAGCAAATAGATGGTCACAGTTCAGATTAATTAGCCTGATGAGTCATTTTCTGAAAATTGTACATTAACGTATATGCAGAGAATGCGAAAGAAATCTGAGCGACAATCAATTTGGATTCCGTATGGGGCTTGGTACGAGGGAGGCATTATTTGGCCTCCAGATATTACCACAAAAATGCCGAGATCAACGAAAAGACGTGTTTCTTTGTTTTATCTCCTACGAAAAAGCGTTTGATCGAGTAAAACACACAGAACTTATAGAAACCCTAACACAATATAGTATAGACCATAACACGGCGGCTCTTATTAAAAACCTATATTGGGATCAAATGGCTTCGATTAAAATAGACAATCGTATGACAGCAGAAATGTCAATAAAAAGAGGAGTTCGCCAGGGCTGTGTACTTTCTCCACTATTTAATATGTTTAATATATATATATTTCGAAAAGATCTTCCAAAATGCGCTCGAAAATATTGAAGAAGGAATAAAAATAAACGGAGAATATGTAAACAACTTAAAATACGCAGACGACACCGTCATTATTGCGGATAGTGCTGACAGTTTGCAACGACTTTTGAATGCCATAACCAGAGAGGGAGATAGCTTGGGGCTGAATATAAACACAAATAAAACAAAAATAATGGCCGTTACACATGCACCAAATGCCGACATTAACATTTGTATCTACAACAAACAGATAGAACCCGTACAAAAATTCCAGTATCTTGGTTGCTGGATAACAAACGATCTTGACTACGAAGTTAAAATATGTGCTAGTATAGAGTATGCTAGGTCCACTTTTCATGGAATGAAAAAATTCCTAATAAACTCTATCTTATCGTTGGATATCCGATACCAATTTGTAAAAACATTCATTTATTCCATATTGCTATACGGAGTAGAAACATGGACTCTCGAAATCGCAAGTATGAGACGTGTAGAAACCTTTGAGATGTGGGTTTTTCGAAGGATGCTGAGGATCTCTTAGACAGAGCACGTGACCAACAACAAGGTGCTGAGAAAAATGGGGACTGAGAGAGAACTCCTAAATATTGTAAAAACCAGAAAAACCAGTTATCTAGGAAATATTTACAGAAGAAAAAAATACAACTTCCTACGACTGATAACGGAAAGAAAAGTGGAAGGAAGAAGAGGTTCAGGAAAAATAAAATGCTCCTGGCTGAAAAATGTAAGAGACTGGACAGGCATGGAGACTCATTTAATACTAAAAACAGCTCAAAATAGAGAGCAATTTGCTGTAGTTATAGCCAATCTTTAGTAATGGAGAGGGCACCTTAAGAAGAAGAGTATTTTTTTATTTCATAAGGAATTTTTACATTACATTAAAAGAAAAAACCAAGCTACAAGCTATTGACTAAAGTTAATCTGATTTCTAAAAATCGGTTTGATCGTCGGGAACATCATCAGGCTCAGATGGTAACTCAGTCTGACTGGCAGAAAGAGTAGTACTCTTTAGATCCCTCTTCTTCACATAATTTCATTAGAACTTTTAGATCAGCACATTTTTCTTTGGGCAAAGGTATAAGCGTTTGGTTGAGCTTGAGTTCTTAAAGATCGGGTACCCTTGACTTCCCCTTCTAGTTCTTCCGTGTGATCCACGGTTTTGCATTTTGTTTTAAAAAACATTAACTGTTTTAGTTGCCGAATAGAAATAGAAAATTTCTTTTTGTAGAACTTGTAGGACAAAAATGTACCTCACTCTTTAATCATAATTTGTTCACATTATACAACAATAAAGGCATGTGGCTAAATTCGCGCGGCTTCTATAACCTCTTTTCAGCCATCTGAAGTTGTAGCCTTTGCAATTTTGGGAATCAATCCCATATTTTTGTCCGGGTAAGTAATTGTCACTGTGTCACTTTTTAGTGTAGCAGTTACGTAATGGAAGAACTGGATGATAGTGTGATTTTTATTTTATCCTCTGCAAGTGTCAGCAAACACATAAAGTGTTTTAACATCAGGATCCAGATAGGTGTTAAAAAATGATAGAGCTTTGAGACAACGTTATCTGACCCCTTTTTCACGATGGTTTGGTCGTACGTGAACATGATTGAAACACCATTTGACAAAATATGAATATTAAAAATATAGAATGGCAGCTGTCTTCTAAAATAGACTTCAGCAGAAGTTATATTCGGAGTAGGGAGATTTTTTTCTATAGCGATAGTCTATGGCTATAGCCTCTACAGTTAATGACTTTCTAGCTTCAGTTTTTGGACACCTTTTCAATTCATAAAACCAGTCAACCTTCAAATGGAATGTCTGTTTAAGTTCTATCTTCCTGACATCGTTCTCTAACTTTACTTTTTCGTCATCATCTTTTGAAACAGAAATTTTTGCTATCAAGCTCAATAATTTTGGCTTTCTGCTCGTCACTCCAACAGCACGTTTCAGTTCGTGGGTAACAGCAGAAGATGTTAAACTCTGACACAAGTATTTACCTTAATGTTTCATAACACATCTCAATATGGAGATATTTAGTCAAAAATAATTCAAGAAGCTTTTTAGCATTCATATCTTCCGGAAGGTAAACTCTGTTAGGGTTCTTCAAACTGTAGTGCGCTTTACGTCCGTTTATTGAGCAAAAAAAAAACTGCAATAACTTACTGGTACCTCTACTGCACTGCCATTTCTAATAAGTTTTACTTTGTAGGTGTAGGAGCTTTCATTCAATCTAGCGTCTTCGTTTTTCCTTGGTCTTCGTTGAAACACAGGTCGTAATCAGATAAGTCCAGATAAGTAACTATTTTGGGCATCATTACCGTTGTCACGGCCAATGTTATTAAACTGTTTTATTAAATCACTTTGTTCGGCAACAGAAAATATTCTGGAAGCACTTATACTGCTTGCACTGAGGGTCTTCTCCGATTTCAAATGTCGAGGCTCGTAGCTTCTTAGCAACATCTATAAGACGGCCATGTGTTTTACGCTGTTTCGTTGATTTTTCTTGATTAACACATGTATTTTCGTCACTGTCAGATATTTTAAACATTAAAACTTTCAGCAAAGACTCTTAAAACTGAAGAATACTGAATACTTAACAACTTAACGAACAAGCATGATTAAATGTGTCGAAACAACAACTAATAAACACAGCTGCGATGATCTGCGTGAGAGTAATAACGAATTTGCATGTTCTTTTGCCCATATAAATACCACTTTCACTTTAGACAAATTATATTTTATATTACATAAAATTGTAGAGTTGTAAGAACTGAAATCTGTGTTTTCAATTGCAGGTATTGCAGATCTGGAGTCTGTTAATATATCAGCTTTTTTAATATTTTCTCTTGAACCGATTCTAGAGCTTTTTTGATGGCCATAAGTTCAGCTGAAAAGATGCTACTAGCACTAGATAATTATTGAATTGGTGGGTATATTGCACAAAAATAGCACATCCTACTCCTTTTTCAACTTTTAGTTTTTAGAACCGTCTGTGTAAATCCCTGTCCAATCCACAAAGTCGCTCAGTAGAGATTTTACTAAAATATTGTTTAATAATTGATTTGATTCTGTATATTTAGGAATTATCATTCTTGGTTATCAAATTTATAAACGGAAATTTATAAATTGGTAGTAATTTAAATTTCTGTAATTCCGTATAATTCCTGGTTTCAATAAATGTATGTGTTAGTGGGGGAAAATTTTTTATTCTCCAATATGTATTAGTTAAGTTTTCAATGTTTGTGTTATCATATTTGTTGAAAGGCCTGACTCAGTGTTTCTCAGCTTCATACAGTATTTTTGAGCTAATAGTTGTCTTGTCTACGTAATTCTTATGTAATTTGTACCATGGACTTGAAGTTTTTGCAGATATAGGCTGCGGTGTGCCATTCATCATATTTGAAAGCATATTCAGTTTTTAAAAGCATTCTGGATAAGGAAAGGATTTGTAGAATACCTGGGGAACTCATTTAGAGACGTATCTATTTTTGGATTTAAATCATCCAGGAAGGAAAAATTACATGTACGGGAATAGTAAGCCTGAACTGTGATAATCTCAGACCAATATGACATTTCTATGTCTATGTAAAGATTGAAAGATATTTTTATTCTACAAAAAATTGTTGAGTAGTCTACGTTATTGTTGTCTGCATCGGCTTAAATCGCCTTTGTTTCTGGGCTGCAGTTATCTTGGGACCAGTAGCTGCGTTTTTAGTGTAAGGTTGGCTGCCTTCAGTCTCCTTCTGACTGTCCAAACGCTCGTAACCACATCTCAGACCTCTCTAAGCTCTTCTTTAAGATTAGCACCAGTAAAATATCAATTTCTCAGGGATTTCCATACTTGTCGATCATCTCCCTCTGTTGTTATTCGTTTACGGACTCTTCCTTGTCGGCGGACATAATCACCAGTATCTTGGTACCGACGATATACTCTATACAGTGGATTGACTTAAATTTAGTCAATTTGCCATGGCCCTCTGGCTTAGGGCCATTCTCAATAATGCTACTGCTTGAGCTGTTTTGACGGATGTGGCCTATTGTAAACAGGAGACATACTTCCGTAAAATAATTTTGAGTAGATTACTTGCACTATAGTGTAGATCTTTTTGATATACTATATATATATATATATATATATATATATATATATATATATTCATACTCTTTGAATGCTCTAACCATAGAGGACTTCGCTTCTACAGCAGCGTATAAAATATTTTCTACAGTATTATGTCATCGTATAGCTCCATATGCAGAACGGATAGTAGGAAAATACTAGGCTGGTTTTAGAGATGGTAAATCGACAATTCATCAGATTACAACCCTAAAACAAATTTTAGCAAGATGAAACGTTTAATTATAGAAGTAACAATAAAAGAAATGATCAGAAACGAAGACGTACGAAACAGAACCAGAGTTACAGATGTTATGGCGAGAGCTTGCAGATTGAAATGGAGATGGGCTAGCCACTTGGAAAGGATGATGCATTGAAGGTGGACACTCAAGTTAACCGAATGGTGACCAAGAACAGATAAACGAAACACAGGAAGACCACCTACACGATGGCAAGATGATATGCGAAAGATGAAGAAAAAATGGACAGGTTATTTAGAGTTGTCGTGGAATCCACAGTAGCCACACTATTGCTGCAAAGAAGTTTAAATATTTAAGTTACATGAGAACTTGTCATTTTCCGCAAAACTATTTGCGATATATCATGCTCTAGCATGCGTTGTTATCCATGCTTATGACAAAATCATTATGACCATTTAATTATGGTTATGCGTGATTTAAAATATGCTTTTTCTGCTTTAAAAAACTCGAGCATTTATAGAAAAAGGGTCTTGTTAGAATTTAGAAAAACGACTAAAGTTGCTGCAATGACTACTCCCGCCATTGTCTTTTAGATAGTCACTTTGGTATTTCTAACATGCTAACAAATTTTAAAAGAAATTAGGGATATTAAATCGTGTACTTCCTGCTATATAATCAACAGGTTATGTACCAAAACTCATCCTGTTTTACCTATTGCTGTAAGAACGAAGAAGTTACCCCAAATAGAAAAAAATATTCCATGTTTCTTATTGTTAGGTGACTTTTATATCATGTTACTGTCAAAGCCTACCTTGCTAGATCCAAACTAAACGAGCTAGAACTATATGATTGTTCTAATAACGTTGATAATAGAGTATCAGTTTTCTCCGAAGCTTAGTGGTTAGAGGACGGCCAGAAAAACATAATATATTTCTCATGAACCTAAGTGATAATAAAAATAATATCTATCTAAGATTTACTAGTATACAAACACATAATTTAAAGTAATAAACTATTTACAATACACGTACTTAATAAAATAAACCAGAAATATGGACCTATCGAGTTCTTAATAACAATTAGTTTCAATTCGTTACTTGGCGATTCCGAGCTTGTACTTGAGCGAGTAAACATATTTTTGTGCTTAGCTCTGTTATCTTTATAAACCGTAGTGCTATCGAAAAAATATAGTTAGCTATACTAAAACACTAAAAGCAACTGTTTAAACAGTTTAAGCAGTATAGAGCTCTTATTCGCTCTAGATTGTATTATGGCAGCATACTCTACATGACCACCTGCAATACTTATCTCAAATCTCTAAATTCAATATAAACGACCTCTTTACGTATATGAGAAGACGGGACATTTAGTCCCGTTGAAAGCATGTGCATTGAATCTTTCAAGCCTCTCCTTTTCATACGACGTCAGTTTCTACTCTCTTCTTATTTCAGTAGTTTCCGCCAATCCAAAAAATCCAGTAATCAAACTAATCAATATTATCCATCAGGTTCCTGAAAATAAAGACAGATCTGAGTACCCTCTTTCACAATTAGTAAAACCTTTGTTAGCAGATATAGACCTGACAATTACCGTCAGTACCTCCAATATTCCTCTACGGACCAAAAAGGTACCTACTTTCAATACTAGCCTAACTCGACGTAAGAAAGAAGAAACTCCTAGCCGTCTTCTGAGACAATTATTTATTCTTCTTCTTCTTCTTCGCGCGACTAGGTTACTCCTGTTTGTCTGCCTCTTATTCTGTTTCAGTCGTTTGACTGTACATTATCTTTCCACCTTTTTGGCGGCCTTCCAACGGTTCTTCTGCTATACGGCTTGTTATTCTTACAGATGTTCGCTAATCTATCTGGTCCCATTCGGTTTACATGTTCGTTCCAGTTTTTTTTTTTTTCTTGTTTTTATCCACCTGTTAATATTTTGAATTTTGCATTGTTCGCGTATACTTCTGTTGGTTTGTCGGTCTCTTAATGATATGCCCGCTATTGATCTTAATACTTTCATTTCGATATTGTTGATTTGTTGTTTCGTCTATCTTGTATCGGTCCTTGTCTCCCCTGCATATGTTAGGATTGGTCTTCCTGTTGTCTTGTATACTTTCATTTTGCTTTCCGTGGTCAGATATTTGTTTCTCCATATGCTTTCTCGGAGGCAACCACTTACTCTTGCCGCTTTTGATGTCTGCCTTGTGGTCTCTGAATTATTTCAAGAAGCAATAAATAGCAAACAATGCAACCAAATTCTTTAAACCGACGCCTCAAAAAATGGAGAAAATACTGGCTGTGCTGTCTGTATCGAAAATACAACCTTACACTCTACACGCTGTACACCAACTTCCAGCGACTTGTAGTACTCATACTGCAGAATTATATGGAATCCTTAAAGCTCTTGAAAGGACTCTGCCTAATAGGAAATCTCTAGCAATATGCACTGATTCTGTTTCTTCAATTCAGTCCATTACTAACATATTCTTATTAAATCCGATATTAAAAAAAAATCAACATATCTGTCATCAACATCATACCAGAGGAACATCAATAACTATTATTTGGACCCCATCTCAAGTGGGGATCAGTGGAAATGAATCCGCAGATATCGCAACAAGAAAGACAAGTTGTTCTAACTTAGGTACGCCTAGAAAAAATTCAACTTCATCACGATCTAACAGCAACTATAAAACAAAAAACTCACAGAAAAAAAAACAGAAAACATGGCAAACTCACTGAAATGGACAAAACACAAGACTGCGTATGATCCAATCTACTGTTTACTCACCTAAAATACCTACAAGACGAGGAGGGACAAAATCATCATTCGAAGACTTCGTATAGGTCACACTCGCCTCACCCACGGATACCTCATGACTTCAGAAAATCCACCTGCTTGCAAACATTGTGATTCTCATCGCCTTACAGTAGAACACTTACTCGTAGAGTGTAGAGTAGACTAGCACATACTATAAACAATAACTATAATATAAACGCAGATACTTAGTTCGCCAAATCTGTATGCTGCTCTGCTATAATTGACTTTTTAAAAGATTGCAGATTATACTACTACTACTACTATCGGTTTACAGCGTTCTCCGACGCCTTCCGACTCCTAACCGCCATTCTTCTCTATTTAACCATAGGCCTGGAGGGATTTCTCTTTCCTTTAGTTCTTTTTCAATTCCCTCTCTCCAGCTTCTTCTCGGCCTTCCTCTTTTTCTTCTTCCTTGTGGTGTCCACGTCAAAATCTGTTTCGGAATCCTGTCATCTGGCATTCTCTGTACATGGCCTTACCATATGCAGATTATATCATCTTATATAACAAATATTGTAGAGATAGTGCAAGCACTCCTGACCACGGCGCAGTAGACGAAATTTGGTTTAGTCCCCACTTCCATGCGAAACGCATTGTACTATGCACTGTATAATTCCACTTATAATAGAACCTTTCTGCCTTTACGCGAATTTGACTCCGCCTTCGCGCAGCTCCATGGTCAGGAGTGTTTGAACTATCTTTTAAAAACAAATATTGTAATAGATTATACTGATTTGTGATGTAAGAGACTGTATTTAAATAACTCTAATGTGACTTATTGCATTTAACTTAAATGTAATAGGTACAACAGATGTTTTTATGCCCGTGTAAATGGCCGTAGCTGTCGAGACACGTTAATTTTAATAAAAAAATTGCTGTAATAAATTGTTAAACAAAATTTTCGAACTGACATTCAATATTTTGAAGAAGCTATTCTGTTCTGTTCATAAATTGTGTTATAATTGGTTTCAAATGAGTGTAGAGTAATAAATCATGAAGTGTCATAAAATTTGCCTGAATTTCGGTGTCGTCATGGGCGTAGGCAAATGGACGGATGTCAACTTCGTCGTCAAAAATTGATGTACCTCAAAATATCATATTTTGGATATTTTGTGATAACCAATTTTATTTAATTTTTCGATTAACTTATTCTTCAAACTCGTATTCCATTATATGGTCATTAAAGCTAATTACATTTTTATTTATAAAAACAAATTCACTTCCTTACTGAACGAATAAAAGCATTAGAAGAAACTGATAAGGGTATGACGCACCTCCTAATATTACTAAGAACTAAAATAAATCAACATGAAGACTAATAACGCGTAATGAGGTTTTACTTACACTTTCATTATAATCCCTCTTTTATTTTATTATTATCATTCGACATTCGACATTCGAATTAGTAATTGTTACTACACCAATTAAATGTACAGTAATATTGTGATATAGAAATAGTGAAAAAGTTATAAAATGGCGACATTTACTCCAAAGAAAAGAGGTGTAAAAAATTCTCCGCTATCTGTTAGTGAAAAAGTTATAATTTTAAATGTATATGATTGCATAAAACACGATCACCCTAGTTTGTCTGTGCAAGAAAGTGTTGAGCGATGTGCCCGAATGACTGGAATTGGACAGTCCACGATTTTTAAATTATTGCGAGAAAGAAAGATATCAGGCCAGTTAAGTCCATGCAAGAGAAAATCAGGAAGACCAATAAAAATCTTAGGTGAAGACACCAAACGTGACATTCGAAGAAAAGTTCATTCGTTTTATTTTAAAAAGGAAATACCCACCCTTGACAAAATACTAATGGAGATAAGCCAAGATAACGATATTCCTTTGATATCCAGAAAACTTTTATGGAAAACTTTAAAAAGTATGAATTATTCCTGGGAAAAGCACAATCGAAAGGCACTATTACTGGAAAGTGATGAAATCATTTGCTGAAGACGAAAATATTTGAGAACTATAAAACAGTACCGCAGAGAGCACAAGAAAATTTTTTATCTTGATGAGACGTGGATAAACGAAGGTTATATAGTCCAAAAAATGTGGCAAGATAAAAATGTAACAAGTGCTCGCCAAGCTTTCATAGAAGGCCTTTCGACGGGTATTAAAGTGCCTTCGGGAAAAGGGAAGAGGCTTATAATTGCTCACATTGGAAGCGAAGAAGGATTTTTAAAAGAAGGTTTGTTAAGCTTTGAGTCGTGTCGGACGGGAGATTATCATGAGGACATGAATTCGGATGTCTTCGAAGACTACTTCGGGGAAATGTTAAAATTTCTTCCAGCTGATTTGGTCGTGGTTATGGATAATGCAAGCTACCATTCAAGGCGCATAGAGAAGGTACCAACTTCAGCTTGGAGAAAGCAAGAAATTATTAACTGGCTGTCAAATAAAGGTATTCAGTTTGAGACGAATTCAATAAAGAAGGAACTACTAGCCGTAGTAAAACAACATAAATCTCGCTTCATAAAATATGCCGTAGAAGATGTAGCAGAAAAGTATAAAGTAACTGTGCTACGCCTACCGCCATATCATTGCGAATTAAATCCCATAGAACTTATATGGGCACAAGTTAAAGGATATGTTGCAAGGCACAATACCACATTTAAAATGAAAGATGTCAAGGTATTGTTTGATCAAGCCATTATGGAAATCACATCAGAAAACTGGCAAAAAGCAATCCAGCATGTTTTAAAAGAGGAAGATAAAATGTGGGAACTGGACAACTTGGTCGATCAGGTGGTTGACCCTATAATTATAACACCAGGGGATGATGACAGTTCTTCGGATGAGGACTATAGTGATGTAGAATTGTAATAACGTATCCAGTAAAGTTTTTGTAGTTTTTGTGAATAAATTGATTTAAACTCCCCACAAGTGTTTCAATATGTAAAGTTCATTCGTGTGTGTTTGTGAGTATTTCCCGATTTCGGTTCGTATATATTTTATTGTTACATTTTATATTTTTTTAATAACACTGTTCTGCTGTATTACATTTTTATTTCCTTTAATATGATTTTTAAGAATGCATATTCTTTTGTCAATTAACCCACTAGCGCGCCTCTGGCTCAGTGTTTATCTGTCGATAACAATGGACTAATCCCTTAAAACAGGGTGATACCTACCTGCTCTTTATGAAACGACAGAATTTTGCAATGCGGACGGAATTTATTGACGGATTATTGACGGATTACCCTGTAGCGCTTTTGAATACTTCATGAGATTTTATTACTCTACACTCATTAGAAATAGATTATAGTTTTATAGTAAGTTAAAAATGAATCACCCTATACCTGTTTTGTAAATATAGGTATATTTGTTTTTACCATAAAGCAATTAGGCCGTTTATGGTTAGCGACGTCTTGTTGTTGCATTCCTATGCTTAACAATACAAAAAAAAAACAATAAATTTGCAAGTAATTTCGACAACTTGTTGACCTTGCCAAAATAACCCAATGTGTTAGGTAGAAATATCTATTTTTAAAACCACAAAAACAATAAATTACTAAAATCAACTTTTGGGAGGTACCTAGTCCCCTCCACAATTTCTGTTTTAATATGAACTCCAATAATTTATTATATAAAAAACTTAAAAAATATTCTTTTTGTTAAGATCCTTATCATCTTTTGAATGCGGCAACGAGTCGATTGGTAGCGCAAGGCTCCGGTCAGATCCAACTATGGCAATTTCTGCTCGAGCTGCTCAACGATTCGTCGAATTCCGCGTGTATCACGTGGGAAGGCACCAATGGCGAATTCAAACTCACCGATCCCGACGAGGTAGCCCGGCGATGGGGAGAAAGAAAATCCAAACCGAATATGAACTATGACAAACTCAGTAGAGCTCTTAGGTAATTATTTAAATTAACACATCAAAAATATTATTCTAAAAAAGTTCCTTAAATTTTCGTTTAATTTATAATTAGTAATAAAATAACTTTTTTAATCAGAAAATTATGTTAGGATTACAATAATTTTATGTATGTATTTCTAAATAATTATGACATAGTATCTTAAAAAAATACAAATCTTTATAAAAAGTTAAAAATTGTTTAAGGTACAAAATTAGTCCTAAACATACCTAAATAAAATATGAGGTTTGTACTGAATATTTCAAGTTGTAGTGGTAGTTTAATGAAGTAGCATTTTTAGTTCCTAGTCCTTGCTATTGAAATAGAATTAAAATCACCATTTTAATTGTAAATCTTCTGACAGTATAGGAATATTTTAAAAAAATTGTGACGATGATAATAATTTTGCTTTTCTAATCGTATTACAAATCACCGACAAATATCGCACCTATGTTGATGATCATTCTTCCTCTTGTCTCTTTCGCTACCAGTTTGTATTTTTTTGTTTTATCTATGTTTCTTTATCTATCATTTAGTGTGTACCCTATAATGCATTATTTAATATTAATTTAATACTCTCTTGGTTATTTTGGTGTCTGCTGTTGGGGCATATCCTTCTACTGGTTATCCTGGTAATTGTATAAAATAATTACTATTTTAATGGGAATAAGCCACAATTGAAGGTTTATAAAATAAGTTTCTTGACGTTTCAATCTTCACTTCGGAAATCGTTCTCAAAATAAAAACATTAATAAATTAAACAAATTTTGTTTTTGTTACCTGGTGAAAAATTCTTCTAATAACTTAATTTTATCGGACATTTATATTGACAATTCAGACATATATTATACATTTTAAAGTAGACGACTTTAAAATGATATTGCCAATATTGCTGAGTTGCGTTCCTGAGACGGCTTTATTGTAAAATAGTTCATTCGATTACATGAAATCAACTTTAACTTTAACGTAATTTATTTAAATTTATATTTAAAAATTTTAATCATACAAAAAATAAAAGTAGGAACAGTAAATAACAAACATTAAAACACAAGGACATCAAACTATCACACACATTTTTGAAGCTGAGCTTTAAATTGTTTTGTTTGTCTACTGGGAACATGGAGATTAATTTTTTCAAATAGTTGAGGACCAAAAATAATAGAGTGCAGTATACTATAAAACATAGTGAGATCTTTGTGCATGCGTAGGATTTGGAGAGAAGTTATGTTGAGGGACCTTTCCATATTTGAATAGTTAATTTCTTCAATGCTCTGGTTTTGTTTAAATGCAACAAATCTTAAGAATTTGTGTTGAAATCTCTCAATAGCTTGAATATGGGTGTTATAGTGAGGAGCAGTGGCGGCTCGTGGCTTTAGAGACAGGGTCGGCAAGGTTTTATGTCTCTTCATTCTTCTTCTTTGTCATTAATAGTATTATGGATATGATTTGTAGAAGTTTTATTCCGACCAAGACATTTTAACTTTTTAACACTAAGTTCCATTCAGTTGCTGTCACACCAATAGCTCAACCGATACAAATCAGACTATAGTTTTGAATAGTCACCATCATTCTCAATTTTCAAATATAATTTTATTCAGCAAACATTAGGAAAGAAGCAAAGAGGAAACAGGAGGCAATGTCATTATACTATGTACTATCCCGACATGGCAGGTATTTAGTCTAGCATTTAGTTTCCTCTCAATTAACACCAAATTCTGATTTTATATGTATTTTATATAAAAAACATAAATGATGTATCCTCGATATGTTATTGACCAACTTATGGTGGTATTGTCTTTTTTTAATGGAATGTGATAATGAATAGAATGCAACTGTGATAATGGATAAAATTCAATATCAAAACAAAATTAAAGATCTAATAACAAACGGACCTTATACAAAATTAACAAAGGATCCAACAAAGCCTTTGGAAAACAGAATATATAGAACTTTTGAAGTTTAAAGATTATTTAACAAATTATCAAAGCAGATTAATTACAGCTCATTACATTAAGACCCCTCATTTTTATGGAGTACCAAAAGTTTATGAAACGAATATACCACTAAGACCTATTTGTAGTACCATGAATTCTCCTTGTAGTGAACTGTTAAATTTTTTATTAAATATTATACAATCATTTACAAATAATAATGACACATTTATAAAAAATACACAACATTAAAAAAATATATCAAATATTGAATTTAATTCAAATAATATTTTAGTAAGTTTTGACATAATTAGTTTATTTACAAATGTGCCATTAGATAAGACTTTGAATATAATCAAGACAAAATTAGAGAGTGATGATACATTGGCAACTAGAACAAGACTAAATATATCAGGTATAATGGAATTATTGACATTATGTACTGATAATACGAAATTGATGATAAAATTTTGATCTAGCAATGGGTTCTAGTTTACCTCCAATATTAGTCGATATATTTATGGAAGATTTTGAAACAAATATTATTTCTAAACAAAATTTAAAACCCACAGTATGAAAGAGATATGTAGAGGAGGTAATCTCAATATGGCCTCATGGATTAGAGTTGTTGGACACATTCCTGAATTATATAAACGATAAAGAAGAGACAATAAAATTTACCATGGAAAAGGAATATAATACCACACTACCTTTCCTGGATGTTTTAATCTCTAAGAACGATACTGGATATGAGACTCAGGTGTATAGAAAACCAATACACACCAACAGATATTTAAATTACAAATCAAATCACAATATCAATTTTAAAAAGGGAATCATTAATTCCTTATACGATAGAGCCAAATTGCTTGTTCTAACGAAAATTCGTTCTTAGAGGAAAAACATTTGTTAACATCTGTTTGATTAACTTATACAAAATTAACAAAGGATCCAACAAAGCCTTTGGAAAACAGAATATTATAAAACTAATTATCCTTTATCGTTTATAAATAGGGAATTTTTAACAATCGACCGAATAGAACGGAATAACTTAGAACAAGATCCTACAGCATACAAAATGAATAATACGAGGAAAATAACAATACCATACTTAAAAGGATTATCAGAAAAACTTAAAAAGATAGGAAATAAATTCAACATTAACTAACATTTAACTAGACCTAACAATGAACAAGAAAGAACAAAGAATTGTATTTATAAAATACCTTGTGAACGCTATCAGCTTTATTTAGGTGAAACATCAAGGCGATTAAATGTTAGAATAAATGAACATCAATCTTATATTAAAAATAGAGCATTTGATATATTTCAAATATATAAACACGCATGGGAAAATGAACATAGGGTTCAATGGAATGATTCAAATATAGTACTAAAAGAAACAGATGGTAAAAAGAGAAAAAAAAGAAGCGGCTCTAATTATGCTAAATGAGGCCTATTATGTCGCAAATTCCTCGGCAGAATGTAGTAGGATCTGGTTACCAATATTAAAAGAGACAGAGAAGTTAATAAAAAGAATATACCACTATTAGTAAGTCAGTAACATATCGAGGATACATCATTTATGCTTTTTAAATAACAAACATATAAAATCAGAATTTGGTGTTTATTGAGAGTAAACTAAATGTAAGACTTACCATGTCGTGATAGTATTAGGAGGTTTTTTCCTGGTTTTTTCATCATGATTTACTATGGAATACTAACAGGAGAATTTTACTGTTATCATGACATGTGGTTGTCTTTTTAAAGACGAATTAAATGCTATGATTTTTTCTGACGGATATTCTCACGTTAAAGCGTTGATTGAATAACCCAAATTTGGATTTGGATTATTCAATCAACGGTTAAAGTTGATTTTATGTAATCGAATGAACTATCTTATAAGTAAAGTCGTCCCAGGAGCGCAACTCAACAATATTGGCAATATCATTTTAAAGTCGTCTACTTTAAAATATATAATGTATGTCTGAATTGTCAATATAAATGAGCCAGATAAAATTAAATTATTAGAAGAATTTTTCTAGATAATTTATTACATTAAGTTTTAGTGTCACCTACGTTAAAATAACAACTTTGTACAGTGTGGCGCACCGAAAACGAAACAGAGGCATTTACTGGCAGATGATTCCTTTTTTGGAAAAACGCTCGGACCCGTCGATTTTGTTTTCGAGGGGGACACAAAATTGGCATAAAATCACTTTAACATTTCCAGCCCCTTAAGCGGGGGTGGCATCATCCCTAAAATCTTAAATCAAAAGAGGGGTCGAATGATCCATTATTTGAAAGGTCTTTCAACTCCCTTTATAATGATGTAAAATTCATGAATTCAATTCAGTAGTTTTGGAGATTTATTGATTTAAAGTTTAAAGTAGACTTTAATAGGTACATCAAATTAGTTTGTACTTCTTTCAGAAGAAATTTGAGTAAAAGCATTTTCTTGATAAGTAAATGCTTTTATTTACTACGCCCATGGTTTATTAATAATAAAAATAGCAATTGAAGTGTCCTTTGTGACAAAAAAAGTTGTTTCTTGAAGAAAGATAAGTAGAGAATGCCACGTACTTATTTTAAATAGGAAATAGTACATTAGTTTGCGATTGATTTGACCAATCTTTGTTGTTAAAATATCATTTATTGCTTTATACATAAATTAAACATGGTATATTCCACGGCAGAAAGGGTTGAAATTATTGAAATATTTTTCGGAAATAATCAGTGCGCTAATAGAACAGCACAAATTTTTAATGAGCGACATGAGAACAATAATGTGCACCGAAAATATGTTCTAGAACTTGTAGCTAAATTTCGGGAAACTGGATCAGTCGCCAATAAAAAACGTAATATTGAAAATCCTATAAGGAACGAAGCAACAGAAGTGGGGGTTTTAGGGCAAGTTATTGTAGATCCTACATTAAGTACCCGCAAATTGCAAACTTCGTGTGGTGTTAGTCGACGTACTATCCAACGGATTCTAAAGGCCCATAATTTTCATCCGTATAAAATTCACCTTGTACAAGAACTTAATGAAGACGATTTTGATAAGCGATTAGAATTTTGTGAAGTTATGAGTGAACGAATTACAAACGATGAACAATTTTTATTTAACATTTGCTTTTCCGACGAATGTTCCTTTTTTTTAAATGGCGAAGTAAATCGACACAATTGTCTATATTGGTCGGACTCTAATCCCAGAATTTACCATGAGGTACACACACAGCAGCCACAAAAATTAAATGTTTGTACTGGCATTTTTGGCGATCATTTGGTTGGTCCTTTTTTCTTACCTGGAAATTTGACTGGTGAAATGTATTTGGAATTACTGCAAAATGCCATAGATCCTGCGCTAACAGATATAATTGAAAATCAGAATGATGGTCGATACGTTGAGAATATGTTGATGTTCCAACAGGATGGTGCCCCACCACATTACGCATTAAGAGTTCGGCATTATTTAGATCAGACCTTTCCAGGTCAATGGATTGGTAGAAGAGGTGCCGTTGAATGGCCCCCAAGATCGGCAGATTTATCACCTTTGGATTTCTTTTTGTGGGGTTACTTAAAAAGCAAAATCTATGCTACTCAGCCAACATCCTTAGAAGATTTACGACAAAGAATTGTGAATGAGTGCCATCAAATTACTCCTCAAATATTGCAAAATGTCCGGCAACGTTTTCAGCAAAATCTTTATTATTGCATGGAAAGTAATGGTGGTCATTTTCAACATTTACTCGGCTGACAGGTCAGTTTATTCTTTATTTTTTAACAACTTTGCTGCTATGTATTGATCTCCTCTTACGATGATGTATTTAAACTTTAAATCAATAAATCTCCAAAACTACTGAATTAAAGTACATGAATTTTACATCATTGTAAAGGGAGTTGAAAGACCTTTTAAATGATGGATCATTCGACCCCCCTTTCCATTTAAGATTTTAGGGATGGTGCCACCCCCGCTTAGGGGGCTGCAAATGTTAATGTGATTTTATGCCAATTTTGTTTCCCCCTCGATAACAAAATCGACGGGTCCAAGCGTTTTTTTTAAAGAGGAATCATCTGCCAGTAAATGCATCTGTTTCGTTTTCGGTGCGCCACCCTGTATTACGATTTTATATACTGTTGTTAACTTTCAAACAAGTAAAGAAGGGAGATACAGTAACAAATTCGACATAGCGTTTTTATTAAATATTTTATTTTCGATGTCCTCATTTACCCCTGTTCAAATTTACTCTGATTGACCTTAATATGTATATCTAAAAATAATTGAATCGCCTAGTAAATCATTCACCTGCTGTGTATCTTTTCTGGATTTACTCTAGTTTCTTTCTGTTTTTTCTAGGTAACTCCGCATATCTAATACTTTTTTAATTTTTGTTTAACATCGATGCCCTAATAATATTTAATGTTCTAAATTCATAAAATGTCTTAACCCATTTAAGGCCGAAACTTTTGTCTTTGTTATATTGATGACATATTTAATTTTTAGGCTTATTAAGGTTGACAAAAGAAATATTTTGCAAAATATACGGTATATTTTTCAAAAAAGGGCGTCCTTTTAAAAGCCCGGTGGCGTATTCAATGATCGTGAATAACAAATAATTAAAAGTACCAAAATTTTAAAACTTACAGATTTTTATTCTAATTATTCCAACAAATTAAAATAAAAAAATCATAAATATCTAGTTTGTATGATATTTATAAAAACATTGTTTTGGATGTAGTGCTACATTCTAAGGTGCGTTTTCACCAAAAAACATTTACAAACATTTACACACAAACATTACCAAACATTTGCTAACGTTTGCCAACACATGTTTGGCATAGTTTGTCAAAAACAAGAACTCGAGAATTTGAGTAAGTTTGCAAACATTTGCCATCGTTCCGTCTTGTTTGTACAAAATGGCTCCGAGAAGAGAAGTTATATGTGCGACTAGTTTTATAATCATGTTTGAGTTAGTAAAAAACGAGAATATAAAAAAAAAGAAGAAATCGTAGATTTTGGATGTCAAATTTTTTAAAAAGGAGAAGTTCAATAGAACTTCTAAATGATTCATCCACACTATTTCTGTTGCTATTTCACACCAGGCGTCGAATTTTTTAAATTTATTGTAGTATATCTTGTAACTGGCATTCCATATGTATGGTTTCATTTTGTAAAATTCAATTTATTCTAAATATTTCTCATTATCCCATTCCATTTTTTTTTGTAAAAAACAATTAAGTCTCAACTAATCGCTCACCGAAAACAAACTATTCCTTTCTACTATGACAGGCTATAAAACCTAGTGTCTCCACCAAACACGCACGAACAACGAATCCCTTTGAAGTACCGACAGCCGACGGAACCGTGCGAAACAATTGAAAACGTTTGCAGTTGTTTGGGAGCGTTCTCAAATCTGTCTACACCAACCAAATAAAATTGTTTGCTAACAGTTGCAGTCATTTGCAAACGTTTGAAAACATTTTGCGCGTCTGGTGAAAACGCTCCTTTACCTTTAATGCAGCAAAAATTACATTTTTTGTAACAAGCAGCACAAAGAGTTTGAGTGTCCTTATAGACGATAAAGTGGTCCATCCGATCGTATCTTAAATGACTGTGCAAATTGGCTGAAGGTTTGCTGGGTCCTCTTTTTGTTGTCTTTTTAAAATATTTAAGAATGCCTACTGTAATTGTGCGACGATGCTGTAAATGATCCATTTTACCACCACTAATTCTATGCAAATGCCAGGCATTTTGTTCTGCTAGATCCACTATATGGCTTATTATGGGAAAATACAATTTCTTGCCACGGATGGCTACTCTGTAGTAGCTGATATTTTCATCTGGCCGATCGATGCCACCCATGTTTTCAATATTTTTTGAGAATACCGTTGTACTTGCTTCGTTGGATATATCTGATTGTGATTGGTTATTATGAAAACAACATTATTGTTATTCCATTTGCAAACTACTATTTCACTTTCCTCTGCCGTACAGTAGTCAAACAAACCTCTTTTTTTCTTTTTCAGTGTGTCTGAACCCTCAATATCACAATCTTTACCTAGGCGATTTTCTGTTAATGTACCTGTTAATTTATATCCCCTTAATGTAAGTTCTTCCAAAAGCAGCATCGTGGTAAAATAGTTGGCACAATATATATCATAGGATAATTTGGAAGGCTTGTCTTCTAGGCCATCAAAAAATTGTTAGACAACACTAGGTCCCAAACCAAGAAGTTTATATTTATCTTGAATAGTCGTTGAAGATCCCTGATATGGATCAAACCACTTCACATAACCTAGCCTAATAGCCCTTATCCAAAACTTATACCCCCATCTAATAGATTTACCACGGATAAACTGCTTGGATCCATGTTTTTCATAATACGGAACCATTGACTCATCCAAGCTGTGGTGTTCTTCTTGTGGTGCTAAATCGATAAATTTTTGATTCATTACCTCAATCAGAGGTCGAATCTTTGAAAATTTGTCCTGTGTATCCAATTTTGCATTATCACAGCAATTAATATTGTGTATGATAAATCTGAAACTGTTCTAGACATTGCATTAGCTACAAGGTCGTGAGTAGAATCAGGGGATTTTTCCCAGTACATATATATCAACTAGGAACACTCATATATCCACTATATAATAAACTTCCAATAAAACACTTAATTTCGTTTGTTGTAATATCACCTTCACGTTTTTGTAAATTGGCGTACATATTTAAAAATTCAACAAGCATCTGAATAACTGTATCATCAAAAAATAGGAAAAAAGTATTTACTGGGGAAATGATGTTTTTTGGACCTTATATTATACTCTAACTTGAAATCTTGCTATGTATATCTCTCTTGGTTCATCGGTAGTTTTTGCCGCGATTGCTCTTCTGTTCTTTCACATTTACTGTAGGAGCTACTTGTTTTTTAGACTTTGACGTATTCTTTTTAGAGTGCGGCAAAGGTATGTCGTCTTCATATTCATTGATATCGGATTTGGTATGAGTTTTTATATCATTTATGATTATCTTTGCCTCTACTCGTAGTTGATTTCCTGGCAAGTTACCTATTTCAACGGCCTATTCATCACCGCTATCCTCGTCAATCTCTTCCCCATCTTTGGGTGGAAAAATAATTATGTCATCAGGAAGTTCATTATCTGAGAGATTTTCTATCTCGTCCATTAACTCACTTAAAGTCAAAGGTTTTGTCCAATACCTAAAAAAATATTTATAATTAGTATAGCGAAAAACACCACCGTTCTTTATAAAGAACGCCAAACTTTGATAACCAATATACAAAAATAATAATAGTTTTTCTATTATTTAACTTTTTACATATAATATTAAAGGCATTTTAAATACATACATAAAATATCTTTGAAATTAAAGGATTTAAAGAATATATAGTCCATCTAATTTACTTACCGTTGCACGTCATTATCATTGACAGAGATCGAAGTTGACATAGTTGCCAAAGTATAAAAAAATTCTGAATCCATTTTAAATCAAATAGTCACATAATTATTGCAAAAGTGGATTATACAACAAAACAAATTAATATTTAATGTAAATAAATAGAAACAAAACAAAAGTTAAAAAATAATCTTGTTAAAAACAATTTGAGCCGCTTGTATGCGTCGTATAAAGATGTAAAATGGACTACATAGATTTTTATTTTTGGTAAAATGTAAAATAAAAAGTGTCAACACCGCAACTGTCAAATCAGTGTTACCAATTTATGCCAAAATATCACCTTCGTTCGATTACAGTTACAGTGTGTTCCGAACAAATGTTCTTCATAAAAACGCTTTAAATTGCATTTATACAAGTTAAATGAAACATATTATTGTGTATTTCTTTAAGTTAACATTAATAGAAATCTTTAAATATTATTTCTACGCGTATATAATAAAATATGTCTAGTGACTGTAATGTCAGTGTACTCTGCAAAGTGATTCTTAAAAAGAATTCACTTACCGCCTAAATATTTCGTGTTGGTATCATGTGACCTCACGGGCTATGACGCGGATGACGTGCAACGGTAAGTAAATTAGATGAAGTATATTTTACTCATCTTTTGTCAGTCATGTTTGGAAACTATAAACAGTCTTTCAGTTAACCCCAAAAATTCTGCCGAAAACACCAAATTTCAGATTTAAACAACGACTGTTAATTGTTTTTAATAAAATGGTTTTTTGTTACACGAAACAGCACGCGCCATCTCTTAATAACTAGCAATATAATTAAATTACAGTCATATTTGTAACGAGGTCGTTGAAAAGGACGGTGGCCTTAAATGGGTTAATTGCTTTATTATACGATAATTCGTGAAAATTTTTAATCTCACTGAAAATGTGCCAATAAAAGCCATTGTTTTTGTTTTGTGACATTTTTATTTTGCACGTTCCATAGACATGTATACTGTAGTTGTAATTTAGTTTAGTTTAAGTTTAGTTTTAAGTTTAGTTTAGTTTTTGTAGTTTATTTTCAGCCGCTCCTGTATTTCATGCGTTGTCTACAATAATTAATAACAAATATTTAAAAGTTGTAATAAACATTTTAAAATTATAAGTATTTTACAATTTTTTTTAACTTTTAGTGACGTTGTCGATTATAATTTCATGCGAATTCTCCCATATATCAGTTAGGGCACTATCCAGTTCTTATATTTTTTTGCACAGCTGGAATTCGCAACGGGAGTCTTCTTCTGTAATCAATTAGGTACTTAGTTGTTATATAAAGCTCCCTTCTGGCTACTAGAGCTACCTGTTTTTACTCCCACAGCTAATATTTTGAATGGTTTGTGTACAATATTGTTCATATAATTATTTCTCCTGCAATGTTTTTTTTTTGAATGATATCATAAGATTTAATAAAAAAGAATGCGATATAATAAATTGTTGACAGCTACCTTTGTGTAAGTGTTGGAACCTATAATACAATTTATAGATTATCTATAATATTTAGTATATTCAGTATAGTTTTCGTTTCTATCTATCTATCTAATTAGCCTTCTTCGGTCTATCTTTGGACATAGGCCTCCCCAATCCTTTTCCATTCTTCTCTGTCTGTCGCTACAGTCATCCACCTAGAGCCCACGTGCACGATATCTTTTATTTTTAAGAATGTAGCTTAGTTTTCCAAATGCCACCCATGCCAGTCTAACTCGTCTTTTTATCTCTGCTGTTTGGTTTTCTTTGTTAATTTTTATAGTTTGACCCAGATATATATAATCCTGAACTTGTTCTATTTCATCTTGTCGATCCTCATTGTGATGTCTTCGTCCGTATTTGTTATGATTTTGGTCTTGCTGTAATTTATATTAAGGCCTATCTTTCCAGCTTCTAGGTCCAGTTCTTTCATCATTTCAAATAATTCTTCTTTTTTATCGGTTATCAATGCGATGTCATCAGGGTACCTTAGATGGTTCAAGCGTTGTCCCCAAATTTGTATACCTTTTTCTTCACATTCTAATCTTTTAAAAATATCTTCCAGAGCCTGATTAAAAAGTTTCGGTGATATTGTGTCACCCTGTCTCACACCTCTATTTATTTGTATTGCTTTTGTTCCTTCATATACTTAAATTGTTGTTTTGGCTCCCTTATATATATTGGCTATTAGTTCCGTATATCTGTGGTCAATTCTGCTGTTAATCAAAGAACTTTTCACTACCCAATGTTCGACACTGTCGAAAGCCTTTTCGAAATCTATGAATATATATATATATATATATATATATATATATATATATATATATATATATATATATATATATATATTATAGGAATGTAGTATTCATTTGTTCGTTCTTAAAGGTTTTTTTTGATACTTAGTAAATGGTCACTTGTGCTGAATCCCTTTCTAAAACCAGCTTGTTCTTTCGACTGGTATCCGTCGAATTTTGTCGTCATTTGTTGTTTTTCATTTCTTTTAATGCTTTCTTTATTTCTGATTTGCTTATTGATAGTTTTCATTTAGTCGTTTATAAATAATATCTTTAGTATCTCTCTCCAATGGCGCTACAGCCCAAGTCCGATCCAGGCCTCCCCCAGCATCCGCCTCCAACCATCCCTTTCCTTGGCTGCTTTCCTCCAGTTATCTACCCTTAATATGTCTTTGGCATCGGTTCTGACTTATTCTATCCACCGTGTCCTTGGTGATCCTATTGGCATGATACGTTAGTGGTTCAATATATAACATATTGAACATAACATCTAAAAACTGTATAGCAGATTTAACATTGGTATACTGAATTCTATTTAAAAACACTCTTAGGCAATGTGATTGTGGCTTGTATTTCAATTTAATTCCTTTCTTTTAATTAAACTTCATATTATTTATTTAACTTTTTATAATTTTAGGTATTACTACGATAAAAACATTATGTCAAAAGTTCATGGCAAACGGTACGCCTATAAGTTCGACTTCCAGGGACTGATGGCTGCGTGTCAAGCTCAAGCTCAGGGACAAGGAGACGTTCTACCAACCTACCAAAAGTATCAACCTCACCAAAGTGAATTAGGAGCTGCTCTCTACCCTACAGGGCATACTGTTAATCATAGGTTACCAAATATCTTACCAGGAACTACGCAACATTCCCAAACAGCGCTTTTCCCACCTCCTACCTACTGGCCATATTCTCCCGCAAACTTTGATCCAAGGGGTGCTCCTTTTAATTAAAAACTATTGTATAGTGTCGTTATTTCAAATTTGCTTTGAATGCACTTTCGTAATGTGGATACTAGAAATTGGTATAGAATGATGAAAATATACCTAATGAAAAATAATTTTTTTTAAATATTTTGTTCTATACGCAATCGATAACACGTTAAAAATTAATTCGGAAAATTATAAAGAGCTAACTACTAAACTATTAACTGATTTGATAGAAGAAAAACTGAAAGCAAAACTTACTTAATAAAAACTACAAGACTTCAGAAGAAGCTGATTTTTAGCATTTATTTAAAATTTCAATACTAATATTATCACGTATACGTCGGTAGATGGTGAACTTTCCAATTATGTCTCGTTTAAGCATCCACTGTAAAATCGACACTTTTGCAATATTTTGGTGATAAGCAGGTAGTTTAAATGCGTTTATCACAAGTATTTTTTATATATAATACACTAATCTTGTTGAATTAATGGAGAAATACTTGCAATTCCTAGTAACGAAACCAAGAAGTTTAGATGCCTTTATTCAGTTTCTGTGATCACAGAAAGTAAGCTTCTCATCAAAAATAACACCCAAATCCCGAATAGAAGAAACATAATTCAGTGGCTGATTATTGATAGTATAGCTTGTTCCTATTCTATTGACTTTACGAGAAAAACTTATAAAACAACATTTTTTTTACATTTAAGTGGAGTTTGTTCTGATTGCACCAATTTTGTAGTCGGTCCAAGTCATCTAGTAGCAAGGCTTGATCTTTTAAGCTATCTATAACTTTCTGAAATGTCAAATCATCTGCTAACATTAGACATTTGCGTGATATCGTTAACGAAGATATTAAAAAGAAGTGGAGAAGTGTGGCCTCCTTGAGGAACTCCAGATATTACTGTGATACTGTCAAACAGATAACAACCTATTTTGACTCTTTGACTTTTCCCAGATGTAGAATATTTAATCCATTTAACAAACCTGACATGAAAGCCTACATTAATTAATTTGTCCAAAAGTATTTGGTGATCACCACGACCAAATGCTTTGGAAAAATCTGTGTATACTGCATCTACCTATTTACGGTCTTCCATATGAGATAATATATCAGATTGATAGCAAACCAATTTTGTTGCAGTGGATTTTTTGTTATGAAAACCATGTTGTGATTGAGATATTAAGCCTTTACATAACCAAGAAAGTTGTTTTGGTATAAGACTATCGAAGAGGTTAGGGATTGCAGATTGTATACAAATACGATAATTTTCAATATTGTCTTTCTGGCCATTTTTAAATATAGGAACAACATAACTTTCTTTCCATGAAGAAGGAAACTCAGAGGTTTCCAGAGATCTATTAAACAATATAACAAATTACAAGGGTACAGATACACTTTTTTAATAAAAAATTAAGCACTCCATCTGGACCAGCAGTAAGCTTATTGGGCAGCTCATTTATGCCATTAAAAATATCGGTCATGGTAATCTTAGAAGGACAAATATGTTTACTAAAGTTGCTATTTAATGAATGGATAGATATGTAATGGTTGTTGTTATTTGGCGAATACACAGTTTGGAAGAAGTTCATAAATAAATTAGCTATGTCTTGACCATTTGTTGCAGATTGGACTTGATAAAATAAGGAGTTAAGTATGTTATGACTAGATCGCTTATCATTGATGTACATCCAAAATGATTTTGGATCATTTCTTAAGCCAGTATCTATACCTTTAATATAGTTGCTGAAGCAAATTTCAGACAGTTGTTTACATTCAGCTCTTAGGTGGGAAAGTCTAATATAGTCATCATCAGTACGATTATTAACATAAATATAGTGAGCATATTTTTTCTCCAGAGTCAGTCTTCTAAGATCAGCAGAGAATCACTTGGGAAAAGTTGAAGTTCTATATTTCTTCAATGGCAAAAAGTAAGCAATTCCTATAGAGAGAACTTCATAGAATAATTTTGTAGTAACTTCAACATCATTAACCATACATACCTGCCAGTCTATGGAAGCAAGGAAGTTGTTAAGCGCAATGTAATCACCATTCCGAAAATCATAAAACAACTCATCATAAACCAACTTATTTCTATTTGTTTCTTTCACATCGAGGTTTAAGCAACATTCATAACCCATATGATGGATGCTAGAATTTACAAAGGAATCACTTGCTTTTAAGATATTAAGCTCCCTAACATTAGAAAAAACTAAATACAAAAATACATTACGAATATTGGGATTATTATTATATTGTTACAATTTTAAAAAAACCAAAGGCTTGAGCAATATTCACAGCTGGATCACCTGCAGGACAATGCATCATTACACCAAACACATCATTCTCCCATGATGCATTGGAAATATTGTAATCACCAAAAACATAGATATCCTGTGCTGAGTATTGCAGAACAACATTTTCCACAGTTTGACAATGCCAGTTGTATCTTTGTTCGAGGTGATTGTGGAGGTATGTAAACACCACCGACCACAAACTTGACTTCATTAAGTTGACATAAGATATATAATATATTTGCTCAACTCGATCTTCACGAATACTAATGGTTTGTGATTTTAGCTTGTTGTTAACAAACACTAGTACACAACCGCCACTCAACTTGCCCTGGTTCTTTGGGATCTATCACATCTGAAGATACTAAAACCATCACATTTAATTTCACAATCAGTTATGTTATCATTTAAGTTACTTTCCACTAAAATAATTATATTGTACAAGCAGCAGGAAATACTTTTCAGGATCTCGGAAATCTTTGTACGAGTGCCTCCAACATTTTGATAAAAAACGTTTTTTTGAAGTTTAACTTTACAAACTGTAGAAACACCACTGCGGTATCTAGTGTGTTTGTCTTCTTCTCATTTCTCTGTTTTTCATTCTTATCGAGTCCATAATTCTTCTGAGGATTTTCCTTTCGAATATTCTTAATTTTTCTTACCTTTACCTGTGAAGCACATTATCTCAGCTGGTTATTTAACTACTGGTCTGATTACAACTCTGTATATTATGAGTTTTGTATTTTTGGATAAGTTCTAGTCCTTTATTAGCTTATAGTATCTTCAGAATGTTTTGTTACCTGCTAGTATTTGCTCTGTTACTTCTTCACTTCTCTTATTATTGCAATTCCTAATTACTCTTAAATATTTGAATTGTTAAACTCTTTTTAAAAGCGTAGTTTTCTATTTTGATTTCTCTTGATATTTTCTCTTCTAATAATAGATTAGATATTTTGTTTTTCCTTCGTTAATTTCTAGACCCATTTTCCGTGCTTCATTTGCTAGGATTGTAAATGCTTCGTTTATTTTTTCCTTTATTTCTTCCCATAAGAACTATTTCATCTGCATATGAGATTATCTGTGGTGGGGAGTGGGCTATAGTTCCTTTAATTCCGCTGGCCTTGACTGTTCCTTCTACTGCTAGGTTATCAATACTACAAAGTACAAAAACTCTCCCAGCTTGCACCAAAAACTTTAGTATAGTTTGTTTCACGAAAAATGGTTGAGTGCTTAATGGTTACCTGAGTTGATCCTATGGTGTATACAAGAGTCTCTCAATAAACTACCGAAGTACACAGGGTCGCACTTCAGAAAGTTTATTATTTAATATATTTCATTGGTAGCTGTGTAATACACGATTATAAAAATTTATTAAATTATTTCATATGGTATTTTCAGGTTGTTCAAGTGAATATACTTGATAATTGAACAATTTTTAACATGAAGAAAGTAGTTTTTTTGTTCTACGTGAATAATTGTAGTATATGGATCTAAATTCAGAAAGGTACTTTCTTTCACACTTTTTACAGGCTTAGGACTTTCAGCAAAAAACTGGCGTGTTTAAAAGTTTTGCTCTTCCTAATCGGATATCGTTAAAAATGTACAGTAATAATAGTTCTATTTATAGTATATACATACAAACAAATACATAATGTACGAAAAATAGATGAATTGAAAAAAAATATAGAAAAATATATACAAGTTAATATTTACAAAAAAAAAATACCCAAAATAACCAAAATATATTTATGAATTCCTAAATAACCAATTCTGTTTCGCTGTCGCTATCCTCTTCAAGATTAATAACAATTGGTTTAATTATGTGGTTCAAAGTAACATATGAATTTTCTCCGTTGATTACATGGCGTACTGAATTTTTCCAACTTTCTGGGGAGATATCATCAACACATTTCCTTATTAATTTGACTACACTACCACTTAAAGTCGGAGAAACATTTTGTGACCTAACATTTGACTTTAGTTGGTTCCACATATGCTCTATGGGATTAAATAAACAATAGTAGGGCGGAAGCCGTAACACTGTATGTCCCATGTCCTCGGCCAATGCGTCACAAACATATACTTTTTTAATAGAAAATGATTTTAACACTTCTAACAGTTCATTTTTTAAATAACTTTCTTCAAAATATATATCGTTTTTTAACAGGTAGTTTTGAATTTCAATTTTCGTGTTATTTGCACTTGGAGACTTATGTAATTGACGACTGTGGTAACTTGCATTGTCCATTACTATCACACTATTTTGAGGAAGGTTAGGTATAAGACAATTCTTAAACCATTGCTTAAAAAGCTCTGCCATTGTATCCTCATGGTAGTCCACGCAGGAGTCTTTAATGTTCTTTGCAGAAAGCCATAAGGCATTTGGGACCCAACCATTTTCTGATCCTGCATGTAAAATTGTTATTCTTTTCTCTTTGTTTGATGGAGCTTTTGTTTGACACATGTTGGAAGAATCGGACCATCCTTTGGATGGTGTTTCATGAGTGTCAAACCATGTCTCGTCCAGATAAATTATTGGTCGATCTTCTGTACGGTACTTTTTTATGGAAGTTATATATTCAGTACGCAACTTTTGTAAACAATGGGACTCCATAAGCACTTGCCTTTTGTCAATTGTACGATATCTGAAGCCCATGTTAGACAAAATTCTCCAAAGACTAATGCGGCTACAGTTTATTTGTGTATCATCATTAGTAAGCCGTTGTTTTAAAGCATCTAATGTAGGTATCCGTTGCTCTTAGTACATTGTGTAAATTTTTCGTCTTATTAAGTCCTTCATCACTTTCGTCAATACATTTGGTAGAACCGGTATCCTTACGCTTCCTTCTTGACTTAATGAGATTTGATGTAATTCTTTTCACTGTGGTTAGAGGTATTTTCGTTAAATCAGATATTTCACTGGCAGCAGTATTAGCAGTAAGTCCTCTTGTAAGTAAAGAACTATATATTGTTTTTACGATTTCTCTAGTGTCAGCAGATAAATGCTTTTTCTTTGCTGGAACACTGGAAGAAGCACCATCAATGTTTTTCCACGGACTCCACATAATGCTGTTTTATAGGTATAAATAGGTATAACACTGGTAACACTTGTAACACTTTCAACTAAATGAAACAAAATGTATATTTAAAAATTTCTCATCGGTTTTATATACTTTTACAAATTATACAAAATAGAGGGAACCTGTATAATTATTCCAGGAAATACTTAACGATCAAAAAATTTATTGTGGTCATTAAAAGATCAACCATTAATAGTGAAACTCACTGTTAAAATGTATACAACTTTATGAAATAAAATGTATTCTAATCGTTTTTATAATTTTATATGATTTTTTAATCGTTTTTATATTACCAGGAATTTATTCTACAAACAAGATAACGACACTCCACAGTAGCTTCAATTTTACCTGAATACTTACCTGCTCAACTAATGTTGACTAAGCTGGGGTACTTGCGGTCGGGTTTTATTGCAATCATTAAGCACTCAACCATTTTTCGTGAAATAAACTATACCAATGCATATCAACAGACGAATCCCGTAGGCATATGACGGCTACAAATAGCGTAAACAATCTAGGAAGATCATAAATGAGCAACGGGAACTCCATCTCCTGTGATTATGTCTTGCGCAGTTGCAAACTAAATATTACAAACAAAAAATTACAAATCACAGCCTATAAATCCAATTAAATAAGAATAGCCCTTCTTTGCATTGTTGTTTTTTTCTATTTGTTCTTTCAGTCTCGATAGAGTGCAGTAAATAGATAAAATTTTATCTTTAGGCTGTCTTCGTTTTGTTCGTTGTTTTGCAATTTACGAACGTGAAATCGTTCACTTATTCTTATAAGAGAGCTGCAAATGGATGTATTACAATTCGGTACCTATGTCTATATATTATAGTATATTAGTACCTATCTATCTACCTATCTTGGATATATAAATTAATTATTTCTTGTATATATAAACATGTACAAATAATTAGAAAATACAATACAATAATTATTCTATTAAGACTAGAACTGATGAATATCGAGTTGCAATTAAGTATCAATCAACTAAATCAAGCACTCTTTATCTTTTTCTGGTATCTACCATTTGGAAAATATGTTAATATTTTATAAATTCAGAACATAATGTTCTTGTGTTAATTTTAATGCTTATTTGTACAAATCAACGTTACTACTTAAGTAAGGTAATAATAATGTATAGAACTAAATAAATAAGTTGACAAAGTTGTTTCTTTTATTTATATATGAGTTATTTACTAAACACTAACCATTCGTCACGTTTCAAAAAGGGCAAGTTTCTTTTGTCAAAAAGGGCAAAATCATTAAAGACCAAGTAAGGTTTAAGGCAGTTATATCATGCATAGACTCTAATTATTACATTCGAGAACAATTGTTATTCTAGTAGACTAAAGCAGAAAGCTTTGAGAGATAACGAGCTTAGATGAGAAGTATTTAGACAATTCTTGTAAACAATCGTTGCCGCCATCCTCAATAATGTTTCTTGTTCTTTTTTAAGAATATGTTTCTCATGTACAGGGTGTTCCAAGATATTTTTAACAGTCTATAATTCAGGAAATAATGAATATTTTAATTTGAAAATTGGAAGATGTTAATTGGACCTACAATACTATCAATTGATGTATAAATGAGATCCATGATACCATCACGAGTGCTGTGATATGATTCAACATCCTGATTTTTCCTTATTTATATGTAGGCCAATACTTTTTAAGCATTTGAGAAAGAGATATACATTTCTTTTAACTTGCCTCTTAAACGAGCAAATAGGTCTAGATCATCAACCATAATTTGTGAGCATTTGTTAAAAATTGTTCCTCTGTTGTTTATTCTGGCGTCTCTAACCGCCTTTTCCAAGACTATGTTGAAAAGGAACGTCAGAGCACCCAAAGCCGCCGCTAAGGTATTGGCCGCCCGTGTGCAACTTAATATTTGCCGCCCCCTTCCAACACTTTAGACATACATACTATTATTTAAAGAAATGTGCAGAAGATGCATAATATAACAATAATCATTTGTAAATAGATAAATACTGACTTGAACATTTAGACTAATCTCTATGATCCAACGTCCATATATTATCCTAATGTATATCCTAATATCCTAATATCCCATCCTAATATCCTAATTTAAACGTCCATTATCCTAATTTAATAACCATGATCCAACGTCCAGAATATGTATATCCTTATATCCTAATTTAAACGTCCATTTAATTAAAATAAACCGTGAATACAAACATAAACACATAAAAAAACTAAAAACGCACTTTTCGGGCTTTCGTCTCGGAAAACTTTTTGACAATATCTTTAATGTCCAATGTCGCACACACTTCATATTCTATAGATAACATTGCAGAAAGCAGAAACACATCTTACTACAATTGTTATTTGTTCTACATGCGCCACAATGTTTTTCTCCATTTCATATAATTTTTGAAGAGCAGAGTCAACTGTTAATCCTTTTTTAATGTTGTAGATAGTTTAAACAGTTTTTGGGAATATTTTATATGAGCTGCACCGGATTCATGTATTTTTAAAATAATAGCTAAATGTTGCCAGTCACTTACCCCATTAATTCCACTAAGTAATTGTCGGCTGCTTTCATCACAACAAAACAGTTTACAAGGTGCACAAAAAACATTATTTAGTGATAATAAGTAAAGTAACCACGGGCGATGAATTTGGTCTTGATTAGGTAATGTGCGATAATAATAAATTTCTGAAAATTTCCTATTTTTGTATCTCTGGGGAAGTTAATTTTTGTAATTTGCTGAGGAAAATTTTCAACAACAAATTGAACTTCACTTGGATTCATATTTTCAGGCCATTTTCCGGAATCATCTGAAACCAAGTATATGCTGGAGCTTCCTACACTGCAATCTAGATTAACTGGAACATTAATTATTGATCTGTCTTGGTTGGTGGTTTCAGGTTCAGGCGTTTCAGCATCAGCACTCGCACTATCGCTATTATTGTTATCAAATCATCCGTCTCTATTCGCAGAAATATTCAATTGTTTGGTACTTTTTTCTATGATTTGGACTTCGCTTGAAGTTGAAGGTCCTAAATTTATATCCGAGTCTTCTATATTTTCATGTATGTTTTTCATCAAAAATGATTCCACTGCACCGCCAAACCGCCAACCAAAGTTTTTTTTTCTCCTCAGTTTTTGCCTCTTTTATTTTTCTATATTAAAAACCTGAAAGTCGTTTTCTTTTTCTTTCGGACATTTTGAAATTATCACTTAAGAACGAAGCCGGGCGAATTTAACAAAATAAATCCAAAAACACTGTAGATAAGTTGTCCAAATAATGTTTCTCCAAATAATATGTAGCCGTAACGCGTATACGAATAAAATTGCTCTGATCTCGACGTTACTTCGAAATACAGTAGGTACCTACTGTGCAAAAGAAACGGGTACACTACTATATTTTACAAACAAAATCTTTTATCAAAAGGGTGTCTAAATTCATCGAATTCTCAACTAAGACTGAACATAAGACATAATAACCCATCTATAAACATAACCAAAGGAACAATATTATAACAGAAACTTTACAACCACTTGCCTAAATTCTTGTAAAGTATCTACGTGTGAAATCCCAAATAACTGAAGTCCGAAAGTCGCCAGCCGCTTTGAATAAAAAAGTATTCCCGAAACTGCTTTATGACTGTACCTGCAAAAGTTCATACAATAAATAATATTTTCTGACATTTTTTTTTAGATTAGGATGAAAAAAAGAATTGTACATGATAAATGAAACGCATTTAAGTATTATCACGTACTGAATAATTATTATTGTTTGGAATATTAGAGTTCACAGAATTATCTGAATCATTACTATTTAATTATTTTCGTTTTAAAAAAGTATTATCATCAGTGGACTGCTTTTGGCCGCCCCTATTGTTGGCCGCCCGTGTGCGATGCACACTTGGCACACATGGTAGCGGCGGCCCTGAGAGCACCTACCTTATATACCAAGGTGCATGCAATATCGATCTTAGCACTTTATACTGGCTTGTTTTTATGATATTCAGCGAACTTTATTGTGGTTTTACACTGTGTTCTATAGGTGGTATCAGATAAGTTTAAGTATGGCATTGTATAGAGTGATTGTTTTTGATGAAAAGTTTAAATTTTCTTTCCAGGAGCCGGTTCTTTACCGGAATTTCAAATAGTGCTTTCTTCATTTGGCTCAAACATGTTTCTTCCAAGTGAAGTGTTGCTGAATTTTGCCGAGCATATTAATTTTGGGACCCAAAAAAAATGCAACAAAGTTTACCACTTTTACTTTACCGTCGAATCGAATATCGAATTTTTACAATAAACATACAAAATCGACGGTCGCTTTAAAACATTTTTTTCTACGATATACAGATTTTTAGTAAATCGATTTTTTTGCGTTTTTACCCCCCTACGAGGGGGGTTTTAGGGGGAAGCCCTGGGGTAAAAGTGGTAAACTTTTTTGCATCTTTTTTGGGGTCTTAAAATTAATATTCTCTGCGAAATTCAGCTTGTTTGTATGATTTTTAGAGGTCAACTCTCTGGCGACTGGACTATAGGAATAAAACAATTATCAGAAGAGACATTTGATGTGCTTCATCAATTACTTCTTCATCAGAGTCTGCTGGTTCAATTTGAAATAAGCTTATAAGATGATCGTTTTTCTTTGTTGGTTTGCATTCAGATGCTGCTTTTTGTATGAGTACCTAGGATGACGTATTGAGTTGCTGCATGTGCTCATTTGGAGATTTGATTCACTTTTTCACAAATTTTATTCACAAATTAGTTTTTTCTTTTAAGTAGGATTTAACATCTGTCCAGGTGCTTTAAAAATAAGTTGAGGGGGAGGTGGGTTATTTATAACTGTGGTACTCACTCTAATTATAACTATATACAACTTTTTTTATACCGCAGTCTAGTAGATCTGGAAATTTAAAGTCACTCAGTCAGTATGTAGGAATAATTTCTTTGTGTGACACGATTGTATGGGATAAGATATTTTCACGTAAAGATATCGTGAACTGTAATAATAGCATGTCCAGGCATTAGCTTTCAGCCACCTAGATTTTATATAATTTTTTACATCTATTAATTCCAATATGAAATTAATTTCAAAAATCAATGACTTCGAGGTGACTAAGTGCTTTCCATATAACATGCAGTACCTTACACCTAGCATGTATTCTCGGTAAAGAAGTTCTTCAACAATCTTATCGTCCACAAAGCGTTTGTAATAAATAAGGTGTTGATCTTTACTACTATCAGCAGCCTCATCTAGTATCAGACCCAATTTCTTTAATTTTTCTTATTGATTGGTCATTGAAATTGTATCTCTCAAATAGGTTAGTATAAGGCTACATAATGTAACTTGAGTGAACCAATTTTTTGTTTCTATAAATTTTACTATTTCCTGGTAAGCTAAATGGTCTCGGGATACTGCTTTATCTTATTTCTCGGACAGTAGAATTTTTATATAGTAGGGGAAGGGTGTACAAAATGACATACATTTTTAAAAAACCGAAAATTTTACTTAAAGACAACATTTTTTTAAACAAAACTTGGATGGAACACAAACTAAAGTATTTGAAACACTTCACACAAGTTTTTAACAAAGTAGGAGAAGCCAAACATAAAAATGAACAAGAAAAGTTCATTTTACCCCACCTGGCGAGCAAAATGACACATTAATAGCGATTGATATTCTTCAGTCGGTACAAAGCTCACAAACAAACATTTTTGTTTTCTTGTCTAGTCCGGCACACACAGTAAATGCAAGCAGCATCATCATTTTCTTCATCAGCAGAAAAAGGTTCTCTTTCGGTTTCCGACTCCTATTCTATAAAAACATTTCTTTTTACCGCTCTTTTTATTTTTGGAGGGATCTCTGGTTTCGGTTTGCCTTTTTCTTTTGCCTCCTCTAAATTTGGAGTTGAGTTAAGAATTGAAGTGTCTTGACGTTTCCTTGCCTTTCTTTTTCCCTGGCCGGAAACAAATAGTCCGACTGGAACTGGACTTAAAAATCTTCCGGAGTAACCACTAGTAAAATGCCACTTGTTGGATTTTGCAAGTTTGACTGAGCTGTCATCACATTAGGGACGTCTGTGATAGAAGAGGAAGGTCCAGGTTCTTCATTATTATCATAAACGTTTACAGCAGGTTTGACACTATCTACTATAATATATGTAGTTTCAGATGCTTGAAACATGTAGTCGGGGAATACATCAATACATCGGGGTTTATTGGGTAGATACCAGTTTTGGAAAATTCATAAGAAGCATTCTGGACATGATACTTTTCCATAGGCTTCATTTAACAGGCCTCCAATTTGGAACTGAGTCACAACTCGACCAGGATGAGCTTTGAGCCATTTGGTTATTTCTTGGTCATAATAGGTTTTGAGTGGACCAAAGAGAGGTGTGTACAGCAAGCCGACAAACATAAAAGTACAATGCCATTTTCTTTGGCGTACAGAAGAGCGTCAAGATATTAATGACTTGAATGTCCATCAACAATTAACAAAATCTTCTCGGTGGAAGATGCCTTGGTATATTTTTGGAAATGCTGCAACCATTGTAAAAACACTGGACCCGTCATCCAGCCAGTCTTCTGGGAATACATAAAGTTCCTGCTGGTGTATGATCAGCTAATTCCTTTTTTCATATTTTTTCGTGGAAATATTAGAATAGGTGGAATATAGCTCCCGTTAGTGCACATACAACTGTAATGTGAGAACCTCGTTCGGCGCTGGTAATCGCACTTACTTGTTTGCGACCAGCTGTAGCAAGGTAGATAATGCAGATTTGCGTTTCCTTTATCAAAGTGTCCTCTAACACTTTAAAAAACTTGAGGTTTATTAAAAGCCTGCGCCCTTGCTGTAGATGTGGCTTCGGGTTTACGCAGTGTTATATCTGGATTTCTTCTGCGAAATTCTCTTAACCAATCTTTTCTAGCGGCCTTTTTCTGGTTATTAAAATGATATTCAAACCCATTTTTGACTACTAAATTATAAGCTAACTCTAATCTGTCCCGTCTCGTTGTTCCAAAGAACATTGACTCTAGCATTTTTAAATGTTCAACCAACTGTCTTTCTATTTTTATGGAAAAAGTAGGTTTAAAACTGCCTAGTTATTTTTCGCCTGTTATAAATTTTTTTTGCAAGGCATGCCTTCTTAGGGTTGCTTGAGGTATATTGAAAAGAATCGATGCCGTGAGCCACCCCATTTCACCCTTATTAACAGCTTCTATTGCCTTTACCATAGAATATGTATCCCATGATTGCCTATTGGTCGTACTGGACAAAGCTGTATAAAAAGAAACTACAGGCCGTATTGGGTGATAAGGTTTGTGTAGTTTAATAAAAGAGTATAATTTAGAAGGCTCTTTGTGCATGATATTGAGTTCTATTGAATTTACTATTGCTTTTGAATTTTCTAACGCTAGTTTAATTTGTTTTTGATACTTTTCTGTTGGATCTTTGTTTATTGTTTTAATATTTTGATTATTTAAAAACTCTATTGTTTTGTTATTATATTCTATTTTATCTATAGCAATAGTAGTCTTACCTTTGTCTGCTTTTGTAAACACTATGTTGTTTTCTATTGATTTATTTTTAATTGAAATGGCTGTTTGATTCTCTTTGTAACATGACTTTTTAGTTCCACTAGACACAACGGTAATAGATTTTGCAATGACACTTCTTTCGATATTGTTGTAAGTTTTGTTTAATGCTACTTCACATTCTACAACTAAATATTCTCTCTCTAAATTTCTCTAAAAGTTGTATCTCGCTATTACTAATTTTAGTATCTGTTAAATTTATAAATCTATTATCCTTCTCAGAACTTCTTTGTTTGTGATGTGTTCTGTGCACGATATTTTCAGAATTCTTCTATACACCCACAGCTCGAATGATTCCAGTTTTTTCATTGATGTCGCATTCAAGGTCCAAGATTCCATTGCATAAAATAAAGTCGAAAAAACATAGCACCTCGCCAACCTAACTCTTAGTTCCAATTTTAAATCCCTTGTACATAGCACTCTTATCATTTTGTTGAAATTTGCTCTAGCCTTTTCTATTCTGATTTTGATCTCCTGAGTATAATCATTTGTGGAGTTAATCATTGTTCCCAGATATGCATATTTGTCCACTTGTTCGACGTTGGTTCCGTTTATTAGAAGATTCTAGTTATTTCTTTGAGTTTTCGATATTCTCATAAATTTCGTCTTCTTGACATTCATTGTTAGACCATACTGTTTTCCATACTTCGCTATTCTGGTCACCAGTCTCTGAAGATCTTCAATATTTTCGGCTAAGATCAGTGTCGTCCGCATATCTAATGTTGTAAATGGGAACTCCATTTACCTTTATTCCAGCTGTTTCACCCTCAAGAGCGTTTTTCAGGATCTCTTCGGAGTAGACATTAAAAAGAATTGGCGACAATACGCATCCCTATCTCACTCCACATCTTATTTCTATTTCTTCTGACAGCTGTTCGTTAACACGAATTTGCTCGCTGTTTGTAGTATAAATTTGATATGATCCTGAGGTCGTTGTAGTCAATCTTCTTTGATTTCAGGACATTCATTAATTGTTTATGTCGTACTTTATCGAATGTTTTATTATAGTCAATAAAACATACGTATATATCTTGATTGACGTCCAGGCATCTGTGTATTTGTATACGTTCCTAAGCCTTTGCGAAAACCAAATTGTGTATCATTATTATGGATGACTTTTAGTAGTAAGTTTAGCACATGAGACATCAAGCTAATGGTGCGGTAATCGCTGCATTCTCTTGCGTTTTTCTTTTTGGGAAACAAATAAAAATCGACGTTAACCACCCTTTGGGTAATACGCCTGAACTATAAATTTGGTTCAAGAGTGTCACTAAAACATCAATGTGCTTCTCATCTAGAATTTTTAGGATTTCTATAGGAAGCATGTCAGGTCCAGGGCTTTTCCCACTCTTCATTGTTTTTAATGCGTGTAATATTTCTTCTTTTGTAATATATGGACCTATTTCTTCTGACGTAAGTTCTATGTGCTCTAGATCTCCTCTTTCATCATCGAACAATTCGTCGATATATTCTGCCCATCTTTGTATTTAACAGTGGAAAAGTCGACATAAAAGAAATGAAGAACAGTGGCTTCTTTAAATGGTCAAATCATTCTTCTCAGAAAAAACTAAAGCAACCATATCGCACATATTTGAAAAACATCGTTCAAGTAACTGCGACTCGAGGAAGTTATAACTTGCTTTTTAAAACGTCATATTCAGAAATAGAGCCTTTAAACTGCCTTAACTTTTTGACAGAAAAAGTTATAAAAAATGGTTCAAAGCTTCCAGATTATTTAAATCAGCCTTGTGAATTTCCTGTCGAAAAAAGTGACAATATACTTAAAAACTTTGGACATGTTTTGCCACAAAATAGAAAAGATTTTTGGTTAAATATACCCGTACCCACTTCTGAATAAAGTTCGCTTCGTTTAAACAAAATATCTCAATATAATATACTTTTCGTTTCATTATTTTGCTTATGTTTGTAATAAAACCTTATTTTCTTATAAAAAAAATGTTTATTTTATTTTCCTTTTTGATCATTATAATGTATTTATTATATTATAAATTAATAAACTGCTTAGTGAAAATGCAGTACAGCATTCTTCTTAAGCAAGAAGAAGTTAATTTATGTAGTATACTTAGAAAGAACAAGCAGTAACAAGAGTTTTTAGAGCAAATAAGATATTTTTTGCCAACCTTATGTATAAATATGAATTCTGTGATATTTATTATGTATATTAAGTAGAAAACAAAAAAAAAATCTGAATAGTTTTCAATGGCTAGACATTTAAACAAAAACTGATTTTGCTCAAATGCGATGACTCTGCATATACAGCGTTTTGGCTAAGGACAACAGTACAGCACACACTTTGGAGACCCCCTGGGCTTTAAAACTATAATCTACAATATTACACAAAAGTGTAATCAACTGAAAATAGATACAAGTAATAATTAAAAAGACCTCAATGAAACAGATTCTTGTATCCAGACCTCTTGGAAACTAAACACAAACATTGATCTAATGAGTTTACTTTGAGATCAAACATACTACAATTGAGAAATTGGAAATCTATATTAATATAAGGTATACATGAAAAATGTTCAAAATTGTAAATAAATATGTTATATTTATTATAATAAATAAAAGTATTTGTCTTTACAGATGATGAAGTTAAAGTTGAGAACATTGTTTCATGAGAATTGTCTATATTTGGAATAAAAATAAAAAAGCAATGTTTTTTATTTATTTATATGTTATTTACACCTTTTTCTATTTGTTCTAATAAACTTTTTAAGTTAACATCAAACAGTTCACATCTTATGGGCATCTCTAAAGAGTAGAAGGGATTTTTTAGAGCATAATCTGCATATAACTCATATATTCGTCTAAGTAAAACATCAACTCCAGTCTGGGTTCTATCTGAGATAATCATTAATTTAACACCAGTTAGGGTTTGAAAACAGTTTAATCGGAATGTATCAGCTTCAAGAACTTCAATACCAGAAGACTTTTGTTCTGGACTGAGTTGACTCGCTATTGCAAAGAGAGGATAAAACATACTTGCTAAAAATATTTTTTCATTGGTTGTCATTTTAGGTCTAGTGAATTGTAGAGTAACAGGATAGTTTTCTTCCTTCTCAATGAATTCTAAAGCATTAATACCATTATCCATTTGTAGTCCAGTAACTGGTATACCATTCACTGAATTTAATACGTGACCAACTAAAATAAATCAATAAATACTCAGATATAATACTTAGTTAAAATATTACCTTGAATTCCATCTTTTTGACCAAATTCGACAATAATTTTTTTGTTTTCAGAACGTAATTTGATATCTAAGGGGTAAGTAAACTTTCTTTCGAATTCGATTTTTGGGACAACATTATCATAATTAAAAATTAAACCTCCAGACTTTGATACAATATAAATACCGTAAATAACCATTTTTGCATTTGTTTTGTTTTAATTATTTGGTATTATTATAATATATTATAACCTATTCATTTATGAAACGTCAAACCGAGACCCATGTGAAGATAGTTGCATTTACTGACAGGAACAACAGAGAACAGAGCCACGAACAGAACATTAGCACATTAGGTTTAAGGTTACCAGAGGCGGACATCTAATAAATTTTTATGTCAATTTTTAATAAAAAAAATTGAACCTGTGTAGTTTTGCACATTTAATAAAGAACTTTAATACACAATATATGTTGTTTTAAAATGGCTATGAAACTGTTTTTTTGTGGCATGCCTAAGTTAAGTATAATGTTCATTTGGCATTAAAGCACAAATGATTGTAATACAAATTACACTTTTAATGAACGTTTGACGTTTCGATTTCCACTCCGGAAATCGTTTTCAAAAAATATATTTGAAATTAAAAAAAATATATATTTAAAATAACAACTTTTCTATGCAGGTATTAGCACATAATAAATAACAAGCAGATTGCCCACTCTCAGATGCCGCCTTTGAAGTGTGTCAGCACGCGATCGCCATATTTTAAACGGAAACACAGTCTCAGATTGAGAAATTTGTGACAAGCTATAACAGAACCGTAATTTAAATTTTAAGAGGTTAATAATTTAGTAAATTTGAAATAATTTAATATATTCTTCAACTAAAAGTACGAATAAAATAGTGCATATTATGTCTATAGTTGCCGTAAATAAATTAAACCGGGTTAATTTTTTTATTCAAACCAGATAAAATGTCACTGAACAGCACTGGTTCCGTTTAAAACATGGCTGATTCCGTCTGCGCCATCGAGATGCGCGTACTTATCTTTTCAAGCAGAATGGGCATTCTGATTGTTTATTATTATTTTCTAATAAAAGAAATTAAAGTCTTTTTTTATAAACATCCCCAAGAAATTACAAAATATATTCCAATGTAGAATAAAATCTTTTGTGACGCTGCTGTAAGGTACACTCTACTACAAAATATACAAAATCTATTTGACCGACGTCTTTTTACTCATCGATGTTCTACCCTTATCTAATGTATTAATTCACAATGTTTTCTTGTCTACAGGTAGTAACAACACGTGAATGACAATGACAAATAACATTTAGATAATAATAATTTTTTTGTTTACAAATGTCTTTATTTTAATAACTTTATTATTGCAATTTTGCAATTACATTTTACGGGTTGTGACTGAAAAATTAATTTATTAATAATGGAGTATGATTATTCTAACTCAAACTTTAACAATAGCAATTTTATGCAGCGAAATAACTTCCAACGTCCGACCGGGAAATATAAACAAAAGCTTATGGTATTAAAGCGAAATATTAGAGAATTTGTTCATGTGAGTTTATTGTATTAAATAAAAGATGATTTTTTTGTTTGTAATACAGGCCGATATTATAATTTTTTATTTTAGGAAAATGCTGCATTGGTAGACGAATTAGAGGAAATCCAGATGAATATAATTATTAAAAAAGAAGAACGGAAGTTTCTTTTAAAGAAATTATGTGAATACGAACCTCAAGTAGCTTTAGAAGTACAGAATGCAGCTAAAGATGGACCTATAAGTCGACCAAGTGTAACCCATATCTCCTCCAACAATTCAAATTCAGAAAAGAAATCCAAAAAGAAAGTGCATATGAGTTCTTCAGGTACATTTAGCCATTACAGAACAGAATAGTATCATTATTGTTATTCATTTTCACTGCTCTCATGCTTTCCATTTGTGTCATAATAATAACATATATAAAACAGGTATAGAAGACGATATTGATATGAGAATATGAAAATCTCAACATGCTTAGCCCTGTTTGGAGGTCTTGCTATTATTCACAAAGACAAAGATAGAATATTAATTTCAGTTGAATGTCAAGTCTGTTCACCATCAGAAACGAAGATCTACACCTGACTGAACAGAAGGAAAAGAGAATGAAATAATGTCTAGAACATGGGGTTGGATCTGCAACACACTTTGTAAAATTAGCTCCTGTATCACAAAAACTGCCCTAGAGTGGAATCTGCAAGGAAAAAGAAGAAGAGAATGCCCAGCACAAACTTTAAGAATATTAATTATGAACTAGATGAGAGGAAAGTCTTGGAATAATGAGCTTAGCGCAAAAATAAGACTTGACTGTTATATCTTTATTTTGTATATCTAACCATATTTATGGCTAATATTATTACTCACAAAATTTTAATAACTTTATATATTATTGTTAAAGTGACATATCAAATTTTGAGCATAGGCAGTTTCCCTGTGATTTAGAAATAAATGATTCCCTAAAGATTATTGTTTCCTTAACAATTTCATCTCTGTTTGTAGATAGACGTTCTTCCAGTTTAAAGTCAAGAAAGAGTTCATCAAAAGGTAGAAAGAAGATTATTCAGCCTGTACCTGTTGATCATAATGGCAAACCAATATTTCCTATTGAATTAGGCCGGCTGACAGTGCATTCATTGGGAGAAGTAGTTCATACTAGGTCCGAATTTCATACTGAAAACGCAATTTATCCAGTAGGATATGTTTCAACAAGGATATATGGTAGTTTAAAGGATCCAACACAAAAATGTGTTTACACTTGCAAAATATCAGATGCCAATGATATACCTAGGTGAGAACTGTTAATATATACTTTTTAATCCATTATCCACTTATAATATATACTTTTTTATTCATAAGAAATCTAAACAAATATATGAGAAAATTTTTCTATTCAGGTTCATTGAGCCGCAGCATTTTTGTTAGAGGATAACATGCTGATAATATCATAATTTTTCATTTTGTCGTTTGGTCACATCACTTCCATCATAACTCTGTCTTTGGTGAGTGTTTTATAAATTCACTTCTAGTCATTTTTGTTGTTCCCAATCCTAGATAAATGGGGAGATTTTCTAGGGACGAGTCAGCTCCCTGTCACTGCTATTATATTATTCTGTTGTTAATGTAATCTAGGAAGTTAAATTGTGTGAAATATATTTTTATACTTGCTTTTGTAAAATATTTTTTTTGCACAATTTTTTATCAAATATTTTATCACTTCCTTGGTGAAATATGGCGAAACATGGACCAGAAAGGAGCTGATTGACAAAGTGTTGTGTTATTATAAGTCAAGTATTATTAATAAAAAGAATATGAGAAAAAATGTTCTTCCATATAAATCCATTTTTCGACATCAATGATTTTTCTTAAGTTACACACAGCAAACACCAATTATGCTGAAGTTTCATAGTGCAAATTTTAAAAGAGTCCATTGTAGAGACATTGTTTAAGTGCATCATGGCAAAATAAAACTGCATCAATTAAAACAAAACTTTAAATGTTTATTTTTGAATAAGTGATAGATTCTACCATAGTAGAGTATTCAACACTTGTGTCAGACAGGAATGGCGTCATTGTCTGTAAGTATTGGATCTGCATTACTAGCTGATGCGTTAGGTTCAGAACCTTACTTAGGATCAACACCTATAACATCACAGTCGCTATGAACTTTTCACCACAGCATTGTTCTTCATATTTTCATGTATGTGTGTGGATTAATGTATCTTCGTGGAAATTGGTCCTATCGTGACCTGCAAGGTGTCATGTGATACTTAGCTTTTAGCGATCAGCAGAAGGGCTACTTAGCAGATGGGCCGATGACACAAAGAGAATTATTGGAAACTGGTTAAAAACGACCCAAGGTAGAGAGAAGCAGCAAAGACTTAGTTAGCAATCGCAATCAATATCTTCTGCAATTTTTTTGGCCTGTTGCAAGAGAATATGCAGTTAGGGGCTGCAGTCCCGAGTTGCACCCAACTTCTATGTGTTTATTTTTGAAATTTTATAGTCGTTTATGGATTAGTATTCCCAAATGAAAAGTTGTTAATCAAAATTAATGAATAAACACTTCCATTATTCATGATTATTTTTCTTCTTTTAATTAATGAAATCTACAACAGTAAGCTAATTTTAGCTATTAATGAAGAGTGATAGGGATGTTTAAGCTGACATCTCCTCCTATGACTCTCTCAAAATATTCACAAGCTCAGTGAATTAACTATAGTAAACAAAACAATAATTTTAAGTATTAGTCAAATATGTTCTTATCATTATATGTTTTGTTTTAGATTTGAAATAGCATCTGATGACCACTGCCCTCCAATTACTGGCGACACTCCTGATGTGTGCCATTCTCTCCTTTTGCAGAGCATTAATGATTCCTTATCACTGAACGTAGTTAGTACAAGGCCGCGAGGTCACGACTTCTTTGGTCTGTCGCATCCAACAGTTCTTCACCTCATTCAGAGCTATCCAGGAGTTCGAAGATGTGCTAACTATAAGTGGATTAAATTTGAAGTTTCCAAAAATTGTGACATGTATACAGATGACAACGACGCGGGATTAAGCTATGAATATTTGCAAAGAAGTATAAACTTTTGTAAATATAAAATGGCGCCCGATGTTTTACAGAGACCTGATGATTTTTTAGATTCTAAGGATAACTTGGTACTTTTTTAATAAATTGTATACAGTAATGTTGTGATTTTTTATGCAAAGTAACTCCAAAGAAAACTTCAAATCTTTTCAGTTTGTGGTCGCAGGGTAAAACTTCCTATGTCACGTTTTCACCATATTAAGTAAGTTGACCAACTGATAGGTGACCATCCATATTGGTGAGAAAAAATCTGAATCCTATATAACGATTAATATTATACACAAAATAATCGGCGGAAATAATAACCTAAATCAAATCTCGCTTTTTTATATTCTGTTAAAACAATATCAGTGACATAAGAACTTATTCTCTTATGAAAATTTGAACAAAAGTTCGTATGTCAGTCAATTTGGGAACTTATTTTCGGCTATAAAAATTGCCGGCAACGTTGTATCAGTATCACATAAGAATTTTCAAACGATAATTCACACGTTCTGTTTAGACGTTTCTTATTACCACGTTAAAAGTTTGTATTTTATCTATAGTCCATCTAATTTACTTACCGTTGCACGGTGGATTATACAACAAAACAAATTAATATTTAATGTAAATAAATAGAAGCAAAACAAGAGTTAAAAAATAATCTTGTTAAAAACAATTTGAACCGCTTGTATGCGCCGTATAAAGATGTAAAATGGAACACTTAAACAAAAACAACACTTTTTCATTACTTATTAACATTAGTCAACACCGCAACTGTCAAATAAGTGTTACCAATTTATGCCAAGATATCACCTTCGTTCGATTACAGTTACAGTGTGTTCCGAACAAATGTTCTTCATAAAAACGCTTTATAATGCATTTGTACAAATTAAATGAAACATATTATTGTGTATTTCTTTAAGTTAACATTAATAGAAATCTTTAAATATTATTTCTACGCGTATATAATAAAATATGTCTAGTGGCTTTAATGCCAGTGTACTCGGCAAAGTAATTCTAAAAATGAACACACCTACCGCCTAAATATTTCGTGTTGGTATCATGTGACCTCACAAGCTATGACGCGGATGACGTGCAACAGTAAGTAAATTGGATGAAGTATATACATATTTATAATGAATGGTACTAGTGGAGCCAGAGGGTACGACTTCTACGGACTGTTTATTGGGTGCTCAACATTTTTTTATGTAATGTCCATTTAAAATATGTCTTGTTTTTAAAAACCATCGTCATTGTACACCATGAAATAATAAGAAATGACACGAATGACAACCGTTTTATATGTCCAAGAAGTGTAATTCTAAATAGTGTTGACACAATTATGGTAACATGTTCCGTGTTGTTCCACTCTTCTTGTCATCTTTCCATTGATCTTTCCCTTTCTTCTTTTTTTATGATTGATGTTAAATACTCTCTTCTATCCTAGAGATGTCTCCCAATGACGTATAATATATATCATATATATATATATATATATATATATATATATATATATATATATATATATATATATATATATATATATATATATATATATATATATATATTATACGTCATTGATGTCTCCTTTCTACTGCTAACACATGCAGAAGAACACAACCCGTGATAGTTCACAAGGTCGCCGCAGATACAGTCCTGTAGGCTAGTGTTGTATCAAACGTTCGTTTTGATTAAATCATTTTAAAGTATTGAACGACCGAATCCCACTAGTTCATAACGATCGAATCGTCTGGTGACAAAAATCTATTGATCGACCGCCCACAGCGCCGATCGAGATTGAACCAAAACCAAATCGCACAGCCAATACATACTCTCATTCTCATTACTTACTTTCGGTTCTCGGTCGTTCCTCATTTGCGACGAGGACCGATATACATACACCATGAGGCTGAATGATTGAAAACTTAAAATACTACATATTGAATTAAGAATTGCGTACAAGGTAGCGACTTAGCTAAAGACTGGGAGCATTCGAGTTGGAAAAAATTCTATCGGGCCCAAGCGATTACTTTCGCTTGTGTTGTTAAAAGAGTTTTTAGGTAGGTAAAATCATAAAATATCGCAAAATTATATTTTCCATATAAATTTATGATTATTTCTGAGTTACATTAAGAATCTAAAAACAAAAACATTTGTCTTCTCGAATATTTCTTCTAGAATCTAAGCTAAGCCCTACTCGCACTAAGATAAATGTATGAAGGTCAATGAAGGTAAATACACATATATATGAAATACGGTAAGCAATACTACCGGTTTTCAATCGATTCAGCTCAATCAATCGGTTACTTGTTATCTGTTTTAAACGGCAACGAAAAGTATTGAAACGAACGAACGATTGAAATGTTTCAATCGTTTTCAGAGTCGGTCACTGATTGATTCTTGTAAAATGAACTATTGACACAACACTACTGTATTTTTAAGGCAAATGGATAGAACATAAAATTAAATGATAATTAGGTGATTCCTCGAAGTTTTTCATCGGATACAGGAGGACGTGTCACTTCTTTATTGATGTGTAATTATTCGGCTGGCAATGTTGCCAAATCTTATAATTTAAACGTTCCTTATAAAAATATAAAAGCACACAATAATAATTATTAATTATTGTGTATTTATACAATAATTATTGTATTCTACATATTTAAAGTGGTAATTTAATTATTTAATTAGCGTTTTGGATTTTTTGTATTGTGTGTGAAACACGTTACATTTTCCTGCTATGTTTTATATATTTTTTGCTTTATATGCCCTGGACAGTGGCGGATCCAGAAATTTTTGTTAGGGGGGGGGTCATAGGTCTTGAGGGTGATTTTGATACCTTTCAGTTGCTGATCCTAAGACATTTTTTGTGGGGGGGGGGCGAGGGTCATTGGTCTTGAGGGTGTCCATGAGGGTTGAACCATTTTCTCAATAATTATTTTAAGCGATATATTAAACCAATGAGAAGTTATTAAAACCCAAATACCCTACGGGTGCAAAGAAGGGTAGATCATTAGGGGGTCTTAAACTTAAACAAAAAAATATTAATAATAATTTAAACCCACATAGGTACTCTATGACAGTAAAATGAAGTGTACAAGACTATTAAACCAAAGGAAAGTTATTAAAATATAAATACTGAAAAATCAATGACTGCCAAATTAAACTAGTTATTTTAATCTATCCTATAGCTACAAAATCAAAAACAAACCAAGGATAAATAAGTATAAACCAAAGTTAAGTAATTTAAATGCAATAACTCAATGTAAGTGTAAACATTAATGAATGTATTTAACATTCCTAATAAACTCTATCTTATCGTTGGATATTCGATATCAATTTGTAAAAGAATTCATTTATTCCTGATTGGTATACGGAGTGGAAACATGGACTCTCGAAATTATAAGTATGAGGCGTGTAGAAGCCTTTGAAATGTGTGTTTTTAGAATACTGAAGATTTCGTGGACAGAGCACGTGACCAATAACGAAGTGCTGAGAAGAGTGAGGACTGAGAGAAAACTCCTAAATATTCTAAACAACAGAAAAACGAGTTATCTAGGACATATTTACAGAGAAGAAAAATATAACTTTCTACGATTCATAATAGAAGGGAACGTAGAAGGAAAAAGAGGTCCAGGAAGAAAAAAATCCTCCTGGCTGAAAAATGTAAGAGACTGGACAGGCATGGACACACATGCGATACTAAGAATAGCTCAAGATAGAGAGCCATTTGCTGTAGTTATAGCCACCCTTCCGTAATGAAGAAGAAACCGTAAGAATAAGTGTAAAGTGCATTTTATTTAAATTAATTTATTCAACAAAAAATATAATATAATTAAGGAATAGTTATTTCTATAATTAGGCATATTATGCTATAAGTGAGTGAAATATTTTTTTACTCGGTATTAAAATTTTTCTCACGAATTGTCGGCAACAGCCAGCAACGGGTGGTAAATAAAAGTTTAGTGATTAAAAATACTACCTATAAGAATAAGATAAGTAATTATTATATAATTTTATAAAATGTATTCTTTTCGCCTATATGATTTAGCAAATCGCTCTATGATTACATCAACATCTAGAGAAATTTCAGGATGCACATTGATGAGTGCTAAACCAGTTAACCTTTCCGCAGAAGTTCTATTTCTAAGCCAAGTCTTTAGACGCTTAAGCGTAGGACGCTCTGTTGTTGCTGCACTGATTGGCAGTGTAAATAATATTTGCAGAAATATTCTGACATTTGGATAGGTATATATGAATATCGCAGTTTTCCATTATTTTGCATGACTCTTTTCCACTTTTGAATCCACAGTGAAAACTCTTGTTCTACTGTGGAATATGCAAAAACAGATTTAGCATTTGATCTTTTATTTTGAAGAATGCATTTAGTCTCCTCTATGGCCTCAGTAGCCTACTTAAAATCTAATTTTGGTGACTGAAGAAGACGACTAAGTAATACAGTGGTACCTAAAATATCACTAAGACAAACTACTGTTTCACAGTTTCACAAGTACCTTGGACATCAGCCCCAGTTCCTTTATTTGTATTCACTAACTAATCAAACAGAGCTAATCCAACAACAATATTCTCGTTGATATTTATTATAGATAAATTATAAAATGTAGCACACAGTCTCAACAATTATAATGCATATTCAAATTACAAACAACCAATTCGTAGACAAAACTGAAGATAAGAAATACCTAATACAAAATGAAAATGTGCTGATTTCGTGCGAAAAGTTATGTCATGTACATTGAATGAGCAATAATGTGTGGGCGGTAATTCTATCTCATCGATAATCGAACGATTCTCTGGCACTCAAATGACGAATTGACAAAATTTGAAAATCGCGTAACTCTGAATTCGTGGTAGTCTTAGTTGAGGTATTACTGTATTTAGAATTGTTGATTTTTTTAAAGAGCAATTTAAAAAGGCTTCCGTATAATTCTACATACCCCTAGAATAAATGAGTTTGAATCATTTTAACTCTTGACTTCCTGCTTATAGTGTTGATGGGTTTTAAATTATTTTTTTAGGCTTATTTGATTGATATTAATTTTGTTTTGGGGGTGGTCATGACCCCCGTGACCCCCACCCCTTGGATCCGCCACTGGTCCTGGAGGGGTTTTTGCCCTCAAAACCCCCCTGGTTGCGCCACTGTCCTAAGTGCAATCTTTTTTTTTTTCTTCTTTATAGAGAAGTGGTTGACAAACATTGAAAAAGAAAAGGCTTGTGTCCTCCTCTTTTTTTGTATTTATTGGTATTTTGTAGTTAGGGTAATAAATTAAAACATTTTTAACCAGCCGTATCTGATAGAAAATTCAATAGTTGCTATTTTATTTTAGTATTATTTTGCTCCAAAATAAATTGTTTTTTAAGTTATAAGCAAGGAAAGTAGAAAAATCGATGTTTTTAGTAATTTTTAAATATTTTAATTTTTTTATTAATACTCACTACCTATTAAAGAGGGAGCGTAAGTCGATTATTATTAGTTAAGTTATCACACAACTTTTTCTGCAAAAATCCGAAAGCTTCTCTCATATCCACATCAAAATAGATCCGCTCTAGTCTATTATTGATTTTGATTTCTTTAAGGTCTTTTGCTTGTTTTCGACCAAATGTCCATAATATTATGTAACCGTTTTAATCATAATATTTTAGCCTAATTCACGTCTTGCTATTTAAAAAAATACGCACTTGAAATATTAAAAGCCGTTTAAAGTCTACTTTTAAACCAGTTTGAATATAAAAGGTTATTATTTCTGAATGTTCTTATAAAATGTTTATAATATTTGAAAATTCCGTCATGGGATTTATAAATAAATAAACACTAATTGAATGTTATTTGTTGTATTTAGTGAAAAATCTGCTTTAAATTACATACATACCTATTCGTGTAAAATAGTTTCAAAATTTCATTGTTTTGTATTCTTCTCCAAGCAACAAAGTATAATTTTAGGGTGGCGATTCAATAATGTCTGTTATTTCCAACATACTCGTACTTATTATTTGTAGTTGCCATTGTCAACAATACACCTCGTTCGTATTGGCGGTAGAATACACCTCCAATTAATAGAACTTAAATTAAGGGTTTCATTATACTCGTATAAAACAAGGAATCTGGTATAGTAAAAATTGGTTTAATAAAGTAAAAACAACTAAAAATTTTTAATTATATATATAGTAGAGTGAGGTTAACTGGACATCTTTTGAAAAAAAAAATTATATTTACTTAGTGTCTGGTTCAAAATAAGCCAATATTTATCCTGTGTTTCGTTGTTATTTGACTAACCATTTAATACGGTTTTTGAAGTTTAATAAATATCTATAGGAATAGGGGGATGATTTTCGTGATAATCTGCAATTTTGACCAGTTAACCTACCTAGTAGGTTAACTGGAACATGGAAGTGGGCTAACTGGACAGTATGATATACCAAAAAAAAATGGGTAAAGAAAATAGGAAATTTTCTTAACAACTCTTTATTGAACTAATATAAAGTAAAGTCAAATTCATCAAAGTCTATGTTAAAAGAAATCATGTTAGCAAACCTGGCACTGCTACTTTTTATTGGCAGAGGCAGTTTGTAAATAATATCATCAATAGGAACAAAACCGGGGTCGCCTTCTAAGAAATATCGTGTTTGGTTATGGCATTTCATAAAACTAACATCATAGCCGTTTAACAAATTGTCATCAATGTGAACCACATAATGCATACAGGTTGCATTAGTCTTGCCATAAACTTTTGCAATAGCATAGTCCCCTTTTGAAACTTTAGGTGGATTGGATTCTACATCGTCAAAATCTTCTGGTAAATCGAAACTTTCTTAGTAACTGACACTTTCGTTACTGGAAGATGTGCTTTCTCTAAATACAGTTTTTTTACAACTTGTCTCTTAGTTTGATTTATTTTTATTTTTTTATTGACCTTTTCTTCTCGAATCCTAGCTTCTTTTCTAACTTTTCTTTGACAGGTGTGTCCGTTAGTAATAAAGATTTGCGTTTTTTACGTCTAACGTTAGAACTGCGTTGCTTGGCTTTTGGGTGAGGGCTAATCTGTTCGGGAGTTGTAATTGCTGACATTGGGGTTTGACAAAGTGACTGTTGAGATTCCGTTTCTGCATCCACTGGATGTTTTTGAATTTGATGAAGACGAACATTTTTTTCAATAATTATCGGAGATATTTGAATTTGTAATGTTTGAGAGTTTTCTTCTGATGTTCCTATTTGACCACTGTTGGACGAAGTCTGTTGTCCGTTCTCTGGATTTGGCCTATCTGTTACATATGATGACAAATAGTCATCATCAGAAAATATTTGATCATTAAACGGCTCTATGCCAGTAGCTCTAAATCCACTGCATATATTTTTTGGTGTGAAAGCTTGAAGGAAAGCTTCTCCTGCTAGATTTGCAACATCATAAATGGTGATAGTTTTTCCCGAATTATTCACCATCCACCTGTCACAAACGGCACCATAAATTTTTTTTAACGAAGCAAACACAGCCACATCTAGCGGCTGCAGCTTGTGACTGCAGTGAGGAGGTAACGTTAAAAGCATTATTCCATTTTCCTTCGCAAAATCTAGTACCGTTATGCTTAAGTGACTTTCATGATTGTCGATAATCATTAGTTTTGGGTGTTCCTTTGACGGTCTTTCATGTTGAGCAAAATGTTGCAAAACAGGCAAAAAGAGTTCACTTCTCATCCACCCAGATGGTGTTGCGGCACCTTTTCCTCCAGTAGGGGCTCCGTGAAGCGTGTTATCCTTAAAATGCACGCGTGGAAGTATAAAGTAGGGTAGCACATACCTTCCAGTGGCGCCAATAATTGCCACCAAGGTAACAGGACCCCTCTTTCGGCAGAAGTCATTTGCCCCACGCTTCTTTTGCCTGTTGCGGCCAATACTTTTGGTGGTTTGTGCACCGTCGTTACACCTGTCTCATCTAGATTATAGACATCATTGGCATGTAAATTATATCTATTTTTAAGCTCTCTCAGATTTTTGAAAAATGCTTGTACATTTTCTTTATTAAAGCTGGTCGCCCTACTAAGGCTAGTTTGTTCAGGGGTTCTTAATGATAATCTGTGTCTTCCTTACTTCATTAGTAAGGTGTTCATTACTTGGGCGAAAATTAACCGTCCCCAAATTATGGTCGCGGCACTTGTCTACATAACGTTTTAGTGTAATTCTCGGAAGACCAAACTGGATAGCTACGTTTCCTACCGAACGACTATTTTCTAAGACTTCTTTGCAAGCCTGTTTTAATGTTTCTGAACTGTAGGACCTATTGTTCGTCGTTCGTATTCTTTTCCTTGGCATTTTCTGAAACAAAAAAAAATTATAAAGTAATAATAAATAGAAACCAGTAAAAATATTAAGACAAGGCGCTTAAATGATTTTTGCTGAGCCAATTTGTTTATTGTTGACTTGGAACCAATATATTTAGGCGTGACGCCCACATGAATGATTTACAATTAAATGTATTATTGCAGGTGACCCATAAACCAATTTTAAAAGCAGTTTATCTGCGTACCGCCTTATAGTAGGTTAACTGGACATATGTTCATCTAACCTCACACGGTGAGTGTTCAATTAACCCCACTAGGTAATAAAAATTATAAATAATAATAATTCTAAGAACAACGCCAAATATACTAACTTCGAATAGTGGAATAGATGGCTCATACTTACCTCAAAAACTGTGTACAAAATAATTGGCTAAATTATATTTTAATCTGCTTAAAAATAAGAATTTTCACAGAGCGAAAAATTTACTTGCATCCAATAAAAACCATGTTGACTTCACTGACAATTCCCTGTAGGTTATATAGAAATCTTTATTGGCCACAAGTAGTGGCGGTTAGAGTTTGCTTTAAACTACATGTGCACGGCTCTGATTCTCTCTAACAGATGGCAGGTACGTTGAAGTGTTCAGTTAACCTGCCTGTTCAGTTAACCTCACTCTACCTATATATATATATATATATATATATATATATATATATATATATATATATATATATATATATATATATATATATATATATATATATATATATATAAAGTTAACCTATAAATATTGGGGAAATCTGCAATAAAAAATCTCAATGTGTATAAATAAATTGTACGGCTTAAGGTTTTCGTGAATGTTTATTCACTTCTTCAGGACTGAAATAATAAAATAAAGAAAATATTAATTAAGTAGCCATAATATATCGTATGAAAAATGTCATTTGTATTACCAATACGTTGAATTGTAGAGCTAATGTCTTCAAAGTTAAAAAGGATATGTAAAAATATATAAAAACATATCAATTTTTTGGTTGGAAGGAAAAAACACCAACATAATACTTTCATCATCATTGGCTCCACAACCCATGTTGGATCTTGGCCTGCTCAACGATAAGTCTTCATTCTCTCCTATTCTTCGCCTCGGCTTTCCAGTTTCGTACTCCCAACATTCTTAAGTCTTCCTCCACCTGATCCTTAAATCGTGCTCTGGGTCTGCCTCTCCTTCTCACTCCATCTATTCTTTAGTTATAAATATGTTTTGGCGGCTTCATATCATTCATTCTCTCTATGTGACCTAACCACCGCAGTCTGTTTATTTTGATAGACCTAATAATATCAGGTTTGTCATACAGGCGGTAAAGTTCGAAATTATAGCGTCTAGGCGATAATCCGCCCTCCTGTACTCCTCCATGATATGCCGGAGGATTTTACGTTCAAAGCATCTTAAACGTTCTTCATCGCTCCTTGTCATCGTCCATGTTTCCGACGCGTAGGTGAGGATGGGCTTGATAAGAGTTCTGTATATCACTAGTTTCGTTCTTTTTGTAACTAGGCTTGTTGTTAAATTTTTTTTTAATCCATAATAGGCTCTATTTGTCAGATATAATAATACATAATACTTTACCCAGGAATATAATTGCTTGGTAACGATCTTATGAAATATATCTCAAGTAACCAATTTCATATCTAATTCATACGATTACATTTTTGTATTAGATCTTCACTTTTAATTTATTTTCACAACTACTAATGAATAGATTGGATATCGAAAAATAATTCTGGCCTATACATAGACGTACCAGTACTCGGTTTAGTGAGGGAGAAAGGTATCCTTAAGAGTATTAATAGGAGTAAATAATCCGACAGAGACCAGAGACCAAAGACACAGACCAGAGACAGAGGCCAGAGACAGAGATCAGAGACAGAGACAGAGGCCAGAGACAAAGATCAGAGACAAAGATCAGAGACTGAGACCAGAGACAGAGACTAGAGACAGAGACCAGAGATAGAGAGCAGAGACCAGAGACAGAGACCAGAGACAGAGACCAGAATACAGAGACCAAAGATAGGACTGATGAGAGAAGAGATATCTCTTAACAGATAAAATGTTAAACAATAAAAAAGCCAAACATCAAATGTCTGGCTTTTGTGAAATCCTGAACACGAAAGCTTAAATTTTGCTTATTTCTCTGGATTATTGATAGATTGATGCAGTTGAAAAATTACTAACCCAAATTTCGTAAATGCAGTACGTACGACCTAAAATAGGGACAGATGGAAAAACAGCCTCAAAAGTACAATGCGATACCTGGAAGAATCACAACATTTACAAACACTCTGATAAGACACATCTGATAAGATGTATAGATTTGAAGAAGATTGTATCCGAAACTTTATTAAAAAGGTAAAATAATTATGTTCTTTCATTAATTCATAATAGACAGACATCAAAAAAACTATGAAACGTCAGCTTTAAAATCGATTTTTTGTTGTAGACACTCTACTACTCACTGGACTATTATACTTCTATGATTGCATACTAGACAAAATATAATTGTACCTACTTACAAATTTGATTAACACTTGTTTTAAATCTCATTTATACTTAATAAATCAAAGGTGTATAAATACACACCTTTTTCTATTGTACCATAAAATCTCGTCCAACTATTGAAAATATTTAACGATGGCCAATATCCTCGAGAATAATGGCAAGAAAGTACCGATAATATGTATGCCTGTAACAATAAAAATTATGCGGGCTTTCATGGTATTTCCACCGAAAGGCAAAGAACTAGATCCTGGTATCAGATTCTTTTTAAAATTTTTGTTCATTTCTGTTATTTCCTGTTTGCCATTGCTCAGCAGTATTTTACATTTAGTAAAGACTATCCAAAGTAAGTATAATGTACCTATGTACTCGCATTGTTGTATGTTCAGATCTTAGACGAACTGAACATTAAATTATTTACAGCTTGTTTAAAGAAGGTATTGTGAAAATGTTGTATGTATTTGAAAGAATCTTGTAATTTTTTGGGTGACACTTGAAATAGCTGACTCTTGAAATACGACTGGATCAATGTCATATTTAAATTATCTGCCAATGGTGCATTTACGAACAACTAAATTTATGAAGTTCTGATATATTCGGCAGATCTTTTATATCCAGTGGCGGATCCAAGGAGGGGGGGGTTACGGGGGTCATGACTACCCCCAAAACAAAATTAAATATCAATCAAATAATCATAAAAAAAATAATTTGAAACCCATCAACCCTATAAGCAGAAAGTCAAGAGTTGAAATGATTCAAACTCACTTATTATAGGGGTAAGTGTAGAATTATACGGAGGCCTTTTTAAATTGCTCTTTAAAAAAATTAACAATTCTAAATACAGTAATATCTCGACTAAGACTTCCACGAATTCAGAGTTACGCGATTTTCAAATTTTGTCAATTCGTCATTTGAGTACCAAAGAATCGTTCGATTATCGATAAGATAGAATTAACGTCCACACATTATTGCTCATTCAATGTACATGACATGATTTTTCGCACGAAATCCGCACATTTTTATTTTCTATTAGGTATTTCTTATCTTCCGTTTTGTCTACGAATTGGTTGTTTGTAAATTTGAATATATATTATAATTGTTGAGACTGTGTGCTACATTTTATAATTTATCTATAATAAATATCAAAGTGAATATTGTTGTTGCATTTGCTCTGTCTGATACGTTAGTGAATACAAATAAAGGAACTGGAGGCTGCTGTCCAAGGTATTTGTGAAACTGTGAAAGAGTAGTTTGTCTTAGTGATCTTTTAGGTACAACTGTATCACTTAGTTGTCTTCTTCAGTCACCAAAATTAGATTTTAAGTAGGCTACTGGGGCCATAGAGGACACTAAATGTATTCTTCAAAATAAAAGTTCAAATGCTGAATCTGTTTTTAACAAACTTTACTATGAAGTAAACAAATAGCTGAACAACTAGACATTGAATTGAAGATGCCTCGTATAGTTTCTCGTCAAACCTGTCGTCAAAACCAATCTGCTAACCCTTGCGAAGAATATTTCCGAAGATCTATTTATTTATCCCTTTTAGACAATATCTTACTGATTTAGAACAACGACTTTCACCGAAAGTTATGAATATATTTAACCTTCAAGTTGTTTTACCTAAAACTGATAACACACCAGAAGATAAAGTTGCATTAAAAAAATTGTTGACACCTTCCAGGATATTATTGGACCAACTACTTACTGCATATTCCACAGTAGAACAAGAGTTTTCACTGTGGATTCAAAAGTGGAAAAGAGTCATGCAAAATAATGGAAAACCTCCTGTATGTATTTTAGAAGTATTAGAAAACTGCGATATTCATATATATCCAAATGTCAGAATATTTCTGCAAATATTATTTACACTGCCAATCAGTGCAGCAACAACAGAGCGTTCTACGCTTAAGCGTCTAAAGACTTGGCTTAGAAATAGAACTTCTGCGGAAAGGTTAACTGGTTTAGCACTCATCAATGTGCATCCTGAAATTTCTCTAGGTGTTGATGTAATCATAGAGCGATTTGCTAAATCAGATAGGCGAAAAGAATACATTTTATAAAATTATATAATATTTACTTATCTTATTCTTATAGTATTTTTAATGACTGAACTTTTATTTACCACTCGTTGCCGGCTGTTGCTGACAATTCGTGAGAAAAATTTCAATACCGAGTAAAAAATATTTCACTCACTTATAGCATAATATGCCTAATTATAGAAATAACTATTCCTTAATTATATTATGTTTTTGTTGAATAAATCAATTTAAATAAAATGCTGTTTACACTTATTCTTAAGGTTTCTTCTTCATTACGGAAGGGTGGCTATAACTACAGCAAATTGCTCTCTATCTTGAGCTGTTCTTAGTATCGAATGTGTGTCCATGCCTGCCCAGTCTCTTACATTCTTTAGCCAAGAGCATTTTTTTCTTCCTGGACTTTTTTTTCCTTCTACTTTCCCTTCAATTATGAGTCGTAGAAAGTTATATTTTTCTTCTCTGTAAATATGTCCTAGATAACTCGTTTTTCTATTGTTTACAATATTTAGGAGTTCTCTCTCAGTCCTCATTCTTCTCAGCACCTCGTTATTGGTCACGTGCTCTGCCCACGAAATCTTCAGCATTCTTCGAAAAACACACATTTCAAAGGCTTCTGTACGTCTCATACTTGTAATTCCGAGAGTCCATATTTCCACTCCGTATAGCAATAAGGAATAAATGAATGTTTTTACAAATTGATATCGGATATCCAACGATAAGATAGAGTTTATTAGGAATGTTAAATACATTCATTAATGTTTACACATACATTGAGTTATTACATTTAAATTACTTAACTTTGGTTTATACGTATTTATCCTTGGTTTGTTCTTGATTTTGTAGCTATAGGATAGGTGGGTTTAAATTAATTGTCTGTAAAATAACTAGTTTAAATTGACAGTCCTTGATTTTTTAGTATTTATATTTTAATAACTTTCCTTTGGTTTAATAGTCTTGTACACTTGATTTTACTGTCATAGAGTATGTGGGTTTAAATTATTTTTTTTGTTTAAGTTTAAGATCCCTTAATGTTGTACCCTTCTTTGCACCCGTAGGGTATTTGGGTTTTAATAACTTCTCATTTGTTTAATATATCGCTTAAAATTATCGAGAAAATGGTTCCCTTACATGAGGCACAAATCATATCAATCGTAAAGGTGCAAAAATCTAAATTCTATATCAAAAATCAAAATCACCCTCAAGATCCATGACCCCCCTCCCCGACAAAATATTTCTGGGGATCAGCCATTGAAAGGTGCAAAAATTTAAATCCTGTATCAAAATCACCCTCAAGACCAATGAACCAACCCCCTGACAAAAATTTCTGGATTCGCCACTGTTTATATCGGTCTTACTATTGATACAAGTTTTTCTTTTGTATGTGAATCATCTTCAATATACAATTTTTTGTGGTAGTTCTGTTCTTTTTATAAAAGTCTATTTTCAAAATCAAAAGAATGACTATTTTCTAGAAAAGAGCTAAAGCTGTAGTGTTTAATTTTTTGGATTGTACACTATATTTGTGTGTAACAAACCTTCTGTGTAGATATTGATGTGTTTGCCCAATATATATTGAATTACAAGGTTAACAATTTACTTTATAAACAACATCCGACTGATCTTTAGTATCATTGGGTTTAAATTTTGAAAAATATTTTCCGGGTGTTTTTGGCGATTTATGTCCAACCTTTATGTCATATTTTCTCAAAATTTTCAGAATTTGTTCGGAGAAACCATTAATGTATGGTAAGAATAAAAATATTTGTTTAAGTCGGTGACATTACTATTATTATTGCTATATATAGTTTGGTTCTGCTTTGAATTGGTATCGGAATTAGATTGATTTTTGATAATACAACTTTTGTGTTTAATTAGACAGTTGTAAAATTCTGGTGGATAATTATTTTTTCTATCTTCAACTTAACATATCTTTAACTTTTTTCAGATTTTCGGAATGGTATTATGGGCGAGATAGCTTAATTGCTCTGTCAGTAAAACTTCCTCAGCTCAACATTTTTCCAATATGAAAATGAATACTATTCTCCTCTTACATTATAACGTTTTTTTAATGCTGTTCGATGCCCAATTTCCATTCTTGTCAGCTGTTCCATTATTTCCTTAGTTCTTTGAAGATCATTGAATTTTTACTCCTTCCATCCATGTTTTCCTCGGTTCTCTTCTCTTCTCTTCTCTCGTCCTGTAAGTGTCCATGCGAGTACTTGTTTCATTAGTCTAGTGTTTTCCATTCGCTATACATATCGGTACCATATGAGCTGCTTTTGTTGCCATCCATTATTGTACCGTCTATTCTCATGCGTTCCCTGATTTCGTCATATCTTATTCTCTTCCTTCTGAAATCCTTAGTGTTCGCCTTATTACATCCAATTTCGTCAATTCTATCTTTCTTCGGTTTCTCTCTGTTAATCGTCACGTTCCACATCCGCATAATAGCATACTTTTTATGAGAATGTCATAAATATTAAACTTTCTCTTCGTTATTATGTTCTTGTTCCAGAGAACTCCGTTAAGGCACTCTATAGCTATTCTGGCTTGTATAATTCTGGTGTTAATTTCTTGGTTATATGTTCTTTCTCGATTGAATGTTGTTTCTAGATATTTTTATTCATCAACATTTCCTATCTCCTGGTTGGTATTTAGTACAAGGTTTTCTGTGCCTGTTTCAATGCTGCAATATTTGTTTTTTTTTCAGTATTAATTATTAGTCCCCATTTTTGATCTTCTTTAGCTAACTTTCTTATCATATATTATATATAAGCATTATTTTAGGTAAAGAAAATAATCGTATTGAACTTGATGTTAATTATGCTGTATCGTTTACCACGACGTACGCTTTGGTATGGGCTTATCTTGTTAAAATTAAGTCAGTATCAGCTATGTATACATATATGTCTGACTTTGAAACATTCGGAAAACCCATAGATTTTGATAGAGATAACGCGGATTTTAATAAATATGCCAAAATGCATTTTGTTTACTTGGAGTCTTTAATATGGATAATCATTTTTACTTCGAATCTATTTAAGAAGGAAACCTGCCAGCTAGAAAACCAGGCTCGCAATATGACAGAAGTGTGTGGATTATTTACATATACATGGACACCTTTTAATATTGATTTCTTTCCTGCTAGGGAAATTTATATGCTTCTTCAGGTTTTTGGAGTAAGTATAGGTTTAAATTCTTATTCATGTGATTAATTTATTAATTTCACCACTGTATGTCATCATACCATGTTGAAATAAAGTCCATATAAACTTATTTTTAGATTTGAATAAAATGTGATTAATGTGATTGAGTAATAAGTAGATAAATTAGTATTAAGTTGTAATATAGAATATTATTGGGATATATGTAAATTCCACAAGGAAAATAATTCCTGTAGCTGGCTGTATACCACGTATAACAAAAGAGGTTATTCTTTGTATGTGGGTATATTTTATTTTATAAAAACCCTTAAAAGGGTAACATTACAAGCACGAACGTTTTCGGAACAACTGTTCCATCATCAGGTTAAAATGCAGGTTAACATGCCTGAGCCACCAAAATATTTGGGTAAAAACCCTTTAAATTGAAAAATGTTACCGAAGAATGTACATGATGTTTATAATATTATATGATGTTTAATATTTTAATTAGATTTTACTTCAGGTAACATACCATAACTTAAGCATGGGTGTATGTTACCTGAAGTAAAATCTAATTAAAATATTAAACATCATATAATATTATAAACATCATGTACATTCTTCGGTAACATTTTTCAATTTAAAGGGTTTTTACCCAAATATTTTGGTGGCTCAGGCATGTTAACCTGCATTTTAACCTGATGATGGAACAGTTGTTCCGAAAACGTTCGTGCTTGTAATGTTACCCTTTTAAGGGTTTTTATAAAATAAAATATACCCACATACAAAGAATAACCTCATATGTAAATAACGACTGAAATGTTGAACTGAAATGTTGATGAAAATTTTTCTTTTTCTTCTTATATTAGACCTGTTCTTGTCCAATTTTAACCGTGTATTTGATGTTTATTGCTAACTATCTCGCTTCTATCTTCGTCTTCTTCTTTCTCTTTATAAGTAATTCTGCTTGTTCATTGTCGGATTGTTACCTCTATGAAAGGTTGTGACTTCATCTTTCGTGCGGTCTTCCGATAGTTCTTCTACAGATTGGTGATTTATCTCTTGCTATATTAACCACACGAGTCTCCCCCATTCTGCTTATGTGGTTATTTCATTCTTTTTTCTGTTTAGTGTCCATTTATTGATACACGTTATATTTTCTTTTAATGTGTTCACTCCTCTTTCGATCTTTTAGCGTATTTCCTGTAATTCTTCTCAGTACTGTTATCACTGTTGTTTCCAGTAGTCTTTGTGTTGTCTTTATGAATTCTTGACTTAATCTTAGTGTTAATATATCGATTTCGCCACATAGTGTTATTAAGGCATCCTGTCAGTCTATTTGCTTTTTGTACTTGATCTCTTACTTTTTTATCTAGGTCTCCATAGCTGGATAGTGTAATTCCAAGGTATTTTATTTCCATTACTTGTTTAATACTAATGCCATCGATTTTTATTTTAAATCTGATCGGTTCTTTACTGATTACTATTGTTTTAGTTTTTTGTGTTAAGATTGTCGTAATATCGTCGTATTATTATATTTTGCTCTTATGTTAAATCTGTGGACTGGTCTGTGCAGACTATCTTCTATCAATATAGTGTCGTCTGCTTAACAGAGTATTTTTACTTCTTTATTTCCCATTCTGATTACATCTTTGAGTCATACTTTGTCAGATGCTTTCTTCAAGTCAATTAGACACAGATATTATAGTCTATTATACTCTAGCCATAGCGATGAAGAAATCGAAAACTTTTATGAAGATATAAATAGAGCTAGAGAAAAAGATAAAACCCACCACCTAATCTTAATGGGCGATTTTAACGCTAAACTTGGATTCAAAGAAGATAACGCAGAAGTGGCTATGGGCTCATTTGGATACGGTGAGCGAAATGATAGAGGAGGTGTGCTACTACATTTTTTGTTGCATCATCAGCTCTATGTGATGAACACATTTTTCAAAAAGAACTAACAACGTAAGTGGACGTGGGCTAGTCCAGATGGCATAACAAAAAACGAAATTGATTTCATCATCACAAATAGAAAAATATTGTCCAAGATGTTACAGTAATTAATAAAATCACTGTTGGGAGTGACCATCGGTTGGTTAGAGCAAAAATATTGATTAACATTAGACGAGAGAGGACAGCAATGATAACAGAGAGGCATTCTAATAAATGGAAATCGATAGAAGATAGAGTAGCTTATCAGAATCTCATAACTTCAGAACTGAAAGAAGTAGAACATCTAAATGAAAATGCATTAGATATAGAGGTGACAAACATGTGAATAAATAGTGCGATTCGAAACGCTCATAGAAAATATAAGGAAAAAGGAAAAAACAAGATGGATAAACTCACTCAAGCTACTAAAGATCTTATAAACAAAAGAAGAAAATTGAAAGACAAATACACAGATAATTTTATAACACTTAGACAGTTAAACAAAGATATCACAAAATCCATTCGAAAAGATGTCAGAAATTACAATACTGATTACATAACTCAAGCCATTGATAAAAATAAAAGTTTAAAAGTTCTGCGCCGACAAATGACTGAAGGATCGAAAAATATTTGTTAACTTGTAAATAAAAAAGGAGAAACTACAACAAATAAAGAAGATATTTTAAAAATTGCTTAAGATTTTTACTCAGAATTGTATAAGCGAGAAGAACTTCCAGATCCTGATCAAAATCAAATACCAAAAGTTCAAAATGTAGGCTCAGAAGACATTCCAGATATCACAACAGAGGAATTAAAATCAGCTCTCTCGGAGATGAAAAACAATAAATCACCTGGAGAAGATGGGATAGTCATTGAACAAATCAAAGAAGGAGGAGGAACGTTAGTAAATGTGTTGAAAAAGATGTTCAATACTTGTTTGACAAGATGCGTAACCCCCTCCCAGTGGCATAATGCAATAATAACCATAATGCACAAAAAAGGTGACATTTCAGACCTAAAGAATTACAGACCTATTAGTTTTCTCTCCCATACATACAAACTATTCATGAAGATAATAACAAACCGGCTTGTGAACAAACTGGATAGTTACCAACCTTGTGAACAGGCTGGCTTTAGCTCCAGATACGGAACAAATGAGCATCTACAAGTTATAAAAACACCAATAGAAAAGTGTACAGAGTATAACAAGCCTATATTTCTTATATTCGTAGATTATGAAAAGGCGTTTGATACTATAGATCATCATAAAATGCTTCGAGCATTGGCTGACTGCCGCATTGACTACCGATATATCGCATTGATTAAAAGTATTTACGAAACTGGTACAGCTTGTGTCCGCTTTCATGAAGATACCAAGAAGTTTCGAATAGAATGTGGAATTAGACAGGGTGATACTATCTCCCCTAAATTGTTTACAGCTGTTCTTGAATATATGTTCAAGCAAATGGAACGAGAGGATAACATGGGAATTAATATAAATGGGGAAGATCTGAACCACCTAAGATTTGCCGATGACATCGTTTTAATATCTGATAAAGTTGATAAAGCTACAAAAATGCTGCACACGCTCTATGTCAAAAACAATTGGTCTTAAAATTAACACCTCAAAGACAAAATTTATGACCAACCTTGTAGTCAGCGGTAAAATTCTGATTGAGAGCCATAGCATCGATCAAGTAATAGCTTACAAATATCTAGGGTATGAGATTCGCTTAGGCCGAGATAATCAGACAACTGAAATACAAAGAAGGATAGGTCTCACATGGACTGCCTTTGGTAGATTGAATAACATTTTCAAGTCTGTTATCTCAGTTTGTTTAAAAAGAAAGGTTTTTAACCAGTGCGTTTTACCGGTTCTTACATATGGTGCAGAAACACTGAGTCTGACAAAAAGAACAATAGATAAAATAAGAGTTACACAACGCGCTATGGAAAGATCAATATTAGGTATTACCATCAGAGATAAAGTACCAAACCTAGAAATAAGAAGAACAGGAGTCACAGATGCAGTTGAAAAAATAGCCATGGCTAAATGGGCTTGGGCCGGACATGTTGCCAGATTAACGGATGATAGATGGACCAGAAAGATTCTGGAATGGCGACCAAGGCAAGAGGCATATCGAAGCAGAGGGCGACCACCGACTAGATGGACGGATGTCAAGCGCATCACCACAAACTGGATGCAAGAAGCACAAGATAGAAATAGGTAGACAATTTTACGGGAGGCCTACGTTCAGCAGTGGACAAATATAGGCTAATTGATAATACTCTAGTTATTTCTCAGTAATTTGCTTTATGGCGAATATTGCGTCTGAACAAGATCTTTCAGTACGAAAACCCCGTTGTTCATCTGCTAAACTTATCTTCTCTGATTGATTAGTTCTTGTAGAAGTTTAGTTGTAAGTCTTAGGGTATATTTAACAAGGTACACCATTTAATTTGTAGTAACTCCATACATGTTTTTGTCCCACTAAGTTTTAAACCTTTTTTCAGAAATGCTTGTCTCCACTTTTTCAGTTTTTTTTTCTAATTCGCTTTCAGTACTTCCTATTAACACTACATCATCAGCTGTAGACAAAAAAATACATTAAGCACCAGGGAATGTTACCCTATAGTTTCGCTGTTATCTGAGTCAACACTAATGATAATAAATAAGAACTAAGCTCTGGGCCTTGGTGCAATCCTACTTTCACATGAAATTTATCAGTCTCTCCTATACTTTTGACCTAACAGTAGTTGTTACTCTCTCATTTATGTCTCCTACAATCTTCACATAGTTATCGGCGACTCCTTTCTTTATTCCTGTATTTTTTTATTTGCTTCTCTACTTTACTGCTTCTCCATTCGCCTGACATTTTTTCCACTTCCATAAGTCTATTAAATAAACCTGTTGGTCAACTTGTTCCTGTCTCTCGCAATTCTGACCGTACTTCCTCAGGATTATCATCTGGTCCAACTGCGTTACATTTTTTATTTTTTGAAGCGCTTGAATCAGTTCCTCGTTTGTTATTTTGGTAACCATTGCTGGTACTGTCTCCTTTAACTCTGTCTGTTTAACTGGTTTTCTGTCAAATTCTTTATTTAATAAACTGTCAAAGTACTTTTTACATCTCTTTTTGACATCCTTTTCGTGAACTAGTATTTTATTATTTCCATCTCCGATACATCTAATCTGATTAAAATCTTTTGTTTTTATGGCCTTGTGGTGGCCGCACTTTTAAAACAACAGGATTATGATCGGAATCGATGTCAGTTCCTGGATATATTTTTGTACTGATGATAGCGTTGTGTTATCTTTTGTTGACCAATCTATTTGGTTACGAATTACTCTGTTTTCATTATGTTGCGATGAGGTCCAAGTGTATAATCTGCGAGGATTTAATTTAAACCATATATTTGTTGCTACCATATTGTGTTTTTGGCAGAATTCGGTCATTCTCTTTCCCCTTTTGTTCCTTACTCCAAGTCAAAAGTCTCCAATTAATCCAGAAACCTTTCCTCTACCCAAAGTTTTTCTACCTCAACATACCACGCTTCTAGCTCCATAAGTTTCTCGGCCGTAGGAGCATGTAGGCAAGTAGGCGTCGTTGAGAAAATGGCACACAGATTGTGATATTATTATTATATTTGTCTTATAAAATTACTCCAACTCCGTTACGATGAACCGGATCATTATTACCAGAGCAATAAAACGTTTTGTTTATAGTTTTAACATAACCTGAACCTGGCCATCTGACTTCACTCGAACCCAATATTGTTATTCCTAAACGTTCCATCTCATGGCATTCATTTGCGGATTTTCCCATTAAGAACAGACTTCTAACGTTCCATGTTGCAATCAAAGTTCGTATTTAAAATATTTAAACTATTCCTTCCAGGGATTCTTCGTACCCCTCGATCATCTAAGATCTGCCGGGTACTAGGGGCCGTTTCTGTTTTTACTTTCATTGTAGTTTTTCTTGGGAAATATTTACCAGAGTGGTTTCCGGTTGCCTTCTCTGGTTTCTATTTTAGCCGATCCTCTGGACACAAACACTGCGTGTTAGTTTTGGTCCACCCTGGATATTTAATTTCTAGGGTAAGACCCATATATGGGAGGCGTTCCCCTATTCACCACCTGGCGAGGCGCCCGATGGAGGTCTAGCAACTCCACACGAGGTAACTTGTCTTACTTTTCTGAAAATCTCATTACGTATACAAAATAAATTAATAAGTACCGTATTAATCAATTTTGAATACTAAATTTTGGTTATTTTAATAGGTTCATCATTTATATATGGTTGCCGGATTAATGGCTTGGCTAGTTTTTGAAACGACCCAACACATTGTTGTAAGAATTAGACACGTGAAGCATGTAATCATTGAGGCATTAGCTGAGAAAGATCCTTTGATTAGAAGAGACAGATTTCGAGTTGCTGTACAATATCACAATTCTCTTTTTGGGTAAGAATTAATTTAACTGAAAAACTTAAAATTCAGTTAAAAGTAAGAAATATAAATAATTTAGTCTATTTTTACTAAAACAGTAAAATGAAGCGTGATATCGTTCCTAATATGGTTTTGAGACTATTTTCTTGCGGCATTTCTGTTTTCTACTATTTTTAATTTTTATTTTAATTTTCAATTTTTAATGAGAACTAATCACGATTGCAATTGAAAATAGGTTTATTTTGAAATTATAATCTCTAATAGATTCAAAAGAACTTATATGAGGTATACATGAACTTCTGGAGAATATCTACAGAAAGAAACTACACCGAAGCAGTTGTACTAGGTTCTAGTATCTACAGCAATCTTGAGACGAGAAAAAGTAAAAAAAAAACGAGAGGATAGTTGAATTCAAAGGAGTTAAGCACCCAGCAATAGACTACATTAAAATCGAACAATTCTAATGCTGTAGCCTTTTATACAGATTTATTATATGATAATAAGTAGGTAGCGCAGTAAGTGTACTAAATATTGTCACTGTTTCTAATACTGTCAAGCTCTATATCACAGATAGTATCGACGATGCAAGTAAGGTGGCAACAGTGGCAAGTTTCTTTGTCTATCAGCAACTTGTTTTCTATTCGGCGGTTTTAGTCTATGGTACCCATCAGATGTAGGAGCTCGCTATTTGTTTTTCGTGTCCTCGCTATAAAGTAACCTGTTTTTCCCCGTTGACCATACGCAAGATATATTAAAATTTTCTGGAATTTTGTAATTCAGCTTAGGTAAGTACACTCCAGTGGTTATTATTTTATGAATTGCATAAATTGTTTCAAATGCAATTTTAAGTTACGGATTTTTTTTCTGCACGTCATTTGTTCTTAATATTGACATGCTAATAAATCGCCAGTGGCAATATTAGGGACTAAATATTAGTCTAGCAGAAAGCTAACAAAACCAGCTAAGTTGTCAGAAGAAGATCTACGCTCGGCGCTGCAAGTCATAATGAACGGAATGTCTATCAAAGGTACTGCTAAGCACTATAACATTCCTCGATTGACGCTAGGTCTTAATCACAGAACAAAAAATCCCGTAATAAAGCTTGGAAGATCATCGGTGTTGTCTTCAGCACAAGAAAATGATCTTACCGAAAAAATTCACAGATTAGTAGAGGTAGGTATGTCTATTTCAAGTACGATTCTAATGAAAAGTGTGTTTTTACGCTACAATAAATCATATAGCAAATCCGTTTTCTAAAGAGTCAAATAAAGCTGGTAGAAAATGGCTTTAGTTATTCTTGTGCAGGCATCCAGACGTAGCTTGGCGAAAAGTTCAACAAATGAATATCGCTCGAGCCCAAAAAATGAATAAAACAATCTTGACTTCTGACTGCTTTCATAAATTGAGAGAAACCTTACAAAAAGTAAATCTACTTGACCAACCTGATAGCATATATAATATGGACAACAAATTGTTTTTGCTAAAAGGGGAGCAAAACGGGTACATTTTACCGCTCTTGAGTACGGAGAAAACTTGTCAATTGTACGTTGCGGAAATGCGCTTGGTCAACCTGCACCGCCTTTTGGGCTTTTTAAAAGCCAACGGTTTAAACCTGAATGGTCTGATCACTTGCTTCCTGGCTCAAAAGCTATTGTCACAAACAAAAGTAGTAAGACATGCTAAGCATTTGTTTTGCGGCTTGACCATTTGTCTTCATTTAGAAACCCTGGTCCTACCCTACTAAAATATGATGACATGATCAATGTAACCTAGATATTTACATAGTTAAGGCAGCTAATCGTATGGACATAACTTTATTTTGTCTTCCTAGCAGCACGTCACACGAGTTGCAACCTATGGACAAATCAGTGTTTAAAAACTTTGAGAATTTAAAAATTTTGGGATCAATAAGTCCTACAGTTTTCAACAACAAACCCTGACAAGGCGATTACCAAAATGAGGTTTATAGAAATTTTTACTCCAGATTTATTAGATGTCGTTAGAAGTTTTAGCAAGTTGGTTGAACCCGCATATAAAAACGAGGCTAGTACAAGCGGAGATCAAGTGCCAGAGAAAACTAATAACAAAAAAAAGCGTTTAATTACTGTCTCAAGTAGTGAATCATTATCAGACTTTAATATACACGATGACTCACTTGACGATGTCTCTAGTGAAGATGAACCTATAAAAAGATCTAAGAGGAGCAGCAGCTCTGAAGAGGAAAGTTCACTAATAGAATTAAAATATAAACAGGAAGGCAATACGGTTGCAAAAGAAGCAACAAAATGTAATCCAGGGTCTAATGAAGTAACAACTTCTGACTGCAAATGCTTAAACAGTTCTTTTAAAGATACAGGACTGCTGATTACACCGGAAAATTGAATAATCCAATCAAAGTTGTCAAAAAAGCAACGAGCAGTAAGACAAAGAAATTAAGTAATGAAGAATCGTGGTATAGTTTTCTTTGTACCATCTGCAGTAAAGAAGATATGCGCTTGTGCATAGTGTGCTATCGTTATGTTCACGTAGCCTGTGTAGGACTGACTAAAGATGACAAAGAAAGGTTTACTAGCCCTCAATGTTCTTAATTTATATTTTTCAGAAATGTTTGTTTTGGTACTACTTAATTGCCTTTATTTTTTCAGAAAAATGTAGTTTAGTTATGCAGTGCCTAATATTGACATAGGTGGCAATAATAGGAGATCTGCAATCCTAATATTGCCATTCGCAACGTCAATAAAAAAGTATTCTTTATTTAGTTTTATTTAGTTTTTTGATATAATTAAAATATATTGTTAAAGAAAATACATTTCTTTACTACTATTAAAATTTGTTTTATTTATTAATATAGATGTTAGAAAGATTTATTTAGAAAAAACGTTAAGGTTCTTCTTGTTGTCTAACGACCAGAATGCCTGCCGGTTCTGTAAGTATATTATTTTATTATTATAAGAAGGTCATTGGCCAGGTTTAATGGCAGACTAGTACTGAGATTTTCAAATTTTGCCAATACTTATATACTTTGCATTCTCATAATGTGACCAAGCTATCTAGTTCTTTGAGCTAATATTTTTATTATTATATTCTCTGCCGTCTCTAGTCCTCCAAACATTTTTATAAAGACCTTTCTTTTCTAGATCTCTACTTTCATTTATTTTTTTTGTTCATAATTCACGTTTCATTATAGTGTTTCACAAATATTCTCTGCCGTCTGTAGTCTTCTGAACATGTTTTGAGCAGCTTTCTTTACCAGATCTCTACTTTCTTTTCTTGCTGTTGGTTCATAATTCACGTTTATCTGGCATAGTGGTTTCACTGTGGATCTTATTACTGTTTCGTACACTCGTAGTTTCGCTGTTCTTGACACATTTTTTGCTTTCAGTATTGAATTTAGAGTGACCTTACCATTCTGCTCCCCTTCATCTATCTTTTGTCTACCTCCTCCTTAACCTTTTCCGTGTTAGTTATGGTTACTCCCAAGTATATAAAATGTGTTACTTTTTTAGAATTATAGACAGCTTCCGCACCTTTCAGTTTGATATGTTTGCCATCATTTATTATGTTTCTTCCTATTTGCGTTTTTGTATGGTTTATTGTTAGTCCCAAGGATTCTGGGGGGGGGGATGGATGACGCGAAAGACGAAAAAACCTTTAACACTCTTTATCTATACCTACAATGCCAGAACATTATTATCTGAAGAAAAACTCACTGACATGGAAATCGAGATGTCAAAAGTAAAATGGGATATCATTGGAGTCAGTGAAGTAAGACGACATGGAGAAAACCTGACAACACTAAAATCAGGGCATATATTTTACAGTATAGGTAGTGAAACCCAATCAATCGGGGCAGTTGGTTTCTTTATACACAAAAGACTTGCAGATGACATAGTAATTACAAGAAGTATATCCACAAGAGTAGCCTATTTAATCGTAAAGCTAAACCGAAGGTATAAAATAAAGATTATCCAGGTATACGCACCAACAACGGACCATCCGGATGAGGAGATTGAAGACTTCTACGATGACATCTCTGCGGCACTGAAACAAACACCAATACACTATACGATTATATGCGGCGACTTTAACGCAAAGATCGGTCTAAAGCAGGATGAACAGGAAACAGCAGTACTAGAATTTCTATTACAACAAAATCTATACCAGATGAATAGTTTGTTCTCTAAAAAAGATCACAGAAGATGGACGTGGAAAAGCCCAGATGGTAAGACCAAAAACGAGATAGACTACATAATTACTGACAAAAAATATATATTCAACGATGTCACAGTCCTTAATAGCTTTACCACAGGCATCTATCATAGAATGGTAAGAGCCAAACTAAAATTAGACTTAATAACAGAAAGATCCAAAATGATTAGGTAGAAAGCCAACCCAATATGGAACGACCCAACGAATTTAAATGAATATCAAGGCAATATCAATAAAATCCTACAACAAAATGAATGCATGAATAATGTAAATGCCCTAAACGAAAATATCGTAGAAGCTATTCGAGAAGCACAAGTAAAATGCTGCCCTAAAAGACGCCAAGACGAAAAAATAACCATTGAAACAAAGCAACTAATGGAAACTAGAAGAAAAATCAAAGGAAAAGAAAGCATTGACGAAAAAGAACTGCGAAAATTAAACAAAGAAGTATCAAAAGCTATAAGGAAAGATTTAAGGAAATTTAAGAATGAAAAAGTCCAGCGAACTATAGAAAAGAATAAAAGTCTGAAAGTCCTGAGAAGACGACTAAACAATGGAAAATGCGAAATACACAAACTAAAGAACAAAGAAGGAGTCCTCACATCAAATAGAGAAGAACTACTACTACACATAGTTGAAGACTTCTATAAAGAACTATGTATACACAAGCCAAAGAGAAGACCAAAAAAACTTGGAATAAACTTTAAATGGACATTTTCCTCTGAATGTAGCTAACCTCTCATCGACTCTCATATTTTCGCCAGGTGAATAATTATCAATGCAATTTTTTACAAATTGGTCATATTTATTGCGAATTGCTTGTAGTTTATATTTTGTTTCTATTATTCTATTTGTTCTTGTGGAGGGGTCATCAAATCTTATGTGTCTGTGGATCATCTTGAATCTATTTCGACACATTACAGCAGTACAAAAATGGTTGTTTGAATAGTTCATTTTTGGCCCACATTTCCGCCAAGTGAAGTTTTCTTCCGTGATTCCTTCCACTCTCTATAAGTACTGCAATGAAAGCGTATAATTCAGTAATTGTAACATTTTTCCAAACCATTTGATCAGCAGGATGATTTTCATTAAATTTTTCAGTATATACTTCTCCGTGTCGATTTGTGTTCGTGCATATGTCAGCTAGCATATTCTCATTTATATAGCATTGGAATGCTTCTTTTATTGATATAAGAGCCATGCTAAAACAAATTGCGAATTTATCAAAACGTTTGTTTATTTTCAAAATGTATACTCACCTATTATTTTGTAAACCTTTACGACAATTTACTATATTATGAACCCTGCGCCTTGTAGGTGCAGGTGGTTGTGCTTTCCATTCATATCCAGATTTCGATTTTAGTATTTCGGCAACTGGCTCAAAAGTAGATTTTTCGCTTTCGTTTTCAAGGACTGTAATTTCATCTAGAACTATTTCTTATTCTTCTACATTGTCCGTACTTTCTGATTCACTATCACTAAGCTCGCATCCATCGTCACTATTGGCACTTTCTTCTAAAATTCTACGTAATTTCTTTTTAGCTGGCCGACGACAGGAATATACGTATATGATTTCAATACATAGCAGGCCGTGCGGGATAACGGAGGTACCCCAAGTAATTAATTTCAATTTTAGTAGAAATATCTCGAAATATTCGAGACTGGACAAACATGACTGTAGACGAATTATTCCACGTTGCAAAAGATAGAGAAGCCTTTAAAAATGTGGTCGCCAACCTCCGTTAATGGGGACGGCATAGGAAGAAGAAGAAGTAGAAAATTTAAATTAAATCTAATAATTGTTATAAAAAAAGGATGTAGTAATGTATTTTCTAAGGTTAAAATACGTTTATTGACGTTTCAGTTTCCAGTTCGGAAATCGTTCTCAAAAATACAAACATTAGTTTATTATCAATGCAATTTTTTACAAATTGGTCATATGTATTGCGAATTGCTTGTAGTTTATATTTTGTTTCTATTATTCTATTTGCTCTTGAGGGGTCATCAAATCTTATGTGTCTGTAGATCATCTTGAATCTATTTCGAGACATTACAGCAGTAAAAAATGGTTGTTTGAATAGTTCATTTTCGGCCCACATGTGAACCCGCCAAGTGAAGTTTTCTTCCGTGATTCCTTCCACTGGCTATAAGTACTGCAATGAAAGCGTATAATTCAGTAATTGTAACATTAGTTTGTATTTTTCTAAGATTACCTGGAGAAACAAAAAAAAATAAAAATATTTTAAAAAGTTATAACAAAACCGCATCTGGGGTACCTAAAATACCCCGCACAGTCATGGAAAGGTTAATCATGCCACTGCCAATACTAAACTGTCCATAGACTAAAACTATTCAAATCTAACTTTGCAATTGCATTGGTTATGCTAATGATATTAATCATTGGCTGTTTGAATGCAAAAATAATGATGATGCAAATAAGTATTTGACGCAAACTTTGGTGCAAGATCAAATACCTTTCTCACAAAATCAAGCTTCTCTGTTATACTCGTACTTGTCCCGAAGAAACTATAATAAAAAACAAATTATGTGTGAATTTATCAAAAAACTAAGAGGAACATTTAATTTGTATTGAACGGATTGGCTTAAATGTGTTCAGCATTTGTTCCTCCTATTTATCCTTATGTAATATTACCTCCATTACTGTTGCCCGTTTTGTATTTTAGTAAAAAGTTACTATGAAAGGTACCTTGACGTGGAAAGTAACGTTGTCTAATCCCTTATTTGTAAATTAATTTAAGTAGGCTAGAGCCCTGGATGAAGAGTATACCTACTGGTCAATTTAATGTTTCCATGTCCTTTTTTGTATTTTTCTTTGTTTTTTATTTATTATTACCTATGTATGTATATGTGTGCATAACTACATATATGTGCGCACATGTATATCTGATATTCTGATATTTAATATTAGAGAGATATTGCAGAGTCAATTTTGCACTTGCTGTATTACAGCACGCGTTATTTTGACAGTAGAGCATGCGCAGATGTGATATTTGGCTTACGCTGCGTTATTGAAAATACGGCCTGCCGTTATTAGGGGAGCCGTTACGCTGTGCGGAATTCGTTACGCTATTTTCTTTCTCAGGTTATGTATGTTATTTGTCTTTTATCTAAACCAAGTTTATTGGTAATAATTTACTAAAATGAGTAAATCAGACAGTAGCATAATGCAACAATATAATTAATAATTTGAGATAATGATTGAAGTGACAAATTGAATAAAAGCTGAAGATCTTTAAGCCTGCTGGGATATGCGAGCCTTCTCATCACTCAAGTAATGTAGAATGCAAATGCATTTACCACTAACAGACGTTGTAGTATTGGTACGAATAAAATCTGGTAGGCGTAAAGCTCTTGCAAATGTAGGAATCTCTTGTCTGCTAAACCTAAAATGTATTTTTACATCGGTTTGCAACATGTTTTCTAAATTAAATTCTTGATTTTGTGGATGTAATACATGTACTCCCACAATGTTATTTAAAATGATGAACTCTACATCATCATCATGAGCATTTGCTAAAATAAGTGCTTCTAAATCATGATCCATTTTCAATATTTTGCGAACAAGTAAATATATGTGAATACAAGTGAATGTAAATAGTGCAACGCAAGCACTGTTAACTTTGCAATAACTCTCTATTGTAGCAAAGCTGCAGTATCTCGGACATGTGATGCGGGGCGAGAAGTATGGCATCCTGCGACTCATAATGCAAGGAAAGATAGATGGCAGAAGAAGCATCGGAAGAAGACGAATTTCATGGCTTAAGAACCTGAGAGAATGGTTTGGATGCAGCCCAAAACAACTATTTAGAGCTACTGCCTCAAACATTAAAATAGCTGTGATGATTGCCAACCTCCGTAGCGGAGATGGCACCTGAAGAAGAAGAAGCAAACAGTATTATCTATCGTGACTAAATGGATCAAACAATCCAAAGCCATCAAAACAAATATTAGTATATACCTCCATAGTTTTTGCACTCCGTTTTGTAGCCTTTTTATAGATCGGGTAAATAAAAGTTCCTTCCATTGTTTAGGCATTTCCTTCATTTGTTAAACTGCTAATGTTAAGCGGAAGATTCTTTCTTGCAGTTTATTGCCGCTTTCGTTGAATATTTCAGCTAGGATATCAGTTTCTGCTAGCTTCTTGTTATTTTTTGGTTCTTTTTTAAATATTTGTAAATATATGTAAAAATGTGAGTTTGATTAACTACGTTATGAACGTAGTGATCCTGCATTGGGATCTTATACTATTACTTATGATCTACCAATTCATACCTCTCTCTTGATGAGAAAATAAAAATGTTTAATTCAATATTATTTGTTGTAGTTTGGAATACAAAGCAAACGATGCTTTCAGTATATTTATGTTTACTCATATGGTATTAACTGCTGCGGTGCTAGGAACTGGAATATACTCTTTATTACATGTAAGTCTTTTTATTTTAACTATGTCGCTTTTTCTTAGCAAATATTTAAATCTCCACCATAACTTAAAGTAACATTAATATAGCTCTAGCCAAGTTGTCTGGATTTTATCATATATTCCGATGTTTTAAGTACACGTGACATAAAGGGTATACACATATGTCCAAAAGTTTGGAATATTGGAATATTTATTCTTTTTATTGATTTTTATATATAAAATCTTCTGAATAGTTAAACATCATTTTGTTTCAATTATCAACAATACTAAATAAATCTCAAAACCAGATAAACGATATGCGAAAAAAATATTTATTTTCTTGGAGTGAAAAACTTACAATGTACAACTTACATTTAAAAATAAATTAGGATAGAAAAAAATAATTTTTAATAAAACTAATAATAAGTATTTCCTCCATTGGCCTGTATGCAAGCCTGTAGGCGATTTGGCATGCTGCCGATTAACTGGTCGAGCTGGGCTTGCGGAATTCTCTCCAATTCTTCACTAGCAGTATCTTTCAAGTTCTGAAAGTGTAATAGGGGGATTGTTTCGCTTCTTGATGCGTGTTTTGAGAATGACCCAAGCATGTTCAATAATGTTCATGTCGGGGGAATTCGAGGGCCACTGTAATGTAGATATTCCTTCTTCTTCAAGAAAATTTTGTACTGCTGATGTTCGATGAGGAGGTGCGTTGTCATGCATAAATACAAATTCATCACCTATTGACCCTCGGAATAGACGTACGACAGGATTTAAAACTTCCTTGATGTATACAGCACCAGTGACTCTTCTCTCCAGAACCAGCAGTGACGTCCCTGTACCACTCATAATACCACCCTAACCATAATACTGCCACCTTCAAATGGGACACGCGGTTTAGCTGTTTCTAGTGGGGCTTGTCGTCCTGTGGCCCTCCAAACCAGTGTTTTTCGCAAATCAGATACAAAGTCAATTTTTGACTCATCAGAGAACATTACGTTATTCCAGTTAGGATCATGATGCGCCATTTCTCTAGCCCATTGCAACCTTACTATTTTATGTTGGTAGGTTAGTTTAGGAACACGTAGCGATCTTCTACGATACAAATTTACCGCATTTAGTCTGCGTGTTATTGTTTGCCGTGAAATATTCAGTCCTTGAAGCCTAGAAATTTCTCTGCATACCTATACCACTTGTAGATTCCAGACGATTTCTACGAGCTATAAATGTTATTTGCCGGTCTTGTGCTGCTGTTGTACATCGATTTCTACCACTTCTGAGACGATCCTTGACTTTATTTGTATCTTAGAATTTTTTTTAATTTTCGATACAGCACTCTGAGTAACATCAGCAATATTCACGATATAACTTTGACTAAAGTCCTGTTGTAACAAAGCAAATACTCTGGATCTGTCAAAATGAGATATCACGGCATTTTTAAACGGCTCAATTCAAATTTAAACGAAGACTGAAATAATGTGTAAATACGCTAATCAGTTGAATGTGACCAAAATCATACAAAAACGATTCAAATTTTTTATCATTTTCATTTAAAAACCCTCTAGAATGAATATCAACAACAGTTTTAAAACCCCCATAGGCGTAGATATATTACATATTTGTATATTTGTACGATTGTTTATATGATTGTGCTGGATTTGGGTTTTTACCAGGTCTGAAGATGGCAATAACACTCTTTTTCTTATGGTAAACTATTCAATTAATGAATGTTGACGACTCCTCTGGCAATTTTTTTTTCTTATCAGTTCTTCATGATTAACCCATCCGATGTCGTACATTTCGGATGTAAGAGAGACTTTTCCTTTCGACTCCGAGTTTTCTTTTAATTTTACCTGTTATTATGAGTTGGGAAGAAATTATTTCTGATTCCTTAATAAATGTCCAAGGTATGATGTTTGGCGGAAATGATAGTGTGGACTAGCTCACTTTATTTGCTTAAACGATCAGAATCTATCTATTTGTTATATGGTCACTAGAGGGAATTTTCAATATTATTTAATATGTCCATCTCAAATGCCTCTTTCTTGTTCATGGTTGGAATTGTGAGCATCTATGATTCTGCTATGTGTAGCATAGTTGGCTAAATAAAGCATTTAAGTAGTCGTATCTTAAGTCCCAAGTTCAATTGTGGGTCGCATAGTAGTCCTTTAATTTGTGTGAATACGGTTCTTGCTTGTTTAATCTAGCGTTTAATCTTGAGATTAGGTTTAGATTGTTGTTTATCCAGCAACCCAAATACTTTATTTTGCTTATTGGTTTCAAGATTTTACCTTTCGATGTGATAGCCATTGGAACATTATGAGATCGAGAAAAACCCAATACTTTGGTCTTTGATCATTGTATTTTTTTATATTAAAATATGTTGTAGTATGACTGAGTCTATCGACAATCCTATGAAGCCCTATATTTGACTCTGACATAAAAATTGTATCATTTGAGTCTGTGATGCTTGATATTATAATTCCATTAATTTTTTTGATTTTAAAAAGATTGCTTCAGAGTACAAATTGAATAACATAGCACACACTTCCGCACTTCTTTATTAACAGGTATTTTTTGTTTTGACAGACTGGTATTAATTCTGAATTTTGCTGTGTGATGCCAGTACAGCTTTTTAATTAGCCGTACGTCTTTACTGTCTAGGCCATATCTTTAGCAGTTGTAAAAGTTTGTCGTGATTGGTAAACAGATTTTTTTGATGGTGGCATTTTCCCAACAGTATTTGTTAAAGAAAAAGAGCTTCCCTTGTGCCCAACCCACTTCGGAAACCGATCTGCGCTTATATTTGATTCACATCTTGAAATACCCGGTTATGAGTTAGTTTTAAAAATATTTTGAGAGCGTAATTCATCCATCTTATCAATCTTATTAATCTAAAATCGTTGCAATTGCGAGAATTACCTTTTCCTTTCCCGTTTCATAAATAAGATTGAATACAGGGAATAATGAAATGCCAAATCAACTACATCAAAGCCCTCATCACCCCGTCTAGTCGTTACCAATATAGAACCAGTCATAACAATCGAGGAACTATCCGAAAGCCTATTGATGGCTTCTGCGGCATCGCCATTGATGGCTTGATCAGGCCCTGTCAAGCTCCTCGTGCCCATAGTATCATGCGTCCATCCACGAAAGATTGCAGGCGTTGCTACCAAAACGAACACGAGATCTTCGAATGTTATAAAAGGCGAGCACAAGAGTATTAAAACTCATATTAAAAACCCTTAATGCACAAATTACCAGGGTACATATCCGGCATGGTCGCCCAGGTGCCCTAAAAGGCAGGACACTCAAACTACCCACCAGGAGGTCAAACCTCTTCTTGCTGAGAGTGAACCTCTTCCGCCACATTGACCTCAGATTTGAAACTCATAATTCAGTTCACGACCACTCTCATGTTAAACATCCTCCCTGACAGAAGGAAACTGATTAGCAGATACACATCTGATCTCACCGAAACCCGTCTTAAAGACACTTCTAATTTTTCCGGATGCACATCCTTTCATACACCTAAAAGTCAGGTCAGTCATGGGAATGGCTTACTAATCCACAAAAGCATCCCTACTTCCCCTCATAACTTTCCTCCCTTATTCAATTCCATGACATCGACCAGCTGGTAGTTGATATTCACCTACAAAATTGCTCACTTTTTCTTACACGAAAAGGCAGTTTTAATGGGTGATTTCAATACCAGAAATACTCAATTTAGTGATACCCCCACAAATATTCCCGGCAGAGTGCTCTAAGACCTTCTTCTAGGGGGTTCTTCTTCAACTCCACTGGGGTTGTTAGGCCTTGGGCAAAGTGTCTTTGACGACTTCATGTTGCTAATTCCATTTATAACTTAAACATTCCAGTTTTTAAGTAGTAGCATAATAGTTATTCCGAAAACGTTCTGTGTTATAGCGCGATAGGGATTTTTATATTAATGTACCTTTTATAAAGGAAACTTTTTAAACAAAAATTAAAAAAGAATATTATTTAAAAAATAATAGATAATAAAAAATAAGACATAAATTATATATAAATAAAAAATAGTATATAGTTTCGAATTGTATGAAAAGTATAAAGAAATAGTTAATGGGAGAGATGTAATATATTTTATAAAAATAGGTAATAGGTAGGCTTGGATGGGCTGGACATGTGTCAAGACCAAATGAAAATTATCCACACAGATGAACCCTATTAGCGACACCAGTAAAAAATAAGAGTAGAGGTAGATCAAGACTGTGATGGGGGGATGGTGTGGACGAGAAAGCGATGAAGTTCGGCGCAGCAAATTTGCAATGATTAGCGATGAACAAAAACGACTGCCAAAATGACTGGGAAAGGTCGAGGCTCAACGAGAGCTGTACCACCACTGATGATAATGAATAAAAAATAATTATTTTTTAATAAATCACTCTCGTTTTCTTAAATAATGGAGTTCACATTTAATCAAAGTATATTTCTTAACATAAATTAATAATGAATTAATTTTTAACTTTTATTTTATTTTATTAACCGTAGGCAAAATCTTTATCAACATTTATGGTGTGTACTGGTTGGTTTTGGGGTTTATTTATGGACTGTTTCAGTGGTCAGCGTCTTCAAGACGAGGTAATAATCTACTGTTAAAACAATACTTAAATACTTAAATTAATATCTGCTTATATACTATATATTTAACTATATATTTTTTATAGTTTAAAACGTCATTACGCTGGCTTAAGTTGGTTTATTATTCATAATTCCTATAAGAATTACATTGCTCATAAATCTTACAGTTTAAGTTAAAACAACTTAAAATAAAAATAAAATACACCAGAGCATTAACTCATTTATTATCATTATATCCCAGACAAGAAAGAAAAAAAGCTGAAAAAATCTTATACAGATATTTGAAGGTTCTAAAAAGCATATGAGGGGTAGCTGATGAAAAATCCGTGAAGACGTGCAGCAGATTTTTTTTAATAATCTTAAAAGGTAAAAAACATATTTTTTTGCCTATTTGCCTGAGTCAAAATGTCTTTGTCATTTCAATCAGTTGCTATCATCAAGTCCTCGTAGACACTTTGTCTCAGGACCAGCAACTTCATGTAGAGTCGTACGTTGCCATGTTATCAAATCCACTGGTAACTTTAACATCCTAATATATAAGATCGAATAATGTAAACTAAATTGTAACCTATATCTTTTAACGTGTTTTTACCCAGATATTTTCTTCTTCTTAAAGTGCCTATCCGTTCCGGATGTTGGCGATCATCACGGCTATCTTTACTTTATTTATTGCAGCGCGGAACAGTTCAGTGGTAGTCGTGTTATACCACTTTCGTAAATTTTGAAGCCAGGAAATGCGTCTTCTTTCCGGTCCGCTCTTACCATTTACTTTCCCTTGGAGAATCAGCTGGAGAAGGCCGTAACGTTCTTGATTTCTCATTACATGTCCTAGATATTCCAACTTTTTAGTTTTGACGGCCATGAGAATTTCACATTCTTTCCCCATTCTACGCAGGACCTCCACATTAGTAACTCTGTCAACCCAGGATATTCGTAAGATGCGCCTATAACACCACATTTCGAAAGCTTCGAGCCGATTCATAGATGCAACAGTCAGTGTCCATGCTTCCATTCCGTAGAGCAGAACTGTGAATATGTAGCAGTTCAATAGACGGCATTTTGTTTTCAATGATATGTCTCGAATGTTCAAAATGGTTCTCATTCTAACGAATGCTGCTTTTGCTTTTATTATTCGCTGTTTAATTTCTGTTGAGTGGTCCCATTGGCTATTTAAATTGGTGCCTAGATATGTATATTGCTCGACTCTTTCCATATTCTGTTGGTTGATTGTAAGTTGAGCGTTTAGTATTGGTTTTTTACTAATTGTCATAAATTTGGTTTTCTTTATATTAAGAGCTAGTCCGTATCTGTTGCTGACTTCTGTTATGCGATTTGTTAATATCTGTAAGTCATTCAGATTATCGGCAAAAACTATAGTGTCATCTGCATATCTAATGTTATTCAACCATTCACCGTTTATTAGTATTCCTTTCGCACAACCGTCTAAAGCTTCCTTAAATACCCATTCAGAATAAATGTTGAACAACAATGGAGACAAAATACAGCCCTGTCGTACTCCACGTTCTATTGCAATTTTATCAGTTAACTGGTCTTCTATTTTGATTTTGGCCGTTTGATTGTAGTAAATGTTTCTGATAATTCTAAGATCTTTGTTGTCAATTCCAATTTCTTGCATCAGAGTCATTAATTTGTCATGTTTTACTCTGATACTTTTTTTACTCTTACTTTACCCAGATATTTAGTGGCTCAAAACATGTACACCTAGTACGTATTAACCACATTTTGTATTAACCTTGGTCAAAATTTAAATTCCACGTTCTTTTTAATTAAAGCGGTTATATACTTTTTAGGACACTGATGATGGAATATAGATTCCGAAAACGTTTTGTCCTTATGACATAGCCCGATTGGGTTTTTTATTTATATACCTTTTATAAAGGATTTTAACAAAAAATATTAGTGTAACCTCAATGAAGGCTGTTCAATACCAATACAAGAACATCACAAGTAAAAGAAAGAAAAGTCAGGAGTTATCCAAGGGTTTCACTATCAGTAAAGGACTCAACCAAGGATACTGCGTGTCTCCTACTTTGTTTAAGATCTACTCGGAACAAGCGATGAAGACGTGGAAAAGAAAATGCAGAAACATGGGGTCTAAACGACGCAATATTGTACACATTAAGTTTTGCAGACGACCAGATAGAGATGGCCCAAGACTATGAAGACCTCGAATATATGACCCGTAAACTTATCGAAAAATACGAACTATGGGGGGGTAGAAGTAAATATCACGAAAACTGAATACATGTGTATTGGGAGAATCCAACAAAATATAATCTTGGAAGAAATACAGCGAGAAATAAATCACTGTCAAAAATACAAATATTTAGGCATGCAAATAACCAACGATGGCAAATTAGACGAAGAAATTATACGCAAAAAACATAGAAATAACCAGGGAAGACAAGCCATTAGGCAATTAAATAGTGTACTGTGGGACAAAACAATCTCCAACGAAAACAAACACAAAATCTATAATAGCATTATAAAAAGCATTGTTAAATATGGAAGTGAGGTTTGGCCACTGAAAGGAAAAAACTTAAAAGCATTAAAAACAACAGAAATGGACTTCTGGACAAGGGCTTCTGGAAAATCTAGATTAGACAGAGTTAGAAACGAAAAAATACGAGAAATTATGGGTGTTAAGCACAACATAACGGAGTACATCAGAATAAATCAACTAAGATGGTATGGACACCGCATGGAAGAAGATAGCAAGGTAGGAATCGATAAAGACTTAAGGGAGACTGGAAATCAGAAGACGGCGTAGAACGTTATAAACTGATTGATTGATTGATAAATCTGTTCCTTTTTGATTCTCCAATACTGAACCATGATTTTCGTACCTATTAGATATACTATAATCCATGGGTTTGTATTTTTATTTCTATGTGAACAGGGTGGATTCTTTAAAAAATAATATCTAAAATGACATTTTAACAGGAGAGGATATTATTTTGAGTGACTTCAGTTTGACCACTTTACCTGCTGTTTGCAAATTAGTGAATATTTGCATTTGTAATGAGTGCCAGTTGAAAACACATAAAGTATAACTTAATGACTTAGGTAGAATTAGGATTTTCAGCAAGATATTAAATTAAAATATTAATTTTAGGATAAGAGCTAGCCTTCTACAGTCATTACCCACTAAAAGATACCAACCTATATACTATCATTTGTAGATATATGCGTCGGCTGACAAGTAAAACTCACTAAGTGCCATTTTAAAAGAACAGAGATATTCAAGTTTTAAAGCATATTTTATTGTAAAAAATCCATTTTTGGGCCAATTTTATAACAGAAGGTAAATATTTTGAGAAACAAATTTAGGATACATTATGTTATAGGATTTTTATTAAAATATTGTGTATTTTTGAAGTTTTTGATAAAAATGTAGTTAGTGAATTTTACCTGCCGTAAAATTGACCAAAAACCCATATAAATAATAAAAACATATTCTATTTTAAAAAATCCATTTTCGAGCCAATGTTTTAACAGAAGGCAATTACTTTGAGAAACAAGTTTAGACTATAGTATGTTATAGGATTTTCTGTAGTAGTTAGTGAATTTTACCTGCCGTAACATTGTCTATAAACTCATATAAATAATAAAAGGTTATTCTAATGTAAAAAATCCATTTTTGAACCAATGTTATAACAGAAGGAAATTACTTTGAGAAACAAGTTTACGCTATATTATGTTATAGAATTTTGATTAAAATATCGTGTATTTTTTAAGTTTTTGAGAAAAAATGTAGTTAGTGAATTTTACCTGCCGTCTAAAAACCCATATAAATAAAAAAAAATTATATAGTTTTACTTTTATTATTTTATTTAACACAAACATTTATATTCAATGTAAAATAAATAAAAAACTGTCTTTAATCATTCATCTTCCTCATCATAATTTGGCTCTGGCAAGCGGTCATCTTTAAGTGACTTTTTTGTTGGCAAATTCTTATACCACGAAACCACTTCCTCTAGAATATGCCCTGAATTTGCTAGTTTCATTAAGTCGGTCTTTTTCTGTCCAGAAATAGGTAGTAAATTATTATACGCTGGTTTCAACTCAATAATATTGGTTCTAGGATGTCCCTTGCCAGTGACATTGATCTTTTTGTAATCAGATGTATGGTCGTATCTGTAAAACATTGTATCAGGGTATCTTTTTTCAAATTTTATGCTTTTTATTTTAAGCCATGACACAAGTTCGCCAGTTTCATCTTTGTTGCGGTTTTTAATACAATTCGAAGCTAAATCATTAAGATCATAAAAGTCATTAAATTTCAGCAAATTTACTTCATAAGCCCCTTTTTTATTTTTATTTCCCTTTGTACTTCTGGCACTTTTAAAAATGTTGACCCAGTCATTCATTGTAAATGCCGATTTGTATTTTTTGGGCGACTCTATGGCAGAATGCATCGAGTCACATTCCATATGCGAGTGACCAGATTCTAAAAACTTAAGTTCTATTTTTTTTAAATTCACTATATTTGTTACCGAATATAGTAATATTGCTGCCACATTCTGGTTTCGGCTTTGGCCGCCACAGGTATCACAAAACAAAGAAACGTCAGTGACCGTAGTAGGAAGTGATTTTAAAAACCGATATAAAATAGAGCCTATTTCACTGCTACCCCTTTGGCCATGTAATTCATTCCAAGTATAGCATTGAGCTATTTCTCCATAGCCAACATAAATTGTTAAATTGTAGACACAAATGTTTCGTAAATAATAGAATAAAGAGACCCCAGAATATGGAAGCTGCAATACACTTTGTAAGTCGAATGAACACATTAGAAATGATGGGTCATTTTTACATTTTAACTTGTCGTTTTCTTTTGCTTCATTACACTGGCTTTTCCGAATTAGATGGAATGTATACTCCGATTCTAAATTTTTCTTATCAATAACAGATGCCTGGTTATATTTAGAGCAAGTCGCACACAGATCTTTTTTAGGTTTAAAAAGAGTAATTATAATAATTGCAAAAAATGCGGCGGTATGTTTTTTCCCTTACTCCCTCTATATTGTTGTCCTTGCAGAAATCGTCTTTATAAAGATTATACGTTTTCGAAATTGATAATGTACTGTCTAAATATAATTTTTTAGAAGATTTTCGTACGTAATGAGATTTCATTACAGGAAAACTATCAATGTGTTTTTTCACCATGTTTAAGTCTTATTCACTAGTTTTGTTTCCTGGTGCTTTTTTTCCCTCTCTTATCCTCTCCAGAAAAGCAGCCAACAGAACTGGCATTTTTTATCGCTCTGTTGACAGGACCATTCGAAATACACAAGGTTTTCTGAAAAAATTGAGCACAAACCCTATGTCTACCATTATCATTTTTCAAATAATATGTCTTTGATACGTTACGAGCATTGTGATTATTACTTTCAGTCACTGTTCGGCGTTTCGGTTGATTTACTTGAACAAATTTTAAAATATAATCCTTTTGCCTATTATAATTTTGAAAACCCCAATATGCTTTACATATTTTCTATTTTCTTCAGTAAAAAAAGTAGTACATTTAAATTTACAATTTGTACAGTCTATATCTTTTGGGATTTTGGCTGAACAGATTTTCTTTTTGTTTCTATAAGGTAGACATTGAGATCTTTGAGAGTTCGTTATATTTGATTTCCATCCACTAGTATTGCTTTTTTCTTTTTCTAGTTAATTGTTTTTCTTTATTTTCAATTTCATAATCAGAAAAATCGCTGATATCAAAATCTTGTGTATGTGAAACAGTTAATTTGAGATCATCGTCAGAATTTATTAAAAAGTCATCATCTGTGTCAAAGCTATAATCCACAAGTGAACGATTATTCCCCTTGTCCTAAAAAATCAACAAAAATAAGAATCCAAGAGGAATAATGATTTCAAAATAAAAACTTACATTACTGTCGTTTATGTGCTCAGTTTTTGATTTCTCGGGTTGAGGATGTATAATTAAATTAGTATTATCTGAACAAGCCTTCATTTTTTCAAATACAACAGATTTGGCATTCTAAAAATTAAATTTAAACTCAAAAACACAATCCAAACTCTAATAATAGATAATACAATTTACACGTTAAGTTTTACTTACATTATTTTGAATATCCTGGTTTTTTTGGTCTTCACACACAAGATTCAACATTTTCATACCTCTTGAAGACATTGTGAAAGATTTTAAACAGAGGTTTAAACAAATTTCCACTTATTACAGCAATTATTATAATTTTATAACAGTAAACACCATTAAATTACTAACCGCGTCGTGAAACTCTCAGTAACTGAAGTAACATAACCTACAAAATTGCTGACGTTTGCGTGCAACCGTCGGCAAGGAAAACTCACTAACTGCAATCATGACTTTTACCTGCCGGGATTTTGTAAAATTTTGCAAATAATGAATTATTTCGAATTAAAAGTCGGTGTACAAACGATATTGTAGATCGTGACTTTTTCCAGGCAAAGATATTAAACCATTAATTCATTTGGTGACAAAATCTCAATTTCGATTATTTTTGTAGTTCGTGAGTTTTACTTGTCAGCTAACGTATGGTCAGTTGAATCGTTATTTATTTACTTAATTCGCAACCCAGTAAATTCACCAAATAGACTTTATATACTAAATCATTGTTTTAATCAGTTAATTTTGAGATTATGATTATTGTTTTTAGAGCTTAGAATTAGCAGTGGCTGTATACGAGGCTCCTTGGTACACTTACGAAGTGGATTTACAAATGGATGTGATGTTTGTTTTAAAGAAGTGTCAGACTAGTTTACAGTTACGTGCTGCCTCCTTTGGTGTAATGGATAGAGCGATGTTTCTAGGGGTAATTAGTTATCATATTTTCGTTAACTGAATATTTTATTATTTATATTTTTAGGTGTTAAAAGTAACGTATTCGTATATAGCTTTATTACAAAATACATAGTATGGAAAGTATTTGGTTTGTTTTACAGTAACAAGGAAAAATTGAAGCACTTTATTAATGTTTAAGGTTTTATGTGTAATATGAACAATTAATAATATCAGGAGCACATATCGCACACACAATTTGGGCCAACAATAAAAAATACATAAAATTTTGAGTGTTACTTTGACTTCCTTCTTTACAGACAAATAGAAAATATAGAGGAGAAGTGGTTTCCAGGATAGATCATAGATCACCTATAGAAATCATATTTATCTTAAGACAAGAACTCGAAAAATTTTCAGTATATATCGTGTGTGCCAAACGGTTCGGTGGGGGGAGCTTTAAAATCTTAAATGGGAACCACCCCCATTTTTTTATTGAAGGTTTGGATTCTTTGTACAAAATTAAGTAACTTTTATTTGGAAAATTGTTCAAATTGTTCATAGATTTCGCTATAATCGGAAAATATCTTGATATCCTAGGAAAATGATGGAAGCGGTCTAAGATCTCGAGAAATACACTTCCAAATAAAAAAACTGAAAACTCATGTTTAATATTTTTCAAAAATCTATTGAATGACACCAAACATGACACCCTTGCCTGGAGAGGCAACTTTAAAATTAAATTAATTTAAATTAATTAATTTAATTTAAATAGGAACCCTTATTTTTTATTGTAGATTCTGCAAATTAAATTTGCAGACTTCTGATCTGTAGTTGTTTTTCAACAGTTTTGTAATTGTATTATAGCGCTATCTATTGCGAATCGAAAGAAAATTCAGATAAAACTTATTTAAAATTCAACAAGGAAATTCTCAGTACTTGACCGTATACCATAGTTTAAAAAACCTAAAATACAGTTCAAACTTCGTTTTGTAAAATGGTATAAAATTTTTATTAAAAGTTATCCAAAATGGATTTATAAATTTTCAGAACGTTTTTAAACCTATCAGATCATCATCAGTGAAAAACGTATATAAAGTAGTTGGAACTAGCCACATAATGAGGTCAGATGACCCTTAAATTACATAGTTTGAGTAACGAACATTATAATTCTTAAGACACTAGGTCGATGATAAAGGGTTGCCTTTTTTTAAGGGAACGTACAATTTCCCAGCTCAAAAAGGGAACATTACGCCCTGAGAGGTAAGAGTTGGTTGTTACCTGACAATAGAACTGACATTAGTCACTTGAGTCAAATTTATTAATCCTAATTTTGCAGAATTTCATTGTCATTTTTATTCATTTTACAGATTTGATCAACTAGCCTATAAATATTTTTTTAAATATACATACCTCATTGATTCTTAAAATAAACAAATAAATATTAAATAATAAATGTATACATTTTAAATTTACATTTATGGTCTTTGATTTGATTGAATCACAGATTAACCACTATGATTTATTCTTTTTAATCGCTGGTGCTTGATCAAAGGATGGAGCATTAACGATTGTTAAGTAAAGTTGAGATCCATATTAATGATAGAGGTGTAATAAAACCGTGCTTACTTCATTGACGTCAACTTACACTAACTTTGGCAACAAACTGGTATGTTAACTTTTTTGAAATTACCATTCTGTTAGTTGGAACTTTATCAAATGCCATTCTTGATTCGGGTGTACTCTTAAGTTGTTAAAACACTTTCAAACAATATATTTGTTGAAAAACCTCTTCTAAATTAACCTTTTAAGTGTTCGCCCGGTGTCTCTAATATTAAATCAAATTTGTCATTTACTACTTTGTAACAATTTTATTGAATAATGCTACCAAAAGTTAAGTATAAAACCTAATAATGTCAATTATTAAATGGTATCAACGCTATTTTGGAATTCTGTTTGTCTCCATGTAGAAAAGTATATAATTAATTTCATCATCATCACAATTCTGGCTTTACAAATTTTGTTCCATCCGCATTACATGTCCTATCCACAGACGTCCTATCTTAATATGTTTTACGATATGAGGTATATGGTATATTCTATATACCAGGAACTATATTCTATATATTCTATATATATTCCATATACTATATTTCTTATGTCTTCATCGATGTTATCAAAGAACCTTGTTCTGGGTCTTCCTTTTCTTCTCTGACCAATGGGTCAGGAACCAAGGAATCGTTTTTCTAGCTCATTTTGTTCCATCCGCATTACATGCCCTTTTCTCCTGAGACGTCCTATCTTAATATATTTTACGATATCTGGTTCATTATATATTCTATAAAGTTCGAAGTTGTATCGTCTTCTCCACACTCCATTGTCATTCACTGCTCCTTAGATTCGCCTTAGTACTTTTATTTTGAAATATCCTAATATGTTTTCATTATGTTTTGTTAGAGTCCAGGTCTTTGAACCAGATGATAGGACTCGGCCTATCATTGTTTTGTAGAATTTTATTGTCGTATCTTTCGATATAATTGTGGATTTAAGAAGGAGATTGAGCCTAAAATAGCATCTGTTGGCCGTGCAGCTTCTGCGGTTTATCTCTGCGGTAGTATTATTTTCAGTGTTAAGGAGCGCTCCCAGGTATACAAATTTATTCACTGCTTTGATGACTTCGTTTTTTATAACAAGTGGTCGTAGGATTTGTGGTTGCGTGCTTATTTTCATATATTTCGTTTTGTTGGGGTTTATTATTAAACCCATTTTTGTAGCTGATTCTTTTAATGCTACATACGCCTCTCGTACATGATTTTCCGTTTGCCCAACAATATTGATAGGCCATGATTTGCACTGATTTATTATATATTGAACCAGTGGTTGTGATTTGTGACATACGTATTACTTTTTCCAGAGTCAGATTGAACAGTCTACAGGAGAGAGGGTCTCCCTGACGCAGCCCGTTATTTGTTTAAAAGGTTCAGAGTTGGCCCTAAATTCGTACTCTACATTTAACTTTTTCAAGAGTTAGTTTTGTTAAATTTACCAACTGATTTGGTATTCCTAGCTCTTTCATTGCTTTGAACATTTCTCTTCTATTCACAGAGTCGTATGCTGCTTTGTAGTCTATAAATATGTGATGAGTATCAATGCCATATTCCAGTGTTTTTTCCAAAATTTGTTTCAGGGTTGCAATCTGATGAATTGTCGATTTACCTATCCGTTCTGCATATGGTGCCATACGATGACATAGTAGTATGGAAAATATTTTATACGGGGAGGGGAGTTATTTCTGAGTCCATATTTCTTTTATAAGCTGTTGTAATTCCATTATGGTATCATGGCCGCCTTCTTTATATAGTTCAGCTGGGAGATTATCTATTTCGGGTGATTTGGCTAGTTTTTTAACTGCATCTTTAACTTCAAAAATCGTTGGGTTCTTCTTCCCTCTCGTTTGCTTCCCTTACCTTATCTCTTTCGTCTTCCAGGTTTTCTTCTTCTTCCTTCATATTAAGTGCCTGGTTAAAGTATTCCACCCATCTATTTAATACATCTTTCCTTGTTGTTAATAGGTCGTCATTCTGACTTCTGCATTGTCTTGTGGTTGCGTTGAATTCTTTTCTGTTGATGTTAACTTTCTTATAGAATGTTGTGATTTTTTTCTCTTCGTTGAGGTTTTCTATATATTTGAGTTCCTTATTTAGGTGGTTTCGTTTTTTTTATGTATCCTCTTTTCTTTTCTTCTCTTTATTTGGTAATTCTCTACAGTTGTTCTAGTTATATACCTAATTTACCTAATTTTTATATATCGGTCATCAACTCTAGTTTTCGTCTTTACCTGGTGATGGTTTTGCTTTTGACTCGTATTATGTTTAGTAGTAGTTTTATATCAATATGGTTATTTTTTGAATTTCTGTAAATTTCTTATTTTCATTATTATCATTATTAATTAGTTAACGAGAGTCTTATCTTTTAGTCTCATATGCCTTTCTTTTCGTTCTTTTGTCGTAGTATTTCATGTTACTGTCATATTTTTTATTTCCTTATGTCTTCACTAGACTAGACTTTTCTTGATTTCTGTTATATCTATTTTATTTAGTATTTGGTCTTGCACAAGTTGTCTCTTTTTCATTAAATCTTGTGTTTCCTTGCTGAGTTTTTGAACTTTGTTTCATTGTGGAACGATTCTTTTTTTTTTCATCTTTCTCTGTTCTTAGCTATCAGCTTAAAATCTCTGATTCCCATCTCTCTGACATCTTTTATCACTACATCTCTCCATTTCTTTCTTGGTCTTTCTCTCTTTCTTCTCAGGTACTCTATAAACAATATTCTTGAATAATATATTACCTTGCATTCTTTCTAGATATCCAAGCCATTCTAATCTACGTTTTTTCATCACTTTTGTTATTGTAGAGTTAGCAAACAATTGGTACACTTCTGCATTAGTTCATCTTCTCCATTTTCACTCAACTACTTTTTCACCAAACATTCTGCGAAGTATCTTTCTTTTCCTTGCTTCCAATCTGTTCTGTATGGTTTTGTTCATAGTCCATGTCTCATCAGCGTATAATATTGTGGGTCTAATTATAGTTTTGTATACTCTTATTTTTGTATTACGAGATAAATCTTTAGCCTTTATTATTTTGATCATCTTATCTTAAGCTGTAAGGAATTATAATAGACTTTATTTCTTCAATTTCTTCTCTTATGGGCTTTGGTATTTCTTTTATTACTATTTGAGGTTTAGGTTTATAATTTTCTTCAGCAGTCACTCCGTTATTTAGCCCTTTCACTATAACTTCCCTTTAGAGTGATTAAAAAATTCTAATTTTTGGTATACAAAGTATTGTTGCACTATAGATTATTTTTTTTTACATAAAAAGAATTTAACTGCCCCCACCCTTCCAGTACAGGATGTCCATCACAATGGACAAAAAAAGTTCATGGAAGTAAAAAAAAACCATTGAGTGTTAATTTTTTATTAGAAACTCTTATAAATCAGATCATTGTCAAAAGTAATATAAATTATAACATTTACTTTGTATGAAATGTGGAAAAACAATTCCTTTTCTTTAAAATACATAAATAAACTTTGCATGCTTGACAAAATATATGTGTCCTGCTCTTACACCCCTCATTTTTGCATCTTGAGGCTTCCTTTTTATCATCATACTGTGGAAGATGATGGTATCCATCAAATCTAAGGTCTTTTAGAGGCCTTATTTCAGTTTTTTTCTTTTTGGAGGGACCTGGATCCTCGAAGCTTTTTGAAGGCCTGCCTCTTTTAGGAGCACGTCTACTGCAGATTAGATTTTCGGCCACTTCTTGGCGAAAAGCTAACAAATCAAGGATTTCCCTTTTGTTTACTCCCAAAAGAATAGCTTGAGTGCGATACTTAAGCCATGAATTTACCAGGGCTAAATCAATGGCATGAGTGATCATTCTCACAGTCCATTTCTTTGATCTGACATAGGATCGGTATAGACTTAGTAAGAAGTCCAAATTGTCGACGCCGCCCATGTTACTGTTGTATCGTCTTATAGCTTCAGGCCTGGGAATTTGCACATATTCTTTTCTTGTTTTGTCCCATCTTTCTCAAAATTTGTTTGGTTCCTTTTCAACTCATCTTTGTCATTTTCCCCCATATTTTCACCATTTACAATTAGCCCCAACCTTTCTTCTTCATCTGCCAAATCTACATCTTCAACGTCGCTGTTTTCAGGCTCATTTTCATTTCCATTATTTCTACATGTAGAATGTCATTATTTCTTTGTTCTCTAGATATTTCGTCTGACTCCCAACCATCATCATCATCTGACAGGTACTCAATATCTGAAACATCATCGTTCTTAAGATAATAAAGAAGTTCCTCTTGGGTTAGCTTTCTTTTTGAATTTTTTCTTGCGTTTGCCATTATCTAAAAAACAAAAGCAAACGTATGAAGGACAAACATTAGTAAATATCCATATAAAACAAAAAAAAATAAAACTTTTGAAAACTAAATTTAGTCAATTTTTAGGGGTGCCCCTCCCTCAACAATTTATTGTCTCGCGTCTCCACCATACCGACACTACTAATACCAAATAGAAATAAAATTTATAATTTTTGCAAAAACATGGTCTAATAATATATTGTCCACAAACTGCGTTTGTCCATGGTAATGTACATACTAATTCAAACTACATCTGTGGACTTTGTATTATATAAAGCATTATAAATCAAAGCAAATCATAAAACTTCTAATTTTAGTAGATTTACAAGAAAACGTAAAATATATCACATAACCTAAAATGCACCCGTTTGCCCAACACGCCACTCACGTTTTAAATGTTGACTAACGTCTATTGTCAAACTTTATCGCACTTACTACCAACCTAAAAACTTTAAAATAGTTTGTATTTTCTGATGTACAAATGTAGATTAGGAGATAAATAATTCTGAATTTCATATAAGGCAATAAAATTCAATGTACATGGTGATGTACAAAAATAGTGAAAGGGTTAGCATCTTTTCGAAATATTCTTTCCACATTTCACATATTTGGTCTTCGTCAACTATCTGGTTTCCTTGCTTATTTTTTATATTCATCGTTCTTCCCTGATACCCAGTTTTAATGTATTTTACCTCTTTGTAAAAAATTTTTATTTTATTTTTCTTCTAATTTTCTTCAATACGCTTTTTATACAGTAGCACTATCTTGTATGGTGTAGGTTTCTTGTATATCCTTTTGATAATCCTGCACTACCTCAAAATTTTCGCAGTTTTTCAAAATTAAATTTACGTTGCACTTTCTTTTTCTATTTGTGCTTTTTAATTATTGCATCTCTCATAATAATTATAAGCAAAAATTGATATTACAGTATTCGTTAAATTTTTATTTACGATTCCATGGATTAAATCTTTTTTTTATAAGTTCAGTACATTCTGTCATTTTTTGTTCGTATTCAATTGTTCTTTGTTTCAGTTAGTTTATATTTATTGTTTTTTGCCTGACGTTTATAAGTTTTTTCTTTCTGTCTTAGTGTTAATATTTATTCATGATACATATATATATATATATATATATATATATATATATATATATATATATATATATATGTATATATATATATATATATATATATATATATATACATATATATATATATATATATGAACCGGTAAAAATCAAAGTGGTGTAAGTCAAACAATTAAAAAATTAGAGTTAAGTCAATATTTATTATCCGAATGGCTCATTCTATTTAGATTGAGAGTGAAGTAAGTCAATTGTTCACTCACTGCCACTGGGAGCAGCACGTCATTGTCATCATACACTAAACTGCCAATGTGTTTAGAATGAGAGTCGTGTATATGTCAGATGATAAATTTGTTTACATGCAAGGTTATATTGCTAAGTGATCAGTGAATGTTATTTTGTGTTATATGGGGGTTATATGTGTGGGGCAAACAAATACTACTTAAAAACAAATCGGTATATCAGTTGCAGTGTGCAAAAAGTATTTTCTCACTACTTTTTGCGTGTCAGATGGTCGTGTTACACGAGCTCTAATAAACTATGTGAAGGTAAATTACCTGGTGAAGACCTCAGAGGTATAAAAGGATGCCCAGCAAGGAAAATCCCTGAGGACGATGTAGAATATGTCTGCAAACATATCAAGTCATTTCCCTCTTACCAGAGTCACTATACCAGGAAGAAAAATGAACACCGAAGGTACCTTTGTGATAATTTAAATATTAGAAAAATGTATTCATTGTACAAGAAAAAGTGCCAGGAAGACCAGAAATCACCGGTTAAGGTGCATTTTTATCGATATGTTTTTACCACTAAATTTAACCTTCACTTCTACATTTAAATAAAAGACACTTGCAAAAAATGTGACATATTCAAAATAAAAATAAGCAATCCTGAATTGAGTAGGGATGAATTATCTTAACTTAACACTGATCATGAACTTATTTACGGAAAGCTGGGAAAAACGCGAAAAGAAACCAGGACAGTTGGTTTTATGTAGTGTTGACCTACAGAAAGCTTTGCCGTTTCCAGTGTTATCTGTTTCAGATGCCTATTATAAGCGAAATATGTACTGCTATAACTTTGGAGTGGATGACTTCGACACAGAAGCTGGCGTATTTTATTTCTGGGATGAAAGTATCGCTTCCAGGGGCTCTCAAGAAGTTTCATCCTGTATTATAAAGCATCTTAAACTAAATGCTCCAAACAAGAAACATGTTATAATTTACAGCGATAGTTGTACTGATCAAAACCGAAACATTAAAATGGCTTTAGTACTAACAAGTTTTCTACAAAGCGATGCAACAGACATCGAAGTAATCGATCAGAAGTTTTTAGTTTCTGGACATTTATTCCTACCGAATGATTCGGATTTTGGTTCTGTAGAACTAGCAAGTTCTACAGAAAGCAAAGGGAAAGACAATCTATCTACCAAGTGACTGGAAATAAATCATGACTTCCTGCCGGAGAAAAAAGAAATTTATTGTTTGTGAGATGAGCAATGATGAATTCTTTTCAACAAGGACACTGAAAAGAAACATTGCAAATAGGAAAAAAAATTCAAGGAAAATGTCAGTAAACTGGCTAAAAATACAGTGGATAAGGTATGAAAAGTCTAAACCCTACAGCATTCAGTATAAATACACAATTCAAGACATGGTACAGTTCGACACCATCGATATCACTCCAACAGGACGAAAGGAAAGGCCAGTACAGTTTAAAAATGTTCCCATGCAAAAACTCTACTCAAGAATGAGACCTGTAAGCGAGCAGAAGAAACAGGATATGATTGACCTCCTAGAGTTCATTCCTCCAGTCCATCATAGGTTTTTTCAAAACATAGCAACTGCTGCAAATAATGAAGAAGAGGCCCACTTCCGTATGTTGAACCTCAAAGCGATGAGGAAGATAAAGCTGTGGACTAAAAAAGACTCGAGTGGATCGTAGAATTGATCGCTTTTCAAGTAAAGATATTTTAGAAATAGTTAATCTGTTGACAAAGTGTAAGAGTAAATTTTTTAAACTTTCTGTAACCTGTATTAACTTGTAAAAGTCAATTTTTAAGCAATAAAGTTTAATCTTCAACAAGGTAAGTCAGTTATTTTATTCAATCGCTATTTGTGTTTAGGATAGTAGTGGTGTAAGTCATTTAAGCCCTTTTTATTCTTTTATGGTAAACAATAGGTATATAAAACCTATATTAATAAAAAAGTAACAATTTGTGATAACAAAAAGGCAATTTTTTTTGCTTTAAACTATAAGGGGATTTTTTTGTACAGCGTCTAACAAACACTTAAAAATCTCAAATTGATTAAAAACTGATTTACACCACTCTGATTCTCATCAGCTCATATATATATATATATATATATATATATATATATATATATATATACATATATATATATATATATATATATATATATATATATATATATATATATATATATATATATATGTATATATATATATATATATAAAATACTAATACATAATATTATAAAGTGACAAGTTTCAGACAAAATACGAATTACATAAGCAACCTACGTCTAGGGATAGTAGCCAAAAAAGTAAATGATATAAAATTTACGTCAAAGCTCTTACTACTTTTAAGGAACGCCCCGAAACTAGCGAATGCAGTCACAGTTGAAGTTTATGTAAATATTTGATTGAATTTAGTGGTATAAATATGCCACTGAGCATCAATTTTTGTTTTTTAATCATGGAGAATAATAAGAGAAATAACGATATAGTGTGTATGCCACTTTCAATAAAACTTTTTAGAATGCATAAAGTTTTTCCTTTGAAAGAAAATCTTTTAAACCCGGGGAAAATATTTTATATAAAATTTTTTATCGTAGCGATTTGCTCGTCTGTTGTTTTAGTGGGAAGTACACTACATCTTATTAAACATATACAAGGTAAGTTTATATTGTGCTAATTGTATTCGAAATCTTTATTTTTTGTTACATTAAATATATTGTATTTCACTTTCTAAAATTTGAATAGTAATTATCAATAATTGATCAATAAATAGTGCAAAGATGTTGATTTTCAATTATATGCTTTTAAACAATCTTTATAAAACATGAAATAAATTTTTAAATTGCCATCTGGGCAACATTCATATATTATCGTGGGAACCTTTTTGTATTCCCTTCTGTATTCTTCTTCGTATCTAAACATTACTATTTGAAAGTGAAAGATTAATAATTGACGGAAAAACTATTAATAACATATATAAATATAATAAAAAAATGAAGCCTACAGAATGATGCTTACCCGACGAACTAGAATAACTGTAGAGAATTACCAGACAAAGAGAAGAGAAGAAAAGAGGATACATAAAAGAAAAAACGAAACCACCTAAATGAGGATCTTAAATATATAGAAAACCTCAACAGAGAGAAAGAATTCAGAACATTCTATGAGAAAGTTAACATCAACAAAAAATAATTTAAGGCAACCACAAGACAATGCAGAAGTCAGAATGGCGACCTATTAACAACAAGTAAAGATGTATTAAATAGATGGGTGGAATACTTTAATCAGGCATTTAATATGGAGGAAGAAGAAGAAAACCTGGAAGACGAAAGAGATAAGGTAAGGGGAACAGACGAAAGGGAAGAAGAACCACCAACGATTCTTGAAATTAAAAATCAACCGGAATATATAATCTCTCAGCTGAACTATATAAAGAACGTGGCCATGATACCATAATGGCATTACAGCAGCTTATTAAAGAAATATGGACGCAGAAATCCCTCCCTAATGATTGAAATATTGGAATACTTTGCACCATACACAAAAAATGAGATATCTTTGAATGCTCTAACCACAGAGGAACTACGCTTCTAAATACAGCGTATAAAATATTTTCCACAGTGCTATGTCAACTTATGGCACCATATGCAGAAGGGATAGTAATAAAATACCAGGCTGGTTTCAGAGGTGGTAAATCGACAATTCACCAGATTGCAACCCCGAAACTAATTTTGAAAAAAACACTGGAATATGGCATTGATACTCATTACATATTTATAGACTACAAAGCAGCCTACGACTCTGTGAATAGAAGAGAAATGTTCAAAGCAATGAAAGAGCTAGTTATAGCAAATCAGTTGGTAAATTTAACAAAATTAACTCTTGAAAAATTAAATGTAGAGGACGAATTTAGGGGGAATTATCTGAACCTTTTAAAATAAATAACGGAGTGCGCCAGGGAGACCCTCTTTCCCTATACTGTTCAATCTGGCTCTGGAAAAAGTAATACGTATGTCACAAATCACAATCACTGGTTCAATATATAATAAATCAGTGCAAATCCTGGCCTATGTGGATGATATCAATATTGTTGGGATAACGGAAAACGCTGTACGAGAGGCGTATGTAGCATTAAAAGAATTTGCTACAAAAATGGGTTTAACAATAAAAAACCAACAAAACGAAGGATATGAAAATAAGCACGCAATCACAAATCCTACGACCACTTGTTGACTATGACTATGACAATGACTATTAATAACATAAGATATGCAGAAAACACCGTGATTATAGCAAGTTCTCCTGAACAACCCCAACTACTACTACAATGTAAAATTTGGATTTAAACTATTTCAGTACATAAATAACTTTTATGTTTTATATGTTTACTGAGATATAAGCAAAAAATGTTGTTAGAACTTAAATATACGTATAATTTAAGTAGTATTTTTACTAATAAGGATGGTACAAAGAAAATAATAATAATGGCATCATGACTTTTGCTTACAATAGTAGTAAGTTTGCCTTTTAAAATGGTAACCAGAAACTAAATGTATAAAATTAGGAATAAATTTACTAATTCTAGTAACTAAACTGTTGTTCTCCTATTGATGTCTACCATTTTCCCTCATAATTTTCATTATTAGTGATCTTAAGTTCCACTTAAATCGAACGGCAGTCAACAGGGTGCGCATAGCCATGATGATTTCCAACCTTCGATAGAAGATGGAACTTAAAGAAGAAGAAGTCATACTATCACGCTCTTTTCCATGCATTGGGTATCCTTTCTTCCTCATATATCCTACTCATCATTTGCCACAAAACGTCAACTCCTTCCTCTCCTAGAGCATCTCCTTAAAGAATCTAAGTACGAGTATTTAAAATTCATTAATGAAGTTTCAGTAGAGTTCAAATTGTTCTGTAGTTTCTTGAGTATATTAGGTTTTTCTTGCTACCTTTGTGTTATAACTATATAATGCACTGTAACCTTACCGATAGAAGATGGAACTTAAAGAAGAAGAAGTCATACCATCACGCTCTCCTCCATGCATTGGATATCCTTTCTTCCTCATATATCCTACTCACAATTTGCCACAAAATGTCAAGTCCTTCCTCTCCTGGAGCCTCTAGTTAAAGAATCTAAGTAGGAGTATTTAAAATTCATTAGTGAAGTTTCAGTAGAGTTCAAATTGTTCTGTAGTTTCTTGAGTATATTAGGGTTTTCTTGCTACCTTTGTGTTATACCTATATAATGCATTGTAACCTTACCGTTGCTCAGTGTTGTCGATTATGTTATGTTTTAACGAGTAACTAGATAAAAAACGGGTGTCCCAGTTTTTCCTTGGTTTTTTTGTTTCTTTGTTTTTAGATAAAGTTATATTTATGCTGCTAGGTTTAGATTTAGGTTAGTTTTGCTATCATCATTATCATTCTGACTTAACAACCCGCGTGGATTCTAGCCTCCTTAAGAATTTTTCTAAAGTCGTCCCTATCCATCGCCTTTCTCCGATAAGCACGTATTCTCATACTTCTTATGTCTTCATCGATGTTATCAAAGAACCTTGTTCTGGGTCTTCCTTTTCTTCTCTGACCAATGGGTCAGGAACCAAGGAATCGTTTTTCTAGCTCATTTTTTTCCATCCGCATTACATGCCCTTTTCTCCTCAGACGTCCTATCTTAATATATTTTACGATATCTGGTTCCTTATATTATATTCCATAAAGTTCGAAGTTGTATCGTCTTGTCCACACTCCATTTCCATTCACTGCTCCATATATTCGCCCTAGTACTCTCTTTCGAAACATTCTAACATGTTTTCATTACTTTTTGTTAGAGTCCAGATCTCTGAACAATATCTTTCGACTGGGCATAGTACTGTTTTGTAGAGTTTTATTTTTGTATTTCATTTCCCCCTGAATTCTGAATACTAAATTCAACTTTTTCAAGAGTTAGTTTTGTTAAATTTACCAACTAATTTGGTATTCCTAGCTCTTTCATTGCTTTGAACATTTTTACGAACAGAGTTGTAGGCTGCTTTACCTTGTTGCTGTAGTCTATAAAAAATATATAATGAGTATATATGCCATATTCCAGTGTTTTTGAAGTTATACTTCTATACGCGCGCTCCACGTTGGAAATTTGTATGGGAATGAATCTGTGAAACCATTAAACTCCATTCGCTTAGCTCGGGCATATTTTGACAGATTCATCGTCGGAAACCTACAACACAACAATTCCTACTTCTCAGTAATAATAGCTCAAGTATCCTACTATTGCAGACTTCTTTCTTTAAAAAAAGAAGAAATATTCTAAATAGTGGAAGTGTATACTAAACCCATCAGATATTGGGTAGTATATATTTAAAAAATATATTTTAGTTGTTATAATTTAACATAACTATTTATTATAATGGTACAGATAAATAAATATTGATTGTCGGTAATTCGCAAAGTTCTATTTTATTTACTATTTAATTTGTTTACTATTAATATTGGCTATGAGTACGTGTGCTTGGTTGTATAGTAATTTCCAGCCACTTTTAGTCTGTCAAAAAGTAACTAACTTCGCAAAAAAATAATTACTAAATTAACTAGACAGTTCGGACTGGGAATAGCGAACCGAGTATACAATATGTAAGATAATGAGTAAGAGAGAGACAGAAGATATATTTTCCCTCTCTTCCTCTCTCTAATATAAAAATGTTCCTTTTGTATATATCATTTAATATTATACATATTATATAAAGATATATATAAATATAATATTATACATATAATAAAATATTTATTAATATTATTATTTATGTGATATGTTTTGTATTATATATTAAATGTTCATAATTATATTATTCTTTTGTATTTCTAAATAATAATCTCAATAAATCACTCTATGATCCAGAACTGTCAATTTTGAAATACATTTGTGTTATGTCCTCGGTAGTGTAGTAGTCAGTATCCCCGCACGCGGGAGACCGGGGTTCGATTCCCAGTCAGGGAGGACTTTTTTATTAATTATTAATTATTGTCATTTTTATTTTATTAATTATTGTCATTTTTAAATACTTATGGATATTGCATTTTAATTTGTATTGTATTATTATATATGGAATTATGTTGCACTGTATTGTAGTGTATTTTTTTATGTATATTATTGTCATTTTTAAATACTTGTGAATATTGCAGTTTAATTTGTATTGTATTATTATATTAATAACAAAATAAACAATGAATTTTACTGCAGAGTATGTGTAAAAAAATTTTGCATTCAACTTCTTTCATACATATATGAAAATAAAAATATAAATTTTCATCAAAATATTGATTCAATCCTTCATTGTTAGTAAGTTGTTATTAATTCTGTTTCTCTTTCTACTATGTCTAACCTATAAAATTACATGTGTAATGATTGTGTAGATTGACTCCCAAATAAATTTGTAACGGCGAATGCGTGTATAGAAGTGTAACTTCAACCGGCAGTCCCACTGGACTGCCACACCCGTTTTTTTTTCTAAAATTTGTTTCAGGGTTGCAATCTGATGAATTGTCGATTTACCACCTCTGAAACCAGCCTGCTATTTTCCTACTATTCGTTCTGTATATGGCGCCATACGGTGACAGAATACTGTGGAAAATATTTTATACGCTGCATTTAGAAGCGTAATTCATCTGTGGTTACAACATTTAGAGATAAATTCTTTTTTGTGTATGTGTTAGTGGTTCCTCTTCCCCCTCGTCTGTTTCCTCCACCTCATCTCTTTTGTCATACAAGTTTTCTTCTTCCTCCTCTATATTAAGTGCCTAGTTAAAGTATTTCACCCACCTATTCAATAAATCTTTCCTTGTTATTAATAGGTCGTCATTCTGACTTCTACATTGTCTTGCGGTTTTGTTATCTGTAAATCCTTTTTATACACTGAAGTTATTGAAAACAAGCTATAATTTAACCTGTCTTAATTTGTAGAATCTTATTCATGTTGTACCGAAATTATTTTGCCTACAATAGGGTAAGATTACATGGGGTAGAAAATTGGGGACAGAAACTACTGGGAGTGGAGATAAGGCAAGCAACATAAACGATACTGTGCGGACGGCACTCAAGGGTTAATGGGAGAGCTGGGGTTGTGGATAATTTGAATGACAAGGGGTCGGATTGGGATAACTACCAAAAAATGAAAGAAAGGGTACATGAATCTCCTGGGACATATAAACGAATAAAGACAACAAGAAAAAGACTTCTAGCTATTTGAAAGGGAGGACGCCGCTTCGAAGAATCCTAAACGTGCTGGATTTAGGAAAAATATCCCTAAAATAAAAAACACATCAAAGGGTTAGATTATTCTAAATTAGAGCAAACAAAATAGTTCAGAGAAATGAAATAAACATTTATTTCTGTCTCAAACAAACAGTTACATATACAGATAAGCAGAAGTAATTATGATATTTATAATTACATGGGTTTATACCAAAATAAAACAAAACTTACATATATCCTATCTGTTTACAAACTCACAAGTGGGAATTGCTACAAAACTTACAAAACTGTTATTAGGTTATTTATAACTGGCAGAAATTGATTATCAAAATTAAAGATATCTTTTTAAAATGAAAATCCCATAAAGGTTAACCTCTTCTACAAACAAAAAAATAAAATATGTTACAACAAATTAAAGGCTAGCTGTCATATGCCAAATTTAACACAGAACAATTAAAATGACTGGGAATATAACTGAGGTTGAACTCTCTGCCACACGATCAAATACAAACTGCTTAGGAACAGAGCAGGAACAAAGCGAGGTTGAAGGGGGCACTTATGCAAATCTTGAACATGGCTTCTAAAAAAAACTGGAACACGTGGGCAACATGTGGTTATCTTTCGGAATTGTTGTAAAACTGCTCAATACCGAACATTTAACTGCTACTGCATACTACATTTCCATGACAAGGAACAAAACAGGAAACAATACAAATTAGAAGAAACATTTTTGACTAACACTATGAGCGACTCTAGTCGACAGCTGCTTTAGCGAGAGTGATCTAATAATCTTTTAAATTTATTCGCTTAACTTAGCATAAACAAAACATATAAACTGGAATATTTATTTGAAACGCAGAATATTTAGCGGTTTCGATCAAAGAAAAAAATCCCAAAGAAATCTAAACAACTCTAAAAATGGTTTATTTTACTCGGCGACGCTAAGATGAATAATTGAAAGAATTCGGTGTTTTAATACGTACGAATGGGAAATGAAATATACTAAGATTATTCTTTGATACTTTATCAAATACGAAGGGATTTCGATGCATATCCAAAGAATTTAGAAATGCTACAATGTAGCACAACTCTTGGTTGTTAATATTTCATAGACCTTATGAATTTAAGTTTATATTTATTAGTCTTTTTCGTTATACTAGTTTAGTCATGTTACGACTGGTTGATTAATGTTTAATCCAATAGAAAATTTAATTTTGTCGCAGATTTATATTTTTTTATACAGTTAATAATAAAATATAGAGTTGAAAAATGGTCCGTAACGTTGATTTTGAATTCTAAAATTTTCGTTAATTTTCCAAAACTTTTTTAGCTAGAGCCTCTTCACATTTCAGCTATGAACTACCTTCCACAGATACTTCTTAAAAAGTCTAAGGTCCGACTTACCACAAATAACTTAAGCCATTTTTATAATATATATTATATAATATATTTTGTAACTATATATATAGTTACCAAAATGTCTTATAAGGGAAGTTTAACAGAGTTGATTTTTATTAAGAAATGCGTTTCGCTAAAAACCATAGTTAGCAAAAGTACACAACAATAATTAATTACTTTTATTTTTCTAGATCATACTTTTTATTACATAGAAGTAGATTTGACATACATTTTGTCCAACAGTGCTGGTTATGGTCTTATATTATCTTACTTGCTAAGAGTCCATGATGGAGTTCAACTATATTTGGGTATATCTGATTTTACCAAATTTGGAAAACCTAGGGACTTCGACAGAGTTAACGCAAAATACAATAGATACTCTAAATTCCAATACTGTTACCTTCAGTTTATGATACTCGGTGCCGTAATTGGATCTACTGCATTTCGTGGACAGGAATGTGAACAATTGAATGAAGAAAGACATACTGATGAAGTTTGTGGACTTTTTGCTTACACCTGGATGCCATTTAATATAAATTATTTTCCCGTCAAACAAGTTTTTACGGTTGTTCAGGTATGTATGGAATATATATATATATATATATATATATATATATATATATATATATATATATATATATATATATATATATATATCTATACCGTAGAGGTAAATAGTAGTATGTCCATCTACTGAAGTTTTGAGATAATGAGTAAATAAGATGAATTCCAGAAAATTATTGCAATCATTTTAAATATTAAATAATAAATATTCATACATAAATATGAAATTATGTATTTATATAATTGTAGCATTGTATATTAGTTAAACAATATTGTCCTAGTGTGATAAAAAAATTGTTTATATATTGTATAATATTGTGACTAAACGTCTTTTGCCTCAGCATTTACCAGCAGATAAAAAAGTGTAGAAAGTAGTAAGTATTTCTATAAAACTCATGAAACTGATTGGGGATCTACTGTAAAAGTATCAGTAAATGATCCTTTTTCTTTTGTGTTATAACTTTCAGTTTTTCATGACGTAGTGGTAACTGTTCAAGCAGATTGGTCGCAGTTGCTGTTCTTCTTCAAAATTTTTAAACTCATATTTGTCCATTTTAATCACTTGATCACCTAACGAACTGCTACCAATCCAAAGGCGTTACAATTTGGATTGTTAGCTGTTTTTTTTATAGATCTTTCAATTAGACTTGGTCAGCTTCTAAGCGAGGTTGTCCTCTCAGTAAATATTGGCATGCATGGTATGGGTGGGTTTTCGATAAAAAGTGATAAAAACCTTAGGATTGGTTTTTCTTTATGAAAACGTCGAGAAACGGTAGGGATGAATCAGGTTCCACTTCCATCGTAAACTGAATACTAGGATGTATACCAATCTGATGGGTTTGAAAAGACACTAAAGCATTTCTGTCATATGATCAAATGACGAATGTATCGTCAACATATCGTAGCCAACACGTGGGTTTGGGCATTGATGTGGATAGAACTCGGGTCTCAAAGTCTTCCATAAAGATATTGGCAATTACTGGAGACAGTAGAGAGCCCATTGGTACACCATTTATTTGTCTGTAGAATTAATTTTGGAAGATGAAATAAGTGTTGGACATATAATGTTTAATGATAGATAAGTGATCTTGCTGGCTACTGTATTTAGTTTTTAGAATGTTTAGAGTTTTGTCTATAGGAATTTTAGTAAAGAGTGAAACGATATCGAAATTTACTAGCATGTCTGACGGTTAGACAGGGTTGTTTAAAAAGTTCGATGAAATGAAAAGAATTTTTGACGAAAAATGAAGCATTTTCGGCAAGAGGTTGTAGAGTTTTGGCCAAGTACTTGCCCAATGGTTGTGTAGGGCAGTTGTATGCACTGACAATGGGACGTAGCGGAATATCGGGTTTATGAATTTTGGGTAGGCCATCTTTTAGAGGTGTTCTGGAAAACTTTTTACAAGGAATAAGAGATTGTTTTATGTCAACTGGAAGAGAGGTTTTATTGATAATGGCTTTTGTTGTTTTCTCCAGATAAGTTGTTGGATTATTAGGAATTGGTCTGTAGTCTGGAGTATAAGTGAGATTTGAGAGTTTATTAATATAGGAAGGACTGTTTAGGATGACGGTGGCATTGCCTTTATCGGCGGGAAGAATGACTAGATTTGGATTTGACTGAAGTTCTTTCAGGGTTTTTTTCTCGGATTGGCTAATGTTCGGAGTAGGAGGCTTTGAGTTTCTGAGAACTCTAGCGATGTCTTGTCTAGTTATTTCAGCATTTTCGGAAGTGGACTGGAAATGGCTTCTTCAATTTGACAGATGATTGTCTCAATTGGAATCTGACTTAGATTGGATTAGTTTTAATTTTGCTAAAGCTTGAGCGGCAATGGTCGAAATAGGAGTATTAGAAAAGTTGTGAACTACTGGGTTTCAACGTTGTGGTTTTTGGAATTTGTATTTCAGTTAGATGCGCTAATTTGCGCTCCTGAGTTTCAGTCTTAGATGTGAAAGTATTTAGGGCTGTCTTTAGGGCTTTTGATACGGTTGAAACTACCCCATAATATAGGATGTACATTGGACGAATTAATGGAATACCAGATATTAAAAATATTAACATTTGTGATATTTAGTTTTCGTCTAGTGGAATGAATGGTTTCACGTAGAAGTGCAAAACTGGTCTTTCTAAAAATTTGGGAAATAGAAGAAGAAGAAGTATGGTGTTTGAGTTTTAGAAATTTGGAAAATACTTTTTCAAATTGACTTGAATGACTCAGTTATCAGAAAAGTCAGTCGAGATATGGACAGTTAAATATAAAATTTCACTAAAATTATAAAATCAAATGTTTAATATTTTTTTTATGTTCCCTCACTACAATCAAAAATATTTTATTTAATAAAGTTGTGCAGATTTTTATTATGAACCATTTTGATATCAAATTTGTCCGGTTGAAAACGGACAAATTTGGCCACGGTCATCTTTTAGGGGATTCTCTGCATGCTTATAAGCACATTCCGCTTTGTGTTATGCCATTAAACTCGTTGTCTTTGTTTAAAAAAAAATTATACACTTGTGTCATAATATACTATAATAAGTATTTAATGTTTTTTTTTTTATTTTATTATGTTCTAGTGCTTATGCATTTATTATATCTACATGACTACTGGATTAGGTGCATGGATGGTGCTAGAAAGTGTTGAACATATAGTTGTCAGAATGAGACATCTATCTTTTTTGTTTGAGGACGCTCTTAACCAAGAAGATGCAAGAACTAGACGTGAAAAATTTAATTTTGCGGTTAGATATCACGTATCTCTTCTAAGGTATTGTACTTTGACATTATACTTCAAATAGTTTAAAATTTAAGTAATGCTTATTTTTCCAATTCCATAAAATAAAGTTTGGCTATTTTATAAAGCTCGGCAAATCCAGCAAGCAAGCAATTTAATCAAACCCAGCCTGTGAGACATGTTCACAACTTATAATTACGTTCGGGTGTAACATTTCATTGGAGCGAGGTGCATTAATTCGTGTAAAACAGGACTTACTTCACCCCGCTTCAATGCTACAGACCATCCCTTTCCCCCCTATAGCACTCTGATGCGCCATAGGGGCACAACCATCAGCCAAATTCTCTTTATAAAACTCCAACATGGCTCTCTAACCGATTTAAATTCAGGCGAGCGTACGGGCTTTATTCCTTTATCCTCTTGCCCTGTAAATCCAGTTTGTTTTAAGCCTCTTTATATCATCTGTTCACCATGTCCTTCTCCTCAGTCTTAATCGCTTATAGGGATATGGTGACAGCATAATTTTTTTATTAAAAGTTTTTTACAATTCCCTTCCATCCTTCTTCATCCTGGTCCAGTTCAAACTCCGTCCAAAATTAGAACGGTTAGTCGATAGTCGAATAACAGGAAAACTTATCGTTTTCAATTCGAAGCTGCAGCTAGGGTAAATACCTGGACTGAAAAAGACATGGCAGCTTTCTTGGTCACTTTGAGGACAGCCAGCAACCGTCTTGCCATTTCTTCCCCAAGATACACCCAGTTATACCTCTTTTGTTCAAGCTTGAGGAAAAGGATATGGCCAGCAGTTTAAAGTTTGATATCAAAAACATAACAAAAGCCTGCAAGAATTTGAAGCCGATATTAAAAGATTGCGTGTAGCGTACCCTCAGGTAAAGATTTTCTAAAACAACTTGGTATACAGACATCCAAACAATAGAAAAGGCTGAAAAGAATTATTGCGTTGCCAGAAAAGAGCTCCTAGTCATTAAAAAGATATACAGTGAGCAAGTAAAAGTTGGAATAAATTCGTTAAATGTTTGATTTAGCAATTGAGTAAAAAAAGCTCAGACAGGTCGATTTTATTTTTAAGTTGCTATTGATTATCTGGTATGATGGTTTATTGATTTATCTGACCAAAGTCTTAAATGGTACCATAAAATTGCAGTAGAATTGCTTACTGGAACTTGTATCGTAAACGCTTGTTATTTATTTAATAAAAACAATAACAAAGTAGATCAAAAACAAATAATAGAATTCCGAGAAAAAAAGAAAATCCTTTAGACTTTCAATTGCAACGTCGACTAAAACACAGATTGATCCCAACTGAAAAAAAAGGACGTCGTGCTACATGCTACAGAAAATATAAGGATGATAATGGGAACGCATACGCAACAAACAATTCAAAGCTAGTCAAAACCAAATGTGAAACTTGTTAGGAACATTTTTTGTGTCTGGAATGCTTTCTGACAATCATATTTGTAATAGAAAATATTGTTTTTTTAATTATTTTTTTCTTTCTTTTATTATGTAAAATTTATTGTTAACTTTAATTTTTGCCATTTAAGTAATATGTGATAAATAGTATAAAAGGGTATAGCTAATAAAATCGTGATAAAAGATGTAAACATTTTAATTTCCTACTGCTTAAGTATATTTTTATGCAGTCTTCGGCCACGTCAGTTACCTACCCATATCAAATACATAGGTACTGCGCTTTTTGAATATGCACAGGGCTCCAACCAAAATTTTACATGTGTATCTAAAAGTATAGACGCAGCGATTTTGGCTCCCGCGTGTGTATACTTTTGGATGCACACGGCGGTCAAAGTGTTAAAAGAAGTAACAAATTGTTTTTACCTGTTAAGGCGTTAAAACATTTGAATAGCTTACGTCATAGTGACGTTTAAAGTAAGGTAAACAGACGGTCATTTTATTAGACTGAATTCTATTTAATACAATATATTTATGTTTATAGCTTAGAAGAGAAACTGAACGAAACGTTTACTGTTTTCATGTTTACGCATGTTAGTATGACAGGACCAATTATGGGTTATGGTGTATATGCATTTATGAAGGTTTGTATTTTATAATTTAATTAATGTTTTAGACTTTAAATTTCTTTAATTGCATATTAAAATATATCTTATTGACTGATGTCCGAAATTTTATACTTCGTCGCATGTGTAAACAAAAAGAATTACTAAGAATAATCAAAGAGAGGAAAATGCAATACTTGGATCATGTGTTAAGAGGCGAATGATATGAATTACTTCAAGTTATACTGAAAGGAAAAGTACAGGGCAAAAGATCAGTAGAAAGACGCCAGAACTCGTGGCTGAAAGACCTGAGGAGATGGTTCGACCGCTCATCCGCAGAGATCTTTCGCACAGCAGTTTCCAAAACTACAATTGCCATTTGGATCGCCAACCTTCCAAAGGAGACGGCGCAATGAGAAGAAGAAGCATCTAGTACAACTTGCACACGGTGGTCATTGGATTCTTTGTTAATTTCATTGGAAAGAGTGGGTTGTTGGGCCAAATATTCTTCCACGATTTAATCAGTGTAGTAGGCTTGACTTGCTGCCAGGTAAACGCAGCATTGATAATTGCATCTTTGATGTTAAAGTTTTTTAAAATTGAAATGATACCAGCATTAAGTTGACTTACAATATCCAAAAGGAGTTGTTTCTTGTAGTTTGCCTTGAGAGTTTTCATTAAGTTTTGATCCATGAGCTGAATCAATGCAGTAGTATTTTTCGGTAAGTAAGTTGCCTCGATATATCCATCGGCAGTTTGGATTTTTAATTCGTCCTTATCAGGATGTCTTGGAGCATTGTCTAACAAGAGAAGGGAGTTGAAAGAAACTGGCAGTTTCTTTTTTCTTAGCTCATTTTTAACTTGGAGGAACTTATTTGTCACCCAGGCACGGCTTTGCCACATGTTCGTAATTGTTACCTTCTCAGTTTTAACATTTTTGAAGGCACGAGGTTTTTAGACTTACCCACGATTAGCAATTTCAATTTGTGGAATCCTGATGCATTCGCGCATACCATGGGAGTGAGACGTTTATTCTGAAGTTTTCTCCCAAAAACTTTTTTTTCGTCTGAAGTAACAAATCCTTATTGGAAGTTGCCACCAGTTTAAAATGGTTTCATCAGTGTTATAAAGGTGTTCAGGAATTAGGTCTAATTCGGATGTAGAATCTTTTTGCTCAAATTCTGAATAAATTCAGATATCGCAGACTCATCTGCACTCAATTTCTCTTTACTCATCTGCAAAAATCGTATTCTGTACCTTTTTTTAAAGTTTTCGAACCAACCTTGACTTTATTTTTAAAACTGAGCTTTATTTTTTAAAATGTCGCCTGGAACCGGAGCTTGTCTGCTTCGTTGTTGTTTAAACCTGATGTGCAGAGCTTCTTCAACACCAGGAAATTCACTCATTTTATGGGTTTTTCTGTTCCTAGAATCATTCTCTACAGATTTTATAAATTTTTCGATTTTGTCTTTGGTTTTTATAATGACGTACATTGTAGCTCGTCCAATATCATACAATCTAGATATCGCAGTCGGAGTTTTACCACACCCGCATGTCTTAATAATATCCTATTTATTAATTATAATGTCTCTAATTGTCTCCATTATTAGCAGATATATTTTTATGAATATGTTCACAAAAGAAAACACAGGATACACAACCAACATTTACAGAAAACCAACTTACACCAACAGATATTTCAATTACCACTCAAACCAAAACGTAAACATCAAAAAAGGAATTATAAAATCAGTAAATGATAAAGTCCGAAACACCTGCTCCAATAGAAAATGCGTTTAAGGAAGAAAAAACCTGCTAACCAAGGTTTTGACAAGAATAACTACCCATTGTCATTTATAAAAAAGGAATTTCATAATATTAAAGAAAGAAAATAACAAAACACCACAAATAATGTAGAAACACTCACAAGAAGGAATTCAAAGAAGAAAATAATACGATATGTAAGGGCTTATCAGAAAAATTGAAAAGGATAGGAAATAAGTACATTACAACAACATTCAAAATAACCAACATACTGAGATGCATCCTGTCCCAAATCAAATCCAACAAAAAACAAGAAAGATTAAAGAATTGCATCTATAAAATACCTCGTAAATGTAATAATTTATATGTGGAGAAACCGCAGGACCACTAAATGTCAAGATAAATGAGCATGAAACATACATCAAGAATAAAGACTTCGACAAATCTCAGATGCGTAAACATGCCTGGGATAACGAGCACAGAGTACAATGGAATGATGCATCAATAATCATGAATGAAACAGGAATGAAAAATAAAAAAAGTCAAAGAAGCAGCTCTGATCCTACTTAATAAAGAAAAATGTGTTGTCAATGGTTGTCAGGATTTGGTTATCAATACTAAAAGAAGAAGTCAACAACAAGAACATACTAACAATCCACAAGGAATCTACGTTCCTGTATTTGGCTGTATACCATATATTAAAAAAATTTATTAAAATCCTTTGTAAAAGGTATATATTTTTAAAAACCCAAACGGGCTGTTTTAGACAAAACGTTTTCGGAATCCATTATTCCATCATCAGTGTCCTATAAAATATATAACCACTTAATTAAAAAGAACGTGAAGTTAAAATTTTGACCAAGGTTAATGTAAAGTGTGGTTAATACTTACTAGGAGTACATGAATGTAGCCACTAAATACATGGGTAAAAACCCGTTAACAAATAATTAGTTACATTTGTTTTACATTATATTTTATAATTTATTAGGATGTTAAAGTTACCGTTGGATTAGGTAACATGGTGACATATGACTCCACGTTGAAGTTGCAAGTCCTGAGACTGATACTAACAATAGCAAATTAAAGAAAGTTGAAGACATATCATCTACAATCATAGACAATATATATGCAACACACAATACACAAACATATAATCTACGTAAACACACGTTACACAAACAAATAATACAAAAAACACACAAACCAGTCAGAATTTGATATTACTAGAGTAAAAACACCACCCTGATATTTTTTTTAACCAAAAGCAGGATACAAAATTTAACCAAAAGTAGTTGGGCCAGAAATAATCAGCAGAAGGCAGAGAGATTTGCCACTCATCTAGAGAACACATTTAAGTTGCAAGATGACCAAGACGATTTGGCCTGAACCAAAGCAAATTGATGAGAATATCAAGCCAACTTCCCCAAAAGAAGTAGCTGAGTTAATTAAAGAACAAATCGACCCAAATAAAGCACCAGGTTATGACCTCATTACCGGAAGACTGCTAAAAAATCTATCAAGAAAAGCTATCGTAAAATTAACAAATTTAATAAATGCTGCCTTTAGACTACAATATGTTCCAGATTTATGGAAGATAGCTGAGGTGATCATGATACCAAAGCCTGGGAAACCCCTAATGAGGTGACATCATATAGACCAATATCACTCCTACCTGTGATGTCCAAGGTGTTTGAAAAACTCCTCCTGCGAAGAATCCTGCCAATAATTGAAGAAAAGAAAATAATTCCAGATCATCAATTTGGATTTAGAAATAAGCATTCGACAATTGACCAAGTGCATAGAATAACTGCTATAATTGAAAGATCATTAGAGAAAAGAAAAGTCTATTCTGCAACCTTCCTAGATGTGGCACAGGCGTTTGATAAAGTCTGGCATAAGGGTTTGATACATAAACTTAAATCATTCATGCCTAAACAATATTCAAATATATTACAATCATATCTAGCGAACAGACATTTTAGAGTTAAACAAGAAGATGCATACCCTGATCTCAAGGATATTGAAGCAGGTGTTCCACAAGGGAGTGTATTGGGTCCAGTCCTATATCTAATATACACGTGTGATATACCTGAACTAGAAGACGACACCATAGCTACCTTCGCAGATGACACTGCTGTCTTAGCGGTAAGTGATACCGTCGAAGAAGCTACAGAAAAACTACAAAATTCAATAAATAAAATCCATGAATGGACCAAAAAATGGAAAATTAAGCTGAATGAGAATAAATCAGTTCATATAAATTTTACCAATAAGAGAATTAATAATTTTCCTATTAGAATAAATGATGTCCAAGTGCCTATTGCAACATCAGCAAAGTACTTGGGGATCACTCTTGATGCGAAACTTCGCTGGAAAGCTCACGTAAAGAAGAAAAGAGAAGAACTAGGCATCCGCTACAAGAAAATGTATTGGTTAATGGGAAGACAATCCTCTCTATCCATAAATAATAAACTTCTAATCTATAAACAAATACTGAGACCAGTATGGACCTATGGCTGCCAACTCTGGGGCTGTGCCAAGCCTAGTAACATCAAAGTAATCCAGACATTCCAGAACAAAGTACTGAGGAACATCGTAGATGCGCCTTGGTACGTTAGGAACAACGACCTTCACCGGGACCTCAAGATGGAAGACGTCAATCAAATAATCAAGAAATTTGCAGGGAGCCATGAACAACGACTCCATCATCATGTAAACGTCGAGGCTATCCAGCTCCTCGACAATACGAACCTAGAAAGAAGGCTCAAAAGAACAAAGCCTTTTGAATTGGTATGAATGAGTGAAAAGCAGAGTAAAGTGTTGTGCGAGTATGCATGCTAAATTTAATGCCAGTTATTAGAAATAATAGGAAAGATACTAGTGAGTAGACACCTAATTTTAAGATTTCATTAGTAATTTAAGTTAGAAACAAATTGATAATTGGTCTTACTGACCAGATTTTAATGTAAGTACACTTCTGTGTCTTTAGTAAAAAAAAAGCAGGATACTATTTACAAGATCGAGGCTGTGTAAATCAACCATAAAATTTGAGAAACATAACCTACTAACAACTTGTTAAACGAAACGTCAAACGTCAGTTAAAAATGTAATTTTCTTTACAATCAGTTCTGACTGAATCCCAGATAAACATATTGAACTTAAACATTCAACAAGAAAACAGTTTCAGAACCTCTACATAATAGAATATTTATTAGTGCCTACAGAACGACAAGCGAGAAATGGCTTGTTGCGCATTAATCAAATTTTATACTATTGTACATAATTCATGGCCGTCAAGCGGAACAGATCGAGCTTCTAACATTAAATTTACTGTAGTGTTGTCAAGTATTTAAATATTTCTTTGAAAAGGAACGGGTATATTTTGGCATCAAAATGGAAGGTTCAGGGAAAAATAAGTGTTTGGGATCCCAAGAATTGATTGAACTAATTTAGGCTGCACTTAAAATTTCGTTGGCCCAATAAATGTCAGCTTTAAATTAAATGACGTTTTACAATTAAAGTCATTCTGATGTATTGGCAACCATGCAGGGCGGTTACGTCACAATCAGTTGGGATGAAACACGGGACGAGACATGACGAGAGGATCGTTTAATTAATGTATATTTATTTGCATTACATTTTGGAGTGATAATTAAAGTCGGTAGTATTTCCCAGACTGTTGTTATTATTTACAACCCGGTCCGATGCTTATTAGTTATGTAGATATGAGTAATCATTAAAATAATGACAAAGTTGTTAGGACTGTATCTATAGGTGTGGTTCAAAATACTTAGGAGAGCTAAATAAATGTTACACAGACAATTGAGACAAAAGAATAGAGTTCATAAAAGTCGAGTTTAATTTATTCTTGAGAGGAGAAGAGCTGCCCCCAGAATGGAAAACTGCATATATCAGCAATCTATACAAAAATAAAGGCGACAGAAAAGATTGTAAGAACTACCGAGGGCTTAGTGTAACTAACTCAATCTGTAGAGTCTACGGGAAGATAATTAAAAGCCGAATTGAAGATTGCTGGGAAGACGCTGAAGATCAGAGTGGCGTTCGTACTGGTCGTTCTTGTATAGACAATGTGTTCTGCCTAAATCAAACAATACTATGCGTTTGGAACATAATATGGAGACACAGATGGTATTTATTGATCTTCAAAAAGCGTATGACAGTGTCCCATTAGCCAAGCTATGGCAGGTGCTAGAAGACAAGAATATTCCACCGATTTACATTAATGGTGTAAGGGAGTTGTACGATGATATGACGAGTGTAATAAAGATTGGACAAAAAGTGACAAGAAAGATAAAAGTGACCAAAGGACTTCGCCAAGGCTGCTGCATTGCACCTACACTCTTTAAGATTTATTTGGAGGGGGTTTTGGAAAAGAAAATGTGAACCTATGGGTGTTAAAATTGGAGACCATACACTGTACAGCTTGCATTTTGCTGATGACCAAGTAATACTTGCAGAAGATCAAGATGATATCCACTACATGTTACGAAAAATAGATGAAGAATATACTAAGTGGGGCTTATCAATTAATCCATCAAAAACAGAGTACGTAGTAGTGGGAGGTGAAGGAAAGCACTTAGAACTAGGAAGCAAACAAATTCAAAATACTGATAGCTATAAATATCTCGGTGTAAACATTACAAACAATGGTCGGAATACAAAAGAAATAGCTACTAGAATTGATCAAGGAAATTCAGCAATACGTCAACTGAATAGTATACTTTGGAATAACCATATCACCCGAAACACAAAAATTAGGATATACAAAAGTATCATAGAAAGCATTGCTACATATGGTTCAGAGCTTTGGGTAATAAATAAAAATGACGCATCCAAAATAAAAGCAATGGAAATGAATTATTGGAGAAGATGTTGCTAACTCACTAAAAGAGATAGAGTAAGGAATACTGAAATCAGAGAGCGTATGGGCATAGACATTGACGTCCTGGAAACTATAGAATGCAAAAGGCTGAAATGGTATGGCCATGTAGAAAGGATGAATGATCAACGATGGCCAAAGTGAATGTTACAGTGGATCCCCACCAACCGCAGGAAAAAGAGCAAGAAGATCGTGGAGACAAGAAGTAAAAGGTGCAATGGAAGACAGGGGTCTACAAGTAGATGACTGGAACGATCGCAAGCGTTGGAAGCTAGGTTGCGAGAAACGGCGGCAGCTGTAATAAACTCGTTATATATATTGTAATATGTAATATGTATGTAATAAACTCGTTTATATATATATATATATATATATATTTATATATATATATATATATATATATATATATATATATATATATATATATATAAAAGTCACTCACCTATATTACTGTTATATACATTCACACAACGATATTCGTATTCTACTTTATATTTGTTATAATATTTTAATAATGTTATACTAGGGTAGAAGCTATTCTTCCCTCCTGGTGGCTCTCGGATGGTCAATTGGATTATTATTCGATTGTCACAGTGGACAAAGATTACAAAACGAGGTCAGTATATTTTTAGATTCTTCTATATCTTAAATTTTAATCATAAAAAAATATTGGCTATGAGTGCAGTTTATTTATTAAATGCAGAAGTTGATTTTATTTTCTTTATCAAACTAAATATCTAAAAGCTGAAAATTTCGATAAAAATTTGTAAATAGATTCAGACCTAGTATTTTAAAATAACTGTCAACGAAAGTAAACATATATTATTAATATGTATTACGGTGCAGTTGTCAGAGATTTTACCTCTAAAAATCGTACGAATAAGCTGAATTTAGCTCAGAATATCAACAATGCCTGAAGCGGCCAGCATTTTGAATTTCAGTTATGCGCTCGAAATCACTTTTAGATAAAATTTGTATCACCTCGACGGTAAAAAATTGATAGGAGTGTCCTATCAAAGAGAGAGAGAGAGAGATTATGTACTATAATATTCTGGAATAGTCCACCTCTATTCTTCTCGTTAAAAGCGCATCGAAGACGGGCGCTATTGAAGCGCCAACACTTGAATATTCTAGATTTATCCTTATAAGAATTGTGACACGTACTACGCATCGGAGATGGGCTATTTCGTTACACTGCTCCCCTCTTAGATCTGAGTGTCCCGATAAGCAACTCTAGATGTAGGTCCAGGATGGCAGAATCTACAGAACTCTCCAGCTCTGCATAAACCCCTTAAGAAGAAATAACAGTCTACTGACTTTGAAGGACACGATCTCATCGAGTTAATACAACACACAGTAATTCGTACACCGGTTTCTAGGAAGATCACTTGAAGCATGCTTCTGACAATCTTCCAATCCAGATTATCTAGTGCATGGCCTATCTTGGGTAAGGCCAAATTCTTGATGCCATAATTGCACACGATTTTCTTCACATTAGTTAGAGCACGCCATATATCCTCGTCCCTGTCTATATACGACTTCCTGGTCACCATATACAGTACTCCACGCCTCACGTTGGGCGCCAAACTGTAACGAAATATTTTGCCTAACACATAGGTATTGCTATAAGGGGTTTAAAATTGGGACAGAAGTTACTGAGGTTGAAGATAGGGCAAGCAAAATAAACGATACTTATGCGAACGGCACTCAGGGTTTATTTGGAGTAGCTAGGTCGTGAATGAAATAGGGGGATTGGATTGGGGCAACTACAAAAATGAAACAAAGGTGTACTTACATGAATCTCCAGCTACAAAAAGACAAACACAACAAGAAGAACCTCTAGCTATTTAAAATGGACGCCGCTTCGCGTCATCATCCAGCAGGATCCTCCTTTTAAAATTATCTTTTTAAATGAAATTATGTAGAGAGGTTAACCTTCTTTTAAAAACAAAACAAACCAATGTCAAAAATAATAAAACTAGCTGTCACATGTCAACATAAAATTTTACAATGGAGAACAAATAAAATGACAGCAATGGCCACACCCTAAGACATATAATTTTAATTATTACAATGTCTTTTTTTAAATTATGAATGCAAATTATTATTTGAAATGTTTATTCTTACTTTAAAAGTTCAAAACAAAAAAAGTTACTTTGATTTCACTAAGTTACACTTTACTTTAAATTTCTGGGGGTAGGAACTGGAACTCAAACTCTCAATTCATCTCCATATTATGAAAAAAGTATCCTGAAACGGCTGCTTAGGACGAATACAAGTCTGAGGCTGAAAGTTATTGTATTAGAACACACCTTGGACTCGGCTTCTCACAAAACTGGAACCATCTTGGTTATATTTCAAATTTGTTGTACACGACACAAATCTCTTAGATACTTAGAAAAATAGTGATTACTGTTTCTAAACTGACATATTATATAGAGTAAAATTCCACTATTTTCAACAAATTTTGCCGGCTTCTGGTAACTACAAAACGACGTCTGTCTCAATCGCCCATCTTTTCAAACCTAACTTGAATTCCTACGACCTACCTAATACCGGCCGGGGCTACCGTTTCCCTTCCCCTCATGTCAATTTGCAGGGGCAAGCGGACCCTAAATCTCGTCAAACAGGCTTCAAATTATATGGTACATGACCTTCATTATTCTCAGCTTTAAAACTAACACGTACGAATAAATAAAACCATATTTTCGTCGTAGTTAAAAACTGAAATTTGGAATTCTTTAATTCAAAACATTTAAATTAAGTCCGCCTCTGGCGATGAAAATCCACAGACGATAATGGGAGAAAAAAACAGTGATAGATAAGCACCTACAACAGGTGAATGGAATGAAGATATTGATTTTTGTTGATGTTATTAGTGTTAATATTATGATGTAAACTAAATATTCACAAATGATATTAGATGTACTATTTTAACACTTCACCACTTTTTCTAAAAATTAGTTCTAATATCGTTATCGATAAAGTCGTTAATACTAATTATTACGAAATGATGACATGTTTACTCTTCGAATGTTCGAATGAGACTCCCTCTCATGCATTTTTAAGCATCGGATTAGAATTATATTTATTCCTTTATCCATTTAATTGATATTTTATCGATTGTTAATAATTTAATTGTATCGATCCACATGTTTGTCATTCTTGTCACTCATGTTTTGCCGGTTTCATTCTGTGGCCTACCAGATTAGTTGTGTATGTTTTATCTTTTTTCCTGGTTATACTTTCCCATCATATTTTATTGTACTACCTAAATATTCATATGCTTATACTTTTCATATAAATCTCTCTGCATTTTATTTTCTTGTTTTATTGGTTTTTTGTTTTATCTATTATTATTCTTTTGGTCTCTTGGAGGAGCTTTTAACCTCTAGATAACGCGTTACCTAGTGGCGGATAGGGAAATGTCCATATCTTCATAAGCTGGTTAGGTGAGAAAGAAACATTAAAAGTTCTAATCCTTCACGCCGGAAGCTAAGGCATCTAGCTAACTCTCCGTTTCTTTGAAACAATGAAACTGTTAAAATGAAACCTACAAAAATGTCTCCTCAGTATAAATTAATATTAAGGCTTTATATAATTTTTATTTTTAGGGTGAATTATTGGCTAAATCTCTCTTTCAAACCAACTGGGTCAATTGTGAGGAGGATCTTAAAAAAGACTTTTTATTTGTAATAATGAGATGCCAACGACCGTCCGTTTTGAAAGCAGCTTCATTCGGAGTTATGGACCTTCCTATGTTTTTAGGTGTTCTGAAGGTTTCATATTCTTATATAACTCTAATGTCAAATAATAATTAAAATTATGTACAATATAGTTCATAGCTACAAAAAAATATTAACAAAAATGTATTAGATAAAAGTATAATAGCAAAAGTATTATATTCGATAGCTATGTATTATAGTAAATGCACTTGCAATTTAAAATAAATAACACTAAAAAAATAAAAGGCTTTTCTTTTGTTTAAACGAACACTTATTATCATATGATAATAAGGGCGAGATATCTTCAAAAAAAGGCTCTCCACTGGACTGAAAGCTCTAACCCAAAGAGGTCATCGGTTTGTTCTTCTTCATGCTGGAAGCGAAACTAGTTTTGTGGCATGGGGCCGAATTAATTTTCTTGGCCACAAAGGAAACCGCTGATTACCATGACGAAATGGACGGGGATCTATATAAAGAATGGTTTGAGAAGACGTTAATTCCAAACTTGCCAAAAGAAAAAGAAAACGTTGTCGCTTTGGATACGAAGGCATCATACCATTCCCGTAAATTTGATTTACAAAAGTTGTGAAACAAAAAGCAAATCAAGGATTTGCTAATCGAAAAGAACATTTTCTTCGAAGAATATTACCTAAAAATAAATTACTAGTTACTGCGGTCGCATTTAGAGACAAGTAAGACAAGTACAAAATTGAAACAATTGTGGAAAAATATGACGTTAAGATGTTGAGACTGCCGCTTACTCTTGCAAACTGAACCCGATTAAGATGCTGTGGAGTCAAGTGAAAAGGTATGTGTCTTCAAACAACGTCGATTTTACAGAAAAAACGGTAGAACGGTTGATTAAAGAAGCCCACCAACGCATATCTAAAGAGCAGTGGCATAATTATGTGAACCACGTCTAGAAAGTAAGAGAAAAAATGTTTGCGGTGGACAATTTGCAGGACGATATTAAACCGTTGATCATTAATATAGATGGTTCAGAGGATGGGGAGGATTTAGATCTGGATTGCGATTAATATTAATTAACGAGAAGTATCTCAGAGTGAATGCTCATTTGTTTGCATATACATCTACATTCATGTCTCTGCATTATTATGTTAACACATTTAAGGCAAAAAGAGCATCTTGTGTTCAAAATCCATTTAGAAATCCGAATTAAGTGTCACTCATCTGAAACTCACACTTCTTGTAAATTCGTGCATGAATGATTATGAGAAAAGTTTTAAGGACATGAATATTCGATATTTATCGCAGTGTTAGGCATTGGATTTTATTGGTAATGTTACAAATGAGGATTTTAGACAGTCTGATGGTATTTTACCTGTGTCATATATCTTATTAAACAGTGCTGTTATTTGTGGTATTATCATCATTGTCGCTAAAATGCCAGAAGTTCATGAGTTCGAATACGATCCCTTGGCATAATTTTTTTAATGTCATTTGTATACAAAACATTTGAACTCCAATAAGATTTTAGTTATGGTAATTTGAGAAGGCCCATCCAAATAATAATACCAAACTTTTTTTCAAGTTCTAAAGCACTGGTACCATTGCCTTGTATGTTTTTTGAACTGTGTCGTGGCTTAGAGAAACTTATTCCGCATACAGGTTGGTCTGGTTAACCATGAAACTTATAATACCTCGAAAATCTTAAATTACTCATATAAAGTTTTATTTATTTACTGCTCATAATAATGTAGCAATATTCCATATAAGGCACCAATGAAGTAGCGTCAGTAGTATCAGTTTCTTCCGTATCTATGTACTGTTCAATAACAGAACTGATTATGTCGTCGACTGTATTGATTTGTTGTTTTTCTACCACTAAATCTTGAGGACAACTTTCTGAAGAAGGTTTCATCTGAAAAATAGTTTACTTTCAGATGATAAATAAAATGAAATAAAAAATAAAGATTGCTGGTATTTATCATAAAATCGCTTACCTCTGAAAATGTCGTAATTGAAGTACTAGGCGCTGAATCTGGTCAGGTGATTTTTCAACTCGTCATCTGAAGGAAATACTCAGAAAACAATAATGGAGAAATGACAATCAGCAGAAATCTGCTGAAAATTACGATCACACAAGAATATTATCAAGGACTTTATAACAGCACAGAAAAACCATCTGACAGAACACAATAAGTTATTGAACTCTAAAATTAAGAATGTAAACTCCGAACTCCAGCCTAAAATTAGTTAAACTGAAACGAAATGAAAATGGAGCGAAATATCAATGATGACATAGAAAGAAAACAATTAATCTGGTTCGGACATGTTAAAAGAATGCCAGAGTACAGATGGGCTAGAAGAGTACTAGAATGGATTCCTCCTAAAAGATAAAAGAGAGGACGACCACGGAGAAGTTGGCGCAACGATATTGATGAAGCAATGGCGGCAAGAGACTCACAAGAGGCAACTGCATGTGACAGAAAAAGATGGAAATTGGGAGCGGAGAGTCGGCGACAGCCGTAATCAATCTGTTATTAAAAAAAAAGTAAATGAAAAACAACAAATCGCCAGGAAAAGATGGATTCCCTACAAAAATGTTAAAAAAATTAAGGAAAGGCCGTTATCAATAAACTGCACCTACTGCTAAATAAAATATTACGAGAAACGGAGATTTCCGAAAACTGGAACGAACCAGTGACGATGTTTTTGTATAAAACAGCCGACAAAGGGACTTAAAAAATTATCGTCCAATAACATTACTCAATACGACTTTAAATACTCATAAAAAAAATTCCAACTAACAGGTTGACAACAAAATTAGACAAATACCAGACATGAAAACAAGCAGGATTCCGACAAGGATTTAGCATCAGTGGCCACTTGTTAACTGTGAAACGGTCCTAATAGAAAATGTGAGAAAATCCTAATCGAACAAAGAAATGAATATAACATCCCGATATACGCAGCTTTGGTAGACTTTGAGAAAACTGTTGACAGTGTGGAACACTGGACAACAAAATACAGATATAATGAACTTATTGGCAACATATACCAGAAAGCAAAAACATGAATAAAGATGTATGAACTCACGGACCCAATAGCACTAACCAAAGAAATAAGGCAGGGTGACACAATATCACCATAGCTGTTTAACAAAGCCCAAGAGATGTGTTAAAGATTCTAAATTGGCAAGAGAAAGGAATAAAAATAAATGGAAAATATCTTAACCATCCACGATACACGTCATAAAAAGTGATGATTGTATCCAGATAGAGAAGCACGAAAGATCGTTATTAGAATGAACTATTAAAAAACAAAAACAATGGATAACACCTCAGGTAATATCGCCAGATAAATACAAAATAATAAGATAGAAGATGTCTTAAGCTACATATATTTGGGACACATCATACAATTTAACAATGAAAATCAAACCGTGGACATCTAGCTTTCATATTAACGAACAATAAATTTTTGTAATACCTTTAAACAAAACTCTTTAACCAACGCATCTTACCAGTCATCACATGCGGATGCCAAACTGGCATCCGCATGATAATGGATAAATTAGCGAAGACCCAGAGAGTAATGGAAAGGCGAATGATGGGAATAGGCTTGAAAAACAAAAAATGTAATAAGTGAATACGAAATTTTACGAAGGTGAAAAATTTTGGTCCTTCTTCTTCCTTCGTCCTTCTGATCCTTCTTCGCAGATATTCGTTTTTTATTCGGTCCCATAACGTCACTTCCAGCATAGACCGTTCCATTTGTCTCTGTGCCACTCTCAATTTCGAAGCCGTAGTCTTAGTTAGAGTCATAGTTTCCGCCCCATAGATCATGACCGGTAATACAAATTGGTCAAATACTTTTCTTTTGAGGCTAATTGGTATGTTGGCCCTAAGTGTGTCTCGTAGTTTTCCAAAGGCTGCCCACGCTAAAGTAATTCATCTTTCGATTTCGCATGTTTGGTTATCCCTGCTGATTCTTATTTCGTGACCCAAATACGTATATTTTTCCACCAGTTCTACCACTTTTTCTTGAACAGTTAAATGGTTATTGGGGACCATATTTATCATAAACTTAATTTTAGACAAGTTCATTCTGAGGCCCACCTTCGAACATGCAAAGTCCAATTCATTTAACATATATGTGACTTCTCCTAAATTATCTGTGATAAGGACAATGTCATCTGCTAAACGAAGATGGTTAAGTGTCTCGCCTTCAATTGTTACTCCTCTGTGGTGCCAATTGACTATCTTAAAGGCATACTCTAATTCCGTTATGAATAATTTCGGTGACAATGTATCTCCTTGCATTATCCGACGTTTTATTTTTATTGGTAGGGTTTTATCGTGTATCTTAACAGTCATAGTGGTATTTTTGTAAATATTGTAAATAAGTTCACTATACCTATGATCAATCCTGCTGTCATTCATTGCTTCTATAAGGCTGTCTATTTCGATCGTGTCGAACGCTTTATGAAAATCTATGAAAGTAAGGACAAGAGGTTTGTTGTATTCTATAGATTTTTCAATGAGCGTCTTTACTGTATGGAGGTGATCATTGGTACCATAATTTGATCGAAATACTGCCTGCTCTCTCGGTTGGTAGAAATCTAATTTTTTCTCCAATCTTGATGTCACTATCCTAGTGAAGAGCTTGTATGTGTAATTTAACAGGCTAATAGGTCTATAGTTCTCTAGGTCCGTTCTATCTCCTTTTTTATCTAAAAGGATGGTTATAGCATTGTTCCATTCTTTGGGTACCTCTATTTGATGCAAATTGTTTCGTTAATTGATTTAATAGCATATCTCCTCCATTTACGATAGCTTCTATGACCATTCCATCCTCTCCTGGGGCTTTGTTATTTTTCATTTTTCTTAACGCTTGTCGAATCTCATCTACCTTTATTTCTGGCATTAGTTCGGGACCTTGATTCATGATCTTTGAAATGGCTGTTTGTATTCCTGTTTGATCTTCTCGTATACTTCCATATAATTCCTCGTAGAACTCTTCGACGACTTGTATTAACTCATCTCTACGTGATATTATTTCATTTTGCTTGTTTCTTAATTTATGAATTATGCATTTCCCATTCGTTAGCTATCTACGTAGAACTTTTAAGCTGTTATTTTCCTGTATAGTACGTTTAATATTATCGGTTTTAAATTTCCTTAAATTTCTCCTGATTGCCTTCGAAACAGTTTTATTTATTTCTCTTAGAGTGTGACTGTCTATTCTTATGGCTTCTCATTTGTCTTCTTTGATCTAGCAGCGTTTCAGTATATGGACTTATTTTACTATCTGATTTTCTTTTAGGATAGTGCACTCGGTGACTTTCTTGTAAGGCGTTTATGATGCAATTATTCAAGTCGTTAAGATCGTTCTCGGAGGTTTCATGCAGTAGTAGCTTATTATTGATATGTGCTTAATATTGGTTGATATCTAATGGGGGTGTCCAGATACCATGAGAAGAAGGACGAGTATTGCTGATGTTGTGGAACGCATAGCGGAAGTAAAATGGAATTGGGCAGGCCATGTAGCGAGAATGCATGACTCACGATGGACGAGCAAAATTACACACTGAAGGCCAAGAGCATACAAACGTAGTAGAGGAAGACCACCTACACGTTGAGCTGACGACATCAGGCGTATCATGAAAAATTGGCATCAAAGAGCACAAAATCGTAAAGAATAGAGAAGTTTAAGGGAGGCCTATGTCAAGCAGTGGACGTGATAAATAAAGGCTGGATGATGATGATGGTGATGATGAAAGATTTCGTAAACATAAAGCAGGCCATAACATCAGGCAGAAAGATGATAGATAAAATAAACAAATGCTACAGTGGTGACTCTGGGAATCAAAATTACTCAAAGGAAGACCACAGATAAGGTCGGTAAATGATATAAAGGGACAAGCCGGTCCGAAATGCATAAAAATCGCTAATTACAAAGAAAAATAGAAATGTGAGGAGGAGGCCTACATCCGAACTTGAATATAAAAAGGGCGTTACAATCTTTACATATACTGATTATTTATAAGATATTATTGATACTCAAAGAACTTAATATTTATCGCAGAGGAGACCGTAAAGTCTATATTTTTATTATCAGCCTCTATATGTTGGGAAAATATAATACAGATTATAACAGATTCTATAGGAAATAAATGACCTTTAAGTGTCATTGAGAAATTAAAATTTTCTTCTAATAAAATATTTAATGTGTACCGATATAATTCACAAACTAATAATTTTGTTTGTGTACGGACGAAAATTATAGTTTATGAAAATCTTAGGGTTCGGTAGATAATATTAAATTACATATCTGTATGCCAGGTGTTTTCTGAACAGATTTATTTCGGCCCTTTTAAGCATAGGCGTAGTTTCAAACCATGTTTCGATTTTAAAAAGCATTAAAAGTTTTTCTATATTCCTTTACGTACACCTATCACCAGACATGGAAATTGTCAGATTAATTTAAATTAAGAAATTACTTTTATACATATTTTATTAACCCTTTCCCTGTCCTATGCATTACATGTGATACACAGGGAGTATTTTTGAAACGTCTGTGCATCATATGTGTTGCGCAGTGAATAGTATATTTATAATCAAATATTTCTTCAAAGCGCATGAGATATATTCATTCGACAGTGCTAATCGTGTCATTTAAAAGTATATTTACGACCAAGCATAGGTATCATATTGGCTGTACAGGTTAAGTATGAGAGAGGAAACTCGATCTCCATATTACTTCATGAAAACATAGGTATTTATAATTTGTGCTGCTATTTTATACTAGGTACTATTGACTAACTAGGTACTATTACTAGGTACTAGTACTATACTAGGTACTATTACTAACTCTCACAAAAACATCAGCCGAAAAATTGAGAAGGACACAACGAAAGATGGAGAGATCAATGCTTGGAATAAGCTTAAGAAATAGAATAAGAAACGAGGAAGTTCGTAGACGAACCGGAGTGGAAGACATTATCGAACCTATTACAAGGCAAAAATGGAAATGGGCAGGACATGTTGCAAGAATGAAAGACGACAGTTGGACAAAAAAATTGCTTGAGTGGAGACCACGGGCTGACAAGCGAAGCCGAGGAAGACCCCCAACTCGATGGACCGACGACCTCAAAAGAATCGTGACCAATTGGATAGCAGAGGCGCGGAACAGAAGCAGATGGAAAAGTCTAGAGGAGGCCTATGTTCAACAATGGACAACTCAGGGCTGATTGATGATGAATGATGATGACTATTGAAAAGAAAGTAAAAAATGATTTGTAGATTATTTATTGGTTAAAAAAATATATAAATTTCAAATTTTGCAACACAAAAAAAACTTAAAAATATTTCATAAAGACGGTATTAGATTTTTGTTTCGATACAGGGCAGCGGCAAGTCGCTTATACGTATTTCGACCTCTTTAGGCCTCCTCAGAGCGGAATAGCCACTGCTCTGAATCGAAACAAAATCTATCCCGTCGTAGACCAATAGTTATCAAAATAACTATTTACGGACGTAACTACGCCATCTAATAACAAAAAGAGAATTCAAATTCAAAGAAAGAAATTCAAATTCAGAGAAATTCAAAAGAAACCGAATTCAAATTTTTACCACTGTGCCTTCTAAAACTTGCAAAGCAAACAGCTTGATAAATTACTCGGTAAGGGAATCTAAAAATTGCATTCCACCTGCCGTTCATCATTGTCAAAATTCGTCGTGAATTCAGTTTCTGGTACTTCAACCGAAGTAAAGAAATAAAACATAATGACGGTATTAGATTTTTGTTTCGATACAGGGCAGCGGCAAGCCGCGTATACGTATTTCGACCTCTTTAGGTCTCCTCAGGGCGGTATAGATGAACGGCAGGTGGAATGCAATTTTTAGATTCCCTTGCCGAGTAATTTATCAAGCTGTTTGCTTTGCAAGTTTTAGAAGGCACAGTGGTAAAAATTTGAATTCGGTTTCGCCAGGCAGAAATCGTATGATTTATCTTTTTGTTAAACATATTTTTATGACTAAAAAATAAATAGCAAAAATTCAAACTATTTTTCGTGATTTTCATTGAAACATGGTAGGCAGAATGGTTTCTCGCAAATCCTACACTCCGTAGATACTTGTTTTGCTTCTTTTAGGGCTCTTTTATGATTGTGTTCTAGACTTATTTTTTTTAACATTCATTACACTGCCTGCGTTGAATTTTGCCATTTTCTTTGCGCGCAATGTTTGTTAGTTCATGAACTTTTCGAATGGGCATTTCTATTTTCTGTTTGGTATCGATTCCAAGTAAAGATTCTGCCAAACATTTGGTAAATGGAGCTAGTGGCATTGGTTTATTACTATAAAATTTTTTATATAAGACCCAACTATTAACAACTACAATACTAATACATTCAAAAAGGACTTTCCTATACCATTTGACACTTTTACGAGCAGGACTGTAGTAAGAAATCAATCGATCTGAGAAGTCTATACCATCTTTAATTCTATTGTAGTCTAAAACTGAAGTAGGTTTTCTAATTATTTCACCTCTGCGATTTCTTCTCTTAGTCTCCTTCATACCAGATGCATGGAACGTTGAAACTATATAAATTGTTTTCTTATCTTGATACTTCAATAGTCGAATTCCGTTAGTATCAATTGCACCTATAATTTGTTCTTTGTTTAGTTTCTCTGTTTGACGTCATTTAAGATACCACTTCGATTAACCCTCATTGTTCCACAGTATTCTGTATTTAAATTTTTTTTTAAAGTGGCTAATAAAATGCTGCTGTAGTTGTCTGCTACAAGAGTGCGACCTTCGTCAAGTAATGATTCAGATAAAAAAACAACAGATCCGGGGTGGTCTAATCCAGATAATATTATAGAATTACCCTGCCCGCAGTATATGGAGAAATGCCATATACATCCTGACATCTCGCATACCTTAAATAATTTGCGCTCAAATTAACTAAAATATTAAGAGATAAAGGTGTCGATAGCCGCGACGTCAAGATCATTGAAAAATTATATTCGCAGCAAAAGGTGACCATTCGTATTAATAGGCAGTCCACAGTTAGTTTATAAAGTTAGTCAGACAAGGTTATGTACTGTATTCACTTTTGTTAAATTGTGTAAACAATAATGGAACTGTTTTCAGTCCTTCCCATATTAGTACTCCGTCGTGTTGTGATATTAATGTCCATAACATTAGCAATTGATGTTGCTGCAAAGTATATCAGCATATGAAAATATTCTTATATATGGGCTTTCAAGATATAATTGGGTAGGACTTTATCGTTCACAATTTGTAACAGTGCACCCATTTTCTTACATGAGTCTATTTCTGATAGCAATGGTCTGCTAAGTGGGTTTTGTCCTGCTAAACTCTTGTCAGCAACAAAGTCTAAATCAACAGGTTGAGTTTCTTGTATGAGAAGTTCAGGAATCTGCTTATTAGGGATTTTAGTGTCACGAGAAAATCCTTATTACCCTGGACTAATATGACTGGACAAGCAAGTGACGAAACAAACTTCATATATTATGTAAACTTTACTAACAAAAACGTTTAAAATAAATATTCCAATAACTGTAAATAATCAAATTCCATATTCAAATACTGCAAAATATTTGGGTATTGTCCAATAAATATAAATAATCAAATTCCATATTCAAATACTGCAAAATATTTGGGTATTACTCTTTAATAAGCCCTAATAATGTTATTCAACATTATTTATGAGAGAGTGTATATTTCTTACCTACCTGTCGGCGACAATCCAGAAGCTATCGACAAAGACAGCCTGTACTGACCGAGAGAGAGTAACATTTAGCAGAACTTTAAGATTTTTTAAAAAGTTTATATCAAATAGCTGCTTTGTGTTACACTTTATGTTAAAAATAAAAACAGATTCGGAAAGTGTGTCAAATTCTGTAGTGCCCTATTTCAAAAAAAAAATTTTTACGTTTATTTTAACCAAAAATATTTGGAAAAAAAAATTGTTTAAACAATTTATTAATTTACAACCAAATAGTGCACTAGAACTTTTTAAGCCCTTTCATATAAAAAAAGAATCATCTCAATATCTGCCATAGTTTTTGCGTTATTTGATATAAACTTTTACATTGGAATTTAGCTATGCCCAGAATCGCGAGGAACGGCCTTAAGAACTTGATCTACAACTAGCAATCTCCCGTTCGACTTAGCTTCTATACACGATATCATCAGAAGAAAAGATAAAATCTCATCTCTGGGATAAAATTATTTCTTATAATTACCCGGTATTGATCTTCTATTCGCTGCTCTGATATTTGAATATCTGAGTATTCCCTGCAAAATTCGGCATACATATGTTGTCGATAGCCGATCGTTTCTCGACCGAGGTTCGTCAACTTGTAGTAGAATCGCAAAATGTTTTCGTTTATAGACACAGTCCATTTCATGCACTACCTCAGTCGTCCCGTTTGAGTCAGCAACAGCTGATGTTCTAGAGCAGCACCTTCAGCGAGTGGAGTTTTGTTGTTGTTTGGCTCACTTGTAGTTGTTCTTACAATCTCAAATATAGACATAAGGCTCTCACTTCCTCTAAGGGAAAATTCACTCATCTCAGATACCTATGGTATCAAAAGATTTGAGCTCTGGTGGGACTCTTTCCGTGTTATCGAGCACTAGGTGACTTGGTATGCTGGAGTGTGTCCCAAAAATTTTCGTACATACCGGGACGCTGAGAGTAGTACAGCTTTCTGCATAGTCTTCTAGAGATATTCATTCAGACCTAGCTTTTTTACGGTTTCCAATAGATTCTTTGGAATGATTCCAGTAGTTCAGAGAGTATAATAGGTATTGTCTGGGCACTTTCCATTGTCTTCGTATTTGAATTTTTAGATTCCCGTATTTCTGTATTTGGCGAACTTTTTGTTCTGTTTAACACGAAGATTGTTGTTTTTGGGTATCACCACATCAACTAATGTTGTTTGTCTCTTTAGTTTATTGATTATTATGAGATCTGATCTATTATGTGCCACTGTTTGGTCTGTAAGTACAGTGCGGTCTCAGTATAGAAGATAGTTTGTTTGGAGAAGTCCCAGTTTAATCGCTATCTCTTGATGAATAATCATTTCTACTGAGTCATGCCGTTTCTTATATCCAGTTGCAGCAAATGCCTGGTAACCCCCGGGTAAGGTAAGATGTTGGATGGTTTCTTGGATTTGACATCCATATTGGCATTTGTCATTTGGCACCTGAGTGTCTTTGACGATATATTTCAGATAATTTTGGGTTCGTATAACCTAATCTTGAATGGCGAGTAATGAACCTTTAGTTTCAGGGAACATCTTTCCTGATGTCAGCCAATAGGTTTGACATCATTGGGATGTCGCTCGTGCAGGTGTTTACCCTTCAGCGCATTTTTTTTTCTTTTTTTTTTTAATTATATAATTATATTAAATTAATAGTAACGCTGTTAGTTACTTAATCAATATAGAAATCTCCGCAGATATAAGAAATATAATTTCATCACTTCACCTTCAGGTTAGTACTACAGGTATTCGTGTTTATTTTGGTTACTTTTTTTAGCTTACTTATTTCTTTTGTTTGTATTCTAGCGAATTTCCATATCTGCCTTTGCAATTCGGAGAAGTCAGCTTCCACTCTTGAACAGAAAATTTACAAAAATTTGTCTTTTGTTTTACTTATCTGTTCATTAGTTTCGTTCCCTATTTTTTGTAATTATTGTAAATTTCTCGCTTTTCTTTGCATTATATTTTAATTTACTATTTTTGTCCTCAAATCTGTTATATGTTTTTTTATTAATTTTTAGTTATTAGTTATAAATGGGGACATTAATTCTTTAATCAAAACACTAGTTTTGCTGTTCTTGGGAAATTACTTTTGAATAAATAATATTGACCCGGGGTTATCACCGATTTTGATAAGAATAATGAAATAACTGTCGCTTCTACAATATCTATTAACAGTTCACCGTAAGAAATTACAATGAAAGTACTATTTTTATTGTTTTTTATAATAAATTATGCGAATTGCTGCGGTCGAACACCAAGTATATATCAATCTAGGAAGATAAAAACACCTGGTGATAATGGATATCAAATTAAGATTAATGAAAACCCTCAAAAGTACGTTCCAGGAAATATTTATACAAGTAAGTAATTTTTGAATATAAGAATATGAAAACCTTGCTATTTCGATAAAGTTTTCTAATCAAACATTTCTTTTATTTGTCTGTTTCTATGTATTCCTGCATGTAGGCATGTCTTTGAGCCTTCCACCGCCGTCTTTTTCCTGCTAGTTATTGTCAGGGTCTACTAATTCTGTCATTCGTTGATTTAATATCGTCCATACACTGTTTGTGTAGCCTTCCTCTACATATTTGTGTCTTGTTTGTCTCTCATTCTCCTGTTGTTCCACGTATCCCATACAGTTCTGTAGTTTATTTTCCACTTTTATTATATGTTTTATCGACTCATATGATACATATTTTCTCAGAAAACTTTCTAACATAGTTCAGCTAAAACTAGTAGAATACAACTATTGCTACTTCTGTTCATATTAAGCAATATCTTCTAGTGATCTGGGCTATCATAATATAATTAGATTCCTGAAATATCGGGTTGGACTCAGCGTTGTTCCTAATTCCAACACTTAAGACATATTCCAAAGCAAGAGTAAAAAATTTTGGGGAGATTATGTGTCCCATGATTTTTTTTTCTTTTATAGTCAAACCTTCTACGTTTATCTCATAAACTCATACATTTATTTACATATTCGCGTTATCATGCATGTGTTTAAAAATATTGTTATGTCTGAAATCAATTTTTTATTATTTATTCCTTGGAAACTTGCCCAGAGCTTTATAGAATAGAGAAGGCCATTCTAATTGATAAAAACAGACGTAAGGGATCATTTATTCTCTTATAACTGTTCTCCAGACGCTAAGAAAAGAGAAAGAAATTATTAATAGACAGTGTGCCCTTTTAATTTTTAAGGGGTAAAAACCACCCTTATTGAGAAAAATGAAAAAAAAATAATATTAAAGCATTTTATGGATTTAAATCATCTTTTATGCAATTAAAATATTTTTAATTATAATAATGGATATTGTAAACATTCAACCCTTGAACAATCTTAAAAATCACCGTTTTTAATAAAAATAATTGTAAAAAATCGTTTAACAAGTTCAAACGTTGTAACAATATAACTCCCTCCGAAAGTTGTGAGTAAATGTAGAACAATAAAACTTACGACTTTCTTTGGGAGCCAATTGTTAGGCCTCGTCTAGTTCAGTCTTTCAGGTGTGAGAACATCTTATTTTCGAAGTAAATTTGAACAATGAGCTTAGCTGGGACAAATAAACCAAGATATTAACTAATCATATTCATTGTACATAAAAAATATAAAATAAATTTTATTAAGATATTAAAAATCAAAGCAAATCTTGCCTATAAGCTTTACAAATATAAAATATGATACTTATGGCATCACTGGATAACTTGTTGTTGGCTTCAAAGGATTACAGGATGTAGTGGTTAGTTGCTGATGTTGGCTTCAGAAGATAACTTGTTATCTTAAAATAATTACAAATATTTGTTTTTTTATAAGCCTTATTTATGTTTATTATACATTTATTAATAAAAAGCTTTGTTATTGAGATATTCGTAAAAAAATCATTGGAAAACATGTCTTTTATTGCAAAAAGCATACTTTTTTAAGTGCGAATAACTAAAGAAGTATTGATCTAGCGAAAAAAATTACAAAAATTGAAGGTATTTCCGAAATTTGAAGAAAACTAAAAGTATAGGACGAAAATAAGTTTAATCATAGCAAATTTTTCGTAAAAAATAAAGAGTATCATAAATGAAATCTTTTGAAAACAGAAAATATGGGGTTGTACATTTAAAATATATGAGAAAATCGTAATTTTCTTTAGTAGTTCATCTTGTATACGAATATTTGCCAATGATTTATGTTAAACTTAATTTGAAAACTAGAACATACTATTTACCTTTACCTAACTTTACGTTAAATGAATACTTATTTGTCTATTCTTTTTTTATATCCTACAGTGTGTTTATTTCACAGCGATTTCGAAATAAAAATAGTCATAACTCGTTAAATAATTTCTATGGTATTGTCACACCCCATATTGTAAGAACAGAACATTGTTTAAAAAATTGTTTGTTAGCCTTACAACGTGGTTATTAATCACCCTGTACAATTCGGCATATTATCAAAAACTGGAAAATAGCATTGCCTACATTTTTTTTATGACTTTTTTGGATATTATGTACCATAAAACTGAAAATATAGCAATTCCTTAATTGTTTTTTAACTCATACATAAATTTTTTAGTGTATCTAATGGCTCCAACTTATCCGAATACAAATCGCCTAAGGAAGTTTACGAGATTTACAATTAATGTCGAATCTACGAGTAACCGAACGGACTCTCCACAAAATGTAGGTAGCTTTCAGCTATATGGAGATAAAGTTGCAAGTTTCAATGAGGAATGTATTAACACGATATCAGAAGTAAATACTTCTCCGAAAAGTGAAGTATTCTTTATGTGGTCTGCTCCTCCTCCGGGTTCAGGATGTGTCACATTCAGGTAAGGAGACATTAACTAAATTAACAGTCTTAGTTTCAAATATTATTTTTGTTAATTGCTGTGGGATGGTGTACGGGCCTTCCCAGTTTCGTTGAAGTTCTGGACAAAGTCATTTCTTACGTGTGGGGTTGTATAACCATACTTGGCCACCTCTTTCGAAAGTTGAACCATTAGAATGCATGTAGAGCCTGACCTTGGCTTTATTACTTTGAAGCTTCAAACTTTTATGAGCAAATTCGTAGACTTTTCCCAATTTTTCTTTCAAGTTTTAGATGTAGGTCCGTGATGAACGTTCTTCTTCACAGGGAAGCAATCTTCCGAAAATAAGATCTTGAGGAAGGAATAACCAGTTGCTTCATGTTCGGGCCCTCTATAGGCTATATAGAGCAATTAACATATCCCAATATTTTTGATCAATAGCGACAAGCACTGAAAGGTATTGACAAACAGTTCTATTATGTCTTTCGACCATTCCGTCTGATTGAGGATGGAGAGACGTAGTACAAATTTTTTTTAATATTTAAGATTTTTATTAATTCTTGCCATACTTCTGATTCAAAATTTCATCCTTGATCAGAATCTAATTCTAAAGAAACTCCGTCTTGAAACGACGTGTGGTTTGATTGCTTCTGCTATCGTAGTCGCTTCTTAATTAAAAAGGTGTGCAATTTAGAGCCATTTTGAAAAATTATCTATTGCGACTTCGACCATTAAGTACTTTTTTCCTCTCTCTACGATCGGAAGTGGTCAGAGGAAATATATTGTGCCATTTTACCACGACTTCTTATTCTAGGGCCTATTCTACCAAAACATAAATCGCAATTCTTGCACCAATCTTCTACATCCCGGGAACACTTAATCCAGTAGAATCTGCCTCGAATTCTGGCCAGTGTTCTTTTGATTTCAAAATATCCTCGAAAAAGGCTGCTATGAAGTTCTTGCAATACACTTTTAATGTGTGGTTTTGGACATACCACTTGTTGAACTGTAAGTACTCCATCGGGACTTTCCCACTTGCAATATAATCGATTATTGGAAAGATGCAGAGATTCCCATTGAGCCCAGTATACCTGTATTTATAGTTCCACTGTATTTGGTTATTTCCTGCCAAACAGGTCTTACTCCATTTTAAGCCATTCTCGTATGACTTTTAAGTCATTATCTTTCTTTTGGCTCTTTTTAAGGTTTTCCACCGAAGTCTGATCACTATCTTCTTCCTTTAATTCATTTTAGCGTGTTGTTGCTCAAAATTATATATTAGGCCAATGCCGATACTGGAATATATTTTCCCTATTAAACGTTTAACCCAACCTGTAATTTATCGATTCTTACAGAATCGGCATATGCACAAAATTTTGAAAGTTTGAAAAATACGTAATTGTATTCGGTAAATCAATAAAGAGAAAATTACGTCAAGATATGGTAAAACGGGGTTACTTCGCTCCACATTTTTGACTTTATTTTTATTTATTTGTAATACATACTTCTTAAACTGTCAAAAATATTTTGCGAATGCTTAAATTATAGTAGAGATATTAAAGTAGATATATAAAAATAATATATTACAATTTTGTGCAAAGTAGGCCAAATAATGATTTTTTTGTGCCAGTTTATTTAAAATTGGTATGTATCTAAATACTTCAGAATGATCTGGACATTCCACTACTTAAGGACACAACAAAGAATCATTCAATAAAATATATCAATTGCACCACTGATCACAACAACGAACTGATAAATAATTTGTTCACCCAACCACTTGAAAGAAGATTGCAGAGAGTATGGCCAGAAGATCTACCGCAATAATACTTAGAGAACCATTACTGGACGATACCTAACTCGTTAACTACATTTGCTTACAGACTATTTACTTATTACTCTGTGTATACAGTGCTAGTCAAAAGTCTGTCACCCCTTCTTTTAATCTTTTAATTAAATGCGAAACTACAATTATTTTAATATACCTATTCAATCATACTAATTTTGTTTGGATTTAAGATTTTGGCGAATAAATTAAATAAATATTAAAATTCTACTTTGGCATTTATTACTAAAAACTCTAACGTCCACTTTTGGTTATTTGTTAAAAAAATTGAGGTTTGTTAACTCTCTAGTTGTTTTTAGTTTGCAAAAGCGTTTATATAGTTAATTTCTGTAGTTTATATAGTTAGTAATATTTAGTTTCTATTTCTGCTTAGTTTAGTCAATTCAAGTTTAGTCAAGTTGTTTTCAATTATTTGTTTTTAGTTAATACTTAGTTTAATTATTGTTTAAGGAGACGTTTAAATTTTTATAAAGGCAGAATGGTAGTACACCGAGTGTTGGCTGAAAACAAATTTCATCCATAAAAATTAAAAATTGTGCACCAACTTTCAGATGATGACCCTGACCGAAGACTAGAAGTCTGTGAAAATATGTCCAATAAAATTAACCAACAAAAGTACTTTTTTTCTCAATGGAAATGTTAACACACACAATGTGAGGTATTGGAGTAACACAAATCCTCACGTCTTACATGAAACACATACTCAATTTCCAAAAAAAATAAATGTTTGGGCAGGTATTTTGGGAAACCACATAGTTGAGCATGTTTTTCTCAATACTAATTTAACTGGTGAAGAGTATCTAAAAATGTTACAAAATGCAATTGAACCGTTAAAAATTGAAATTCTGGAAGATAATCCAGATGAATTCGGCAACTTGGAAATAACGTTTCAACAAGGTGGTGCTCCTGCACACTATTATGGTGTAGTAAGACGTTACCTAGATAAGGAATATCGTGGTAGATGAATGGGACGACGAGGTACAATAGAATGGCCAGCTCGGTCACCGGACCTCATACCATTAGATTTTTTTTCTGTGGGGATACTTGAAATCTAAAGTTTACGCTACAGCATCCGACAATATTAACATTTTGAAACAAAATTGTTGAAGTATGTAGGGGAATTGCCCCCGACACATTTGAACGAGTACGGCAAGAGTTTAGAAATAGGATGCATTACTGTCAGGAAGTGGATGGAGCACATTTTGAACACTTAGTATAAGAACTGATTGTTAAACATTTATTAATTAAATGAGAAGTTACAATTTTAGTATTCATTTAATTTATTCATCAAAATGATCTTAAACTCAAACAAAATTATTATGACTGAGTAGGTATTTTCAATACCTTTCAAACGAGGTATCACTTGCCATAAGGTCCCATTTAAAATTATCTGTCACAGTGGCGCTGTAACGTCATCTCTCACTATTACGTCACCTGTTATAACTAGTTCACTATGACACTTCACTATTTACCATATTCCTTCTTTTACCAGATGTACTAATTATCACTATGTTTTAGAGCCATGGTTTTGGAAAATTCTGATGTTTGGTTCTCAGAAGATGGAAACCTAACTAAAACAATTTGTGAACAAAAAGATGAAGATTTACCATCAGATGATGAATGTTGTGCGTGTGATGAGGCTAAGTATAAGGTAAGTTGTAGTTGAATATATTGTTAGAAAGGTTACAGCTGCATTAATTAACGGGAAATATATTTTTATTTTAAAGCATGTGGAAATACATAAAACTTCTGTATTAGAATATAACAATCAACATTTCATATCTTATACTCTAACGGTGTAGGTACTTTGCATAATTTTGGGTATTACCACTTCGGAATTTAATTATAAAACTAAGCGTGGTGGTTTACCACATAAAGTTGAAGCGCAGATCAACGAAGGGTGAAATTGGTACAATATGGTTTATCATACACTTACATTACTAAAATATATTTAATCATATGATAAGGTGCATATATAGTAATTCCAGTAGGTCTTTTTCACTGCATTCTTGCATCCAACAGTTTTTTTGGAAGCCTGTTTTTTTCAATCTTAAATACACAGCCTGCACATTGAAGACTCTGAAGGCGGAGATACTGAGATAGAGAGGATTCTTTAATATATATATATATATATATATATATATATATATATATATATATATATATATATATATATATATATATATATATATATATATATATATACAAGAAATACTGGATATTATTGACTGTCGATGTAAACAAACAACACAGTTTATTAGGGCTGCAGTCAGAAGGTTTGGCGGGGATGTTACAGAAACACTCTTTTGACTTTTAGTCTAGCTTTCGGAATTGTTTTATTCCTTCTTCAAGATACTGTAAGTAGAAGAATGTGTAAATATTTATAACATATCACAAATTGTCAGTGCAACTTACTAGTCGTTGAGATTATTTGTATAAAGCTATGACACTCAACATTAAAAACACACATATAAAATATAACATGTAAAATAATGGACAAAAAACATTTTAAAATTTAGTTAGGATAGTTAAAATTTTGTTTGTGACATCTTTTAATGGTGTGTTTTGACTGATCTATAGAGAACAGAAAAAAACAAAAATAGTATGAGTAAAAATTAATTAGGAGTTCTTGCTGTTATATTAATGGAAGTAGTATATTAAACCTGTCTTGATAGTATGCAACATGTTTTGTATGCAGGTGTATTATGGTGTGTATATGTAAAAGTAAATCTTTATTTTATTTTTGATGTTTTGTCAGTAAGTAACAATAAATGTTGCTCAATTTATCTGTCTGACTTTTTATTTATATAAGACGTATTGGATTTTATGAAACACATTTCCAAGAAAACACGTTTTGAATGGTTTTTTTCCTTTGCCAAAATACAGGAATCTTCGAAATTAAATTCATGTTTTAAAGTTAATGCATGTTTTGTGAGCGCACATGCGTTTATCTTTTTGGTTTTTATGTCGCTGCGATGTGAGATTACTCTACTGTGAAAATTACGAGATGATTCTCCGATATACACGTTTTTCCAATTGGCACACGGTATAGAATAAACAACATTCGATGACTCCTGTGTTGTGAAAGGATCCTTTGTCTTTGTGTAAAACTTCGATACCGTTTTCACATTCTTAGTTGCAATTTTTAAGCCACTAACATTTTTGAAAATGTTCATTAGCTTAGGTGTGAGAACTGGAATATAGAGTAGGCAACCATACGTTATTTTAGATTGTGGTAGCTCTGATGTGTTCTCTGTCAATGTCAGTGTCAGTTGTCGGACCTCATTCACCTCATTATTATGAAAATTTTGGTTGTCAGAAAATTGCAAAGGAAAAGGAGAACCAAAAATGAGTTTATTTAAAAGCCCTATAGGATAGGAGTTCTCTTGTAGTATAGATCTCAACTTTTTTAGTCCCTTGTCCCTGAACTCGATGTGTGATAAGTTGATAACCCTAGTTTTAAGGGCCAAAACCAAATTTGTTTTCATTTTAGATGGATGTTGAGAATAAAAGGTTATGAAACCGTTACTAAAACAAGGTTTACGATACACACCAAACTTTTTATCTTTCTGATTGTCAATATTTACTTTATTGCAAAAACAAAACTTTAAAACATTTTACAAATGAAGTCTACTCTTGATTTAAAATGGTAGCGACAATGATGTCAACAAACCTCATTTACAGTTACAAAATTTTTAATTCTGAACAGAAAATCACTGACCTTTCCTTCGTAGATTGTATTTGGACCATACCCAGAATCGTTCACGCTCCACAGCAATGTTATCTGCCACTATTCGCCTCGAGTTTCTTCTTTTCGTATCTGCAATCCTCCTGCAGCGACTGTACGAAACACCTGACTCAAATCTCCAACAATTTACACTTTAAATTTTATTCTCCAAAACACTCAGCTACTTCTCAATAAACAAAGACGTCTTTCTGTCAACTTGGTGCCACCCATCTATTTCCCATGTATTCCAGAAACTGCCCACTTTAGATCCAAGGATAAATTTTTATCGACTTGTAATCTCCTTCCCCAATTCTGCTAACTTCCTTTTACAATGCCGGTATCTAAACTCACGAACACAGCCTCTATCTAGACGCGACCTTCCCTTTCGATAATCACTTAATAACTGTCTCTTTCTCTTATATATCAACTATCAATTCTTCCATTCAAACAAAAACTGTCCAATCAAAAAGCTTTATTTTGTTTACAATCATTAAGAAGAAGAAGACCCAGAACAAGGTGCCTTGATAACATCGATGAAGACATGAGAAATATGGGAATACTTGCTTGGCGGAGAAAGGTGATGGAAAGCCAGAATGATGATGATGATGATTAAGGTTATTCCAGTAAAGACCAACAAAATAAAGTGAAAGCTGTAAACTATTAATAGCGATCTGCACAAATGTGAAGGACAACAAACTATGGAGCATCTTCTGTCATGCCCAAAATGTCAACATGTACAATCGATGACTTGAAGTTGTCTCGAAAAAGTAAAGTACTCTCTCTGCTTATAGTACAAATTAGATAATATGATCCTGAGGTCATTACAGTCTATCATCTTTGATTTCAAGACATTCGTTAGTTACGAAACTCAGAAAGAAGCAGAAACTTAGATAGGTATTAATAATTTTTAATCCTGTTCAATTGTGTTCCAGCTATCTCCCACAAGTTTTTCCCATATGGTTTTTATTTATAATAATCATAAATTTAGTTTTTGTGTGTTTATTTTCAGACTAATCAATCCTGCAGTATTATTGTTCTGTTTACTAAGCAAGGCGTAAATTACACTATTGTGTTTTTTTAACTTTATTTCTTAAAAAAATCTTCTATACATTTATTTCATTTTTTTTTAATTTTTAAATTTTAAGGCTTACACTTAACGTAGAAAACAACATTACATCTTACAAAGTGTACCAATAAAATGTAGAATTATATCTGAACATTAAATAACTTTTATATTTATATTTAAACGTTTAAATGCAAAATTTTTATATTTTAGCTTGTGTTCGAAGGAATTTGGTCCAGTAAAACTCACCCCAAAGATTATCCAACATTATTATGGCTAACTCACTTCTCAGATGTAATCGGAGCTTCCCACGAGAAAAACTTCAGTTTTTGGGGAGAGGGACAAATTGCGTCCGAAGGATTTAGAAGTTTAGCTGAATGGGGCTCAGTCAGACTCATGGAAACGGAACTGAGAGCCAAAAGTAAATACTTGAGAACAATTATCAAGGCTTCTGGACTGTGGTATCCAAACGTTAATACTAACACCTCAACAACTTTTAGAGTCGATAGACGTCATCATTTGATTTCTGTAGCTTCCATGTTTGGTAAGTTAACGGATTTATCAGTAAATTTATTTACACTAATAGTAGAATATACCACAACGATCAATAATAATTAGGGGTACGTAATTTTCGTTTTCACGAAATAGATGCGAATTTCGGCGAAATTTTGAACATAAATGCAACAAATACGAAATCTGGAGTTTTTGTTTATTTCTACGAAATATCTGCAGGTACTCAACTCATCCCTAAATAAGTAGGTAGTTAAGAAGGTATGGAAACTTTTTACGGAAAGTTTTCTATTGTAATTTTTGAAAATATTGTTTATTGTTGTAACACGTGTTGAAACAAAAGGATCTTTCATTGTTCATGATTAAATAGATAAGGATAAGATAAGGAATTAATATTTTTCAATGTTGATTCTTTGAGAGATATAAATAAGCCGACTGTTGTTATCCGCATTTCATAAAAGTAGGAATAAAAGATGGCTAATTCTTATTTTCTAAACATATAAATTAGTCAACCAGGACAATCAGTGCTCATTCCGTCAATTTTTACTGAGCAAGAACATAGTCTGTCGAAAAAGTTTTCATAGTAAAATAAAGTTACTTAAAATATCCCCTAAAATGGAAAGCCCTAAAACAATTTTTAGTAATCGAGTCAAAGAATTTGCAACAGATGGCCTATATCTGTGTGGCACAAGTGTAAGTATTGTAAAACTCTTTTGAAAGGTGATAAAAAAGACACACTGCAGAGACATGTGAAGTCGACTAACCACATTAACAAGAGAAAATCTATAGCAAATCTATAGCTTCAGGAACCAAGCGACAAATGTCAATTGCTAGTGGCTTTCAGAGACAGAAACGAGCAAAAGAAGAAAATGATACTTTTCTATAGAATACAGTTAGTATGTGTCTGAAAGCCAACATTCCACTTCATAAATTGGATCATCCAGTTGTGCGTGAATATATTACTAAATATATGCCGGGGTCGGGTGCTCTTTCATGTGCGGACACTTTAAGGAGAAAGGTAGTGCAACGATATGGGCTGTCTAAAAAAGCCAATACAAAGCAACAGCTGAAAAACAAGTCCATTGTAATAGTAGCAGACGAAACCTCGGATGGAAAAGGAAGGTGCGGTTTTGCTATTCCCTTCGGAACTATAGATTATGTACTACATCAAGAATGCTTTTGAGCAAGTTTAAAAATAAATGCGAAATAATGTCACCTCGGGGGAACAAATAAGGGGTCTATACAACTTCTGTTGTCTCCGGGTGCTCTGTAGAGGGCTTCGAATATACTGTCGAGAGCACGGTGTCTTGCCTTGAAAAAGGCAAGATATTTCTTACATGACAATTTCTTCTTCGAAATAAAAACACCAAGTTAAGTTGAAACAATTCTCAGCCACAGAGTAAATTAGGAAATTAAATTCAGGAAGCAAAGCCCCGAGAGCACTGAGCTCTCGGAGAGCCCGTGAGGGACTGACCTAGCTGACCTGAAAATCGCCAATATTTATATGCGCTGTTCGAGCGATAAATAGGAATTTCCAGGTCAAGAGCCAATGGGAAAATTCGAGGCGGGGCGATGCGCATCGAAATGCGTACTACTCCACAGACTATGGCATTCGATGAAAATAAATGCGAAATTTTGTAATTATAAAAAAATAAATGCGAAATTCATGTTTTTCTTCCCTCTTTTTGTCTTTCTTTCCGGGGTTATATTCGAGGGCATGAATTTTTCATGAAAATTCGTCCCCCTCCCAATGAAAATTGATGTGTTTTCTTAGATTTTAAAGAAACTCTTGGTTTCTGACTTTCTGGGGGGATATATACTCATGAAGTTAACTCTTTTATTGAACGTTGCATGTTTTAATTTCTTTTTTAGGACCGTCACCGGACTGGGTTGTAGGAATTAATGGATTAAACTTGTGTCTAAAGAACTGTACGTGGACAGAAAAATTGGCAATAGATCTATACCCCTACGATGCAGGAACTGATGGAGGCATAAGTTATATGGTATGGCTAGCAAATAAATTATTTTGTTTTTATTCAATCTGTTTCATTCATCATTTTATCATTTATTTTATAAAAATTGTCTTCAACATACTCCAGTCGTCAGGGATTTGGTCGTTCATTTACCCAAAATCTGCACACCCCAGAAAAAATATTTTAAATAAAAAATGTAGCTGAGATAATTTTGAACAAAAATGTTAATTAACAACGCTTGAAGCAACTGTTGATTTTCAATGTCAGGTACACGCACGAAATAAATTTTAAATAAAATTTGCATCAAACCGACTGAAAAAATTCGATATCTTTTGATCAGAGTATCCTATCGGCAAAAATGAAAATGGCTTTTAAAATTGAAGAAAGCAGCATTTATATGAAATTTTTGTATTTTGGCGCAGCATTTTACAGAATTATAAAAACTGACTTCATTTGTGGCAAAATAAAAAAAAATTCTAAGAAAGCTGCACTTTTCACCTTTAAAATTAATTTTGATTTTTGTCGATAGGACACTCCGATCAAAAGATACTGAATTTTTACCGTCGAATTGATTTCCATTTTTTTCTCCCATACGAGGGGGTTTAAAAAGGAAGTCTTAGGGTAAAAGTGGTAAACTTTTTTGCATCCTTTTGGGGTCCTAAAATTGACATTATCAGCAAAATTTAAAGGTCAAATCTCTGACTACTGGACTAATATTATATTTTGAAAGATGTTTTCATTCATGGTTTTCATTGATTTTAAAGCAGCGTATGGCTCGGTGGACTAAAGAAGTCTTACCAGAGCCTTAAGAGAAATATAAACTATAAGAAAAACAGAAAAGAAAAGTTAAAAATTAAACAGATTAACAAAGAACACCAAGGAAAACAGTTAATAAAATAATAGTAGATGGAAAAGAGGCGGAAGAATTCTTCCGAATCTTATTTTTTAATCACATAAAAAGTACAAATATAAGAAAATTTATTCAAGTTGTGTCGATGTAAACAGATTGGTTTAACCCTTCCGAAACTCTTAAAAAAAGTGAAAAATATCGATCTTGGAGGTTTAAAGGTATTTCACCCAATTTTTAACTGGACGAGTAGGAAATGAAACTTACTCGCCGCTTAGATATTTGGGACCTACGTTACTCTAAAAACTAAGGCTTCCAGGAAACTGGAAGGGTGTGTAGCCTTGAGGGAGTTCGAAAAATCCGACTGGTTAGTAACTACACAGGTGCGCTGACTCAAGGGTCTCAAATAGACCCAAAAAGCTCGAATATGGCGCACACTACCAATCGGACACACCCTGTACAATCAGCAATCACTATTCGCCAAATCAGAGTACGTGCTCTAAAAAGTGCCCGCATTTCTGATCAAACGAGGAGGTTTGTACTAGGACGATTATTGTGGTAAAGATGAACACGACGCTCATCCAAACGCAAATATAACTGAAGGAGCCGCTCCAGGAGTTTTGGAAGACTCTCTCACACACTCTTCAGCCAATTACGTCTGGCGAACGACGGGCCAAGCAAAACCACAATTGCAGAGCCTATTCTATTCTATTCTATTCTATTGCCCGTTTGGGTATTTTATTTATACCTTTTACTAAAGATTTGAAATAAAATTTTTTGTGATACATGGTATACAGCCATCTATAGGAACTTAGTTTCCTAGTGGACTTTTCGTAAGAATAATAAGAGAAAAGTAAAATTTTGCAAAATAAGTAATTATTTTAAATTGTTTAAACAAATTACTCGGTTAAATAAACAATTTACAAATTAACTAATGGCATTTTTATTATCTATGCCACGAGATACCCCAAATTAAAAAGAAAACTAGGACATATTGATTGTTAGAAATTTAAATTCATGAAATTTAGTTTTTGAAACAGTAAAATCGTTTCGCTTTTAAACCCTTTATTTTTGGCGCTTCAAGGATGGCTCATTTTAAATAAATCGTTTTTAATTTTTTTTTTGTCTAAACTTGAAGTTTTAATCTTTTAAATGGTACATATTAAATTGCTTATTGTTTATAAATAAAGTTCCGATGCATTTTTGAAAAAAAGGGCTAACTCGGGTTGTAAGGGTCGTAGCACATTATGTTCTTTTTGGAATTTGTGTAAAAATGCCATCATAGTTAAAGGAGATCCTAGACTATCAAGTGGCTTGATCAAATGCTTGCGTAAATTGATTGTATCAAGCGTGATTGATAGTGTAGAAACCCGCTAGATGCTTGAAGAAAGTTTGAATGACATAAGCGGATGGTCAAGCTGTTTGATAGTATAGGGCAATTTTTATCAAGCATTGCGTCAGTCACTCGGTGGAAGTCATGGCATCAACTAGCCAAACCGTGCTTCCCGAAATCTCAGAGTGGGAGTTCATTAGTTTGTTAATTGATCCGATTGTCCGGAGTTATGAAAAGTGAAGAGCAAAGATTACTTTAATAGAAACAGAAAAAATGCTGCGCTTGAAAAATCCTGAATGTTTTCCTTCAATGCCTTACACAGAGTAGGTTTCCAATATTATGAGTTCCAGAGTTTCTGGAGCAATGGCGCATGTGAATATTTTAGGTCTTCTAAATCCATGCCAGACGATAAGTACCTCAATGTGATAGACAATCTCTGACTTCCAGGAATCGCTTCACGCAATTTTGTATCTTTCTTCTCAATGTCGGGGCGAACTAAATCCAGTAAATAATCGAAACTTTCTTGGCCCATTCTCAAAAAGTTACTGTAGTCTTTTGGTTCCAAAATACACAGAAAGTTTAGGAGATGTTTATGAGTGAACAATTTTAATGTTGCAATAACTATTAAGTGAAACTTTTTGATATTTTTGAAGCTGAATATTTGTAGATTGTTCTTATTCTTAAGCAAAATCAAAAATGCTCAAAAAAGTTTTTTGTGCATTTTTAATAAATTTATTAATAATTTTCAAAAAATTTTTGAAGTTATTTTTGCAATAATAATTAAGCAACAAATTACCAAAAATAACTTTGCAAGCCCTCATTTTAAAGGATTTTCTATGCGATCTTAAATGTTAAATCTTTCATATATAATTTATAAGTAAAAAAGGGCGTTCAATCTTTTGCATATTTTCTTTATTATATATTGTTATCACTAAATTTATCAAAAACAATTGTTAGATACCTGTATCAACGATATCACGGTAAAATCCTTAGTTCTCTGGTCTATAGACGGTATTTAATACGAATATTGTAATTATTACGGTTTACAATTAAGGTTTGACACACTAACAAAATTTGTAAATATATAATGTATCTATATTATTCTTTAATGCATTTTGTCTGCTTATATCTAATAATTTGAGTGAAACCATTTCTTACAATTTTTCGATATAATTTTGTTTCAGTCTCCTAACGCCGAAACTAACCCTAGAGAGAGAATGTACAGAATTACTACTACGTATCCTGAAGATCCCAGAGCACCATTTTATGACCCCGCCAAAAAGGAAATGCCGGCATTGGCCAGATTGTTTTTAACAAGGGAAAAAGTAATACCAAAAGCTTGTGATGACAATTTTCTATCTTCGCAGCTTGATATTAGTGAAAATACTGAAGAAACTACAAGGCGTAAGTATTCGTATAATGTTGGAAAATGCCTTTGGTACCACATGAGTCTTACTGCTAAATTGTAGTGACTGTTTATCTATTATAATAATTTTTTTTTTCAAAATTTAATAACAAAAATGTAACGGTAAAATAACAATTTTATATCTGTAACTTCAAAGCTCTTGTCATATACAATTATTTTTTTTTAGCTGAATGTGCCGTTAGTGAATATTCCCAATGGAGTGATTGTTCCGTAACTTGTGGAAAAGGACTCAGAATGAGGACTAGACAATATCTGTTTCCACAGAAGGCTGGTGTAAATAATTGTAATCGGCAGTTAGTATCAAAAGAAATGTGTGTTGCAGCTGTACCTGAATGTGAAGGGTAATTTACTCATTTTCTAGTAATCACGAAAGTTTAATAATTGTACTAAAAAGATTTGTTGTCAAGTCATCATCATAAGTGGTTTGACAATTCGTTGTGGATCTTGGCCTGCTCACAAAGAAGTTGCCACTCCTGTCGATTCCTGGAACTTCCCTCTATCTTCTGACCCTTAGAATCTGTAGGTCTTCTTCCACATCATCAATCCATCTTCTTCGTGGTCGTCCTCTGCTTCTTGTGCCCTCTGATTTTGCAATGTGTCCAGCCCATCTAAGTATCTGCACTTTAACGAATTTCACAATATCTGGATCGATGTATAACTGATATAGTTCAAAGTTGTATCTTCGACGTCATAGCTTACGCCATTTACGACCCCAAAAATCTTTCTAAGAATTTTTCTCACAAAAATACCAAAAAGTCTTTCATCACTTTGAGATAAGGTCCACGTCTTAGCCCCGTATATCAAAACCGGTCTTAGTAAGGTCTTGTATATATTGAGCTTTATTGCACATTTTATATTTTTACTTTTTAAATGTTTTTGGAGACCGTGAACAGTTCTGTTTGCTACTGCTATGCGTTTTTTAATTTCGTCGCTTGTCGTGTTTGTTGCGTTTACTAGCGATCCAAGATATATGAATTCTTTGACTTGCTCAAAGTTATGGTTGTTAATTTGAATTCTCTGTTGGATATTTCGGGGGTTTTTAGAAACCAACATATATTTAGTTTTTCCTCGTTTAGCACAAGTCCTAATTCACTTGCCTCGTCCGCAAGATTTGTAAAATACTGCACTATGTCTCTCTTACTTCTGCCCACTATACTATATCGTCCACAATAAGTTCACAAAAATATTACGAATGAAGTGTAGGAAGAATGTAGAAATATACAAGAAATGTATTATAAAAGAAAATTATATAAAAACTCAAAATTTTGCCTTAAGCCTTTAATACCATTACTTGATAATGTCAGCATTTGCAGTAATGACTACCTGGCACCTTCTTGGCATATTTTCTATTCATTTCTGGCAGTTTTGTTAAATTGTTGCTCTCCTATGCCATACCTCTATGAAACGCTCGATCAACTAACGCTTTGTGGTTATAATTTCATTAGATATTTCTTTCTTTGTTAGCTTCCAAAGATGTCTGGAGAATTTCAAGGCCAGTTGAGTACCTTTATCTGCTTTTGGTGAAAAACAGTTTTTGTCCTATGACAAGGCACCGAGTCATTCATAAACGTGAAACTCTTATTCGGGAACCACTGTTGGACCTGAGGAACCATTTTTGTTTGCAATACTCTAGGCCTGTAGCATTGTATCTTCGACAATGTAAAGTCGATCAGTTTCTTCACTGCTTATAATGGACCCCACCATCACACTCGGGAGCTGTTTTACCGTCCTTATAATGCAATTCCCTTGACTAATCATCAATGGTCCAATCTTTCTAATCTTTAGCCCATCATAGCTTTTTTTCATGCCTCCAAGCCCTGAAAAATATTTCTAATAATTAATCGGCCGACTCAATTCACTTACGGATGAAATTAAACTAGTAAAATTTATTAGGCAGAAAACTGAGCAGGAAGTTATAATAAAATGTTAGAAAACACTTTATTTATTAACTTAATGTCAGTTTTCATAATATGTTTTACTATTTTTGATATTAATATATGACTTTAAAATATGAAGGTATCTAAGCTGTATTATATATGTTTAGAGACGCAGAAAAAGATTCACAAGAAATAGATTCTCTTGACAACAACGGTATTTGTGCGACAACAGAGTGGAGCGCCTGGTCGTCCTGTTCTGAAATTTGTGGCCCGGGACAAAGAATGAGAACCCGAAAATTCTTCGATAGAAGTGGACTAAAAAAATGCTCCCATATTTTAACCAGTAAGTAAGAAATATCTTTTATATATCGCCAATACCGATATATTGGTAAAATTGCTTTTATATTTGAATTGAAATTATATATTTTTCTCCGTGAGCTTATCGTCTGTTTGTTGCTTATCTATTTCTTTCAGTTTTTCCTCCCTGTACTTATTGCTATCTTTTCTTCAATCATCTTTCCTTTTTTTGTCAAATTTAGTTTATTCGTTCTATCCATTGTTTCGTTAGTCTGCTATTTTCTATTTATTTTTGTTTAACCTGTTTTTATTATTCTCTCAGTTATATTGCCTTGGTTTTTCTCATTAGATGTTAGTATCAGCCTATCTGTTTCCTTTAAATTTTTTTCTAGTAGAGATTCTTGATTTATCTGTTTTCTAATTTCTTTCTATCCAGCGATATTTCTACTGTATAATCCCTTTTATAGCATAATATACCTTTGGATTTTCTGTCTCAAAACCAATCTATCTCACCAGTCGTTTTCACTTATTATTTATTGCTGACATTGCTTTGGTCAGTCCGTGTAGCCATGTTGTAGGTGGTCTGCCTCATTGTCTCTTCTCCGGTGAAATCCATTTCAAAATCTTTTTTGGGAGTCGTTCCTCTTCTACTCACCTTACAGCTGTATTAAGTATTGCTTTTATATACCTTGTATTATCATTAGTTCGACTTGCATTTGCCTTTTGATTTATTGGGTTCTAATATGCTTCAGTCTATTTCTTCTTACTGCTCTTCCCCAAAAATCTATTTCTACTACTATTATGTCACTTTATTGCCTTCTATTTTAACTGCCAAGTTTCTCTTATTATTTCAAGTCTAATATTTTTCTCCCATAATGTTGAATTCAATGCTCCTATTACCTTTGGTGATTCGGATTCTGATTGTCTCTTCATAGTTTTCTTTAGTTGTTACTTTTATGCCAAGGTATACACATTCATTATAATTTTTAATTTTATGTTTTTCTTAGTCCAGATCTTCATTTCTTTATTCTTCAATATCTATTTCCGCGAGCATTTCTTCTACGACTAGTCTATGTCCTGTTCCTTGTTCCGCTTCTTTTTGCAATTGTATGATCATGATTTTTGTACTCATCTTTTGTAATTAGATATTATAATCTATTAATTAAATATTGTAATCTATTATACTTTTTGAATTACTTTCTAATGCCACGTATGTATATATGTCTTCCATTGGTAGATTGTTGTTAATACAGAGTTCTATCATTCCGATTTCGGTTTATGATATTCTTTCCATATTTTCCTATATTGTTTAGACCTCTGTTTGGAACTTTTCCTATTCTTCTATACTATGTGTCTAATATTTTTAAGTTTATGGATTCAAATTTGATTACTTACTTTGTTGTTTAATTTATCTGTTAATATAATTCCCACTCCTTCATTTTGATGGTTTTTCTCTATCGGAATAATATAGTGTTAGTGTTATCCCTCTTTCTGTTCTTCTTTTTAGTTTTACTGAGATTAAATATTATGTATTTTATGATTACATCATCGAAGATTTATTTGAGAATGTCTTTCAAGAAAACATTTGACATCCTAATACATTAGTATCTTTCAAAAACTATGATATATTAAAACTAATAGGTTGTCTTTATATTTTTTAGTGGAAAAAGAAAAATGCATAAATCGGGAATGCAAACCCGATGAAATTGACTCAGATGATCCTTCGTGTCCAACAACAGCATGGAGTGATTGGAGCCCATGCAGTGCATCTTGTGGAAAAGGAATTAAGATGCGCACAAGGCTTTTGTTAGTAGATCCTTCAAGGCAACAAGAATGTAGTAGTCGTGTAGAATTGATCCAACAATTACCATGTGAGGATGTTCCCACTTGCATAATTGATATGAACACTGCCAAAGGTACATTAAATAATTTAAGATCTTTATTTAGTGAAGAAAATATACAGTACTAGCCAAAAGTCCCTCGTATTTTTTGAACGGTTATATTTATAATAGGGAAATTTGGAGGGAGGAAATAAACGGACATAGGCTTTTCAACTACTCATAAAAGGTGACGTAATAGACATAGATGATGTTACAGAGCCACTGTAGCCGATAATTTTAAATTGGACCTTATGTCAAGTGATATCTCGTTTGAAAGGTATATACCTTACCTATTCAATTATACTGAATTGTTTGAGTTTAAGCTGGTTTTGATGAATAAATTAAATAAATACTAAAATTATTGTTTCGCATCTAATTAATAAAGATTTAAGAACCAGTTCTTATATTAAGTGTTTAAAATGTGCTCCATCTACTTCCTGACAGAAATGCATCCTATTTCTCAATTCTTGTCGTACTTGTACAAATACATCGAGGGAAATTGCCCTACATTCTTCAACAATTCGTTGTTTCAAAATGTCAATACTGTCGGGTGCTGTAGCTTAAACCTTATATTTCAAGTACCCTCACAGATAAAAAATCTAATGGTGTGAGTTGTGGTGATCGAGCTGACCATTCTATCGTACCTCGTCGTCCAATCCGTCTACCACGATATTCCTCATCTAGGTAACGGCTTACTAGACCATAATAGTATGCAGAAGCACCATCTTGTTGAAAAGTTATTTCCAAGTTGCCGAATTCATCTGGATTATCTTCCATAATTCTAATAATTAACGGCTCACTTGCGATTTGTAACTTATATCCAGATAATTAACTTATATCCAGATTCACTTCACAGGTTAAGTTAGCATTCAGAAAAACTGGCTTAACTATGTGGATTCCCAAAATACCTGCGCAAACATTTACTTTTTCTAGAAATTTAGTATGTTTTTTAATATTGTTCTGAAGCTATTTTATTGTGGCATTTTTATTGCGACTTATTCCCATTAAAATAGTACTGATTTGTGTCACTCCAATACATCAAATTGTATGCGTTAACATTTCCATTGAGGGAAAAAGTACTTTCGTATTTATTTTATTTTTCAGTTCTCTATAGGTCTATTCTTCTTCTTCATCTTTTTCTTTGTTCATGATTGTTTCTCTTTCTTCTTCTGTATCTGTTTCTTGGTATCTTGGCTGTATAACAGCTATATTAGCTATTTGTTTTCGGTTACCTAGTTTTGAGTATTGGTACAATGGTTTTGAGTTGTGTCTTTTATTTTCTGTTTTTTTCTCGTTTATAATTGTTTCTACTTTTTTATTTTTCTTCAATTTAAACAATTTCTTTGCCTTTTGCCCGTGATCTTTGTATTTTTCTCGTTCCTCTTCTTTGCTTTCATCGTCAAACCAATTATTTCTCATTTCATTTTGGATTTTGTGAACCACTTTCTCTGCTGCTTTGTTTATTTCTTGTTTAATTTTTTCCACTGTTCCTCCAGTCTTTCACCAGTTATTTGGTTTTCCTCCAGTGTTCCTGGCCTCATCTATGTTATTTTGTATGTGTTTGTGTTTATATATCGTGCTACTTATGTCCATGTTTAATGTCGCTGCTAAATTACATAGTGTTTCTCCGTTATTGTTGGTTGTGATATGTATTGAGTTTTCAGCTGCAACCTCTCTGAAGCAATTTTCTTTGCCTATTTGGGCGTTAAAATCTGGTATAATGATTAGTATAGCTTCCCTTGGGATTTTCTCGGCGTTTCCTGCTAGTGTTTCAAAGAACTGTTAATTTTGTCATTTATTTATATTTCCTTACTATACCATTTCTTCTAATCTACATCATAAAGAATTGTCGATGCGGTTAATGTTAGGAGATCTATTTCGACAGGCATCGAAACCCCCGAGTCATATCCATGTATTTCCGTAGGTGCCATAAAGATGTTGACGAACAGCAAATTAGACATGTGATAATACTCCAGCGTGCATAAGGTATTTACCTAGAATGGCTACATTGGCTAGTAGATTAAGCAAAACATTTTCCAAAAAATCAAAGTACATGATACCTGTCGGTGATGCCTTAAAAGTGATGCCCATTAGTTTCCTGTCTATGACGTCATTAAAAGAAATGGTTTAGGAAAGCTTACAGTGTTGTACATGAGTACAACCTGGGTTTTAGTAGGTGTCTAATTGGAAAGGTACTTTAGGCTTGTATCCGAATATCATGGTCAATAAGTCATCATTCTTACGGTATCTAACGATATATCATGTCTGTCATTTTTGAGTCTAGCTATCAACCTACTCAGAGCCAGATTTTACAGAAGAGGACATAAGACTCCTTATGCAGACTGTCTATGTTGCACATAACTTAATTTAAGTTGTTTATTTTTTTTTAGCCTATATGCTCCTAACATTATGTGTACCAGTTATCATTGATTTCCTCTAAAGTTGATTTTTGGTGTGTATCTGTTTGTACATGTGGGTAATTTAAATACAATTTAACCATTTAGTATATACCACAAACATGAGACCATTACCTATTTATAGCCATAAATATTTTTTTTTCACAAGCATAGTGCACTAGTTTATCCTTGCTTCTCACATATCTATACAAACGTTTTTCTATGGTTTTCATTCTAACATTTGCTGTCATTATTCATGACTATAAACAATTCTTATGTCTTATTCGTGGTAGGTTTTGAGTCTTCTTCTTCTTCTTAGCCTTATATATATACTTCCAATTTACTCCAGCTGTTTTTGTAATATCATCTACCCATTTCATCTGTAGTCTTCCTCTGGTCGTGTAGCTTTGTAAGGTCTCCAATATTATATTGTGGCGTTCCAACGTTGGCCTTTTTGTCTAGTAGTGTGGCCTGCGATGCTTCATTTGAGTTTTGTAATTTTTGTTGTGATATCTTCGACTTTTGTTTTCGATCCTACCCAGTTGTTCCTCTTTCGATCTGGTGATCGTATACCTAACATTGGCCTTTCCATTATACTTTTCCATTGTACTTATGTCATTATAGGAAATGTGCACTGGTTGATCACTTTGCTCCCAAACTATTAAGATATTTTGCGATTCTTAAATATCCAACTAAGTTTTCTAAATCCTGTCCATGATAATGGGATAATATGCATATACAACAAGGATGTTTCGAAAGAAAAGTTCTAGGTAATGAAGGTTTTAAGGCTATGCAGACTATTAGGTTCTATGAAGCGGTGAATGACAATGGAGTGTGAAGAAGACGATCTAAGTTTTGTAACAAAATACTGGGGTGTGTAGGAGGAGAGAGGTATAAGAAGAGTGGTCTATATATATATATGGGATAAAATAGATAACAATTAAGTAAAGAAGTATAAAAAAAATATTGAACGGAATGTGGCTAGGCTAGCAATGTAGGCAAGAGAATGACCACTAGAAACTCAAGGATGGATACGGCCAATTTGCATGCCTTTTAAAGACAGTAAACCAGGAAAATATGTATGATGGATAGAAAAGAAGATATGAAAAATGAATATATATAATGAAAATTAACAAAGAAAACAAATTGAGGGCGCCAGAAGAGGGATACTACTCTAAAAGAGTAACGGTCACTCTTCCAGGTATCGTATACTGCTAATAATAATTAAAGTTGATGTAATAAACAAAAATGCTGTAAATGTAAAAAGGTAAGGAAATATTAATAAAAAAAATTATATGCAAAACAAATTCAAGTTTATTAAATATAACTTCTTAGATTCTGACAATCTCTAAGTTACCAAAAAGTATATGAAAATTTCACAATATAATATTTTAAAAAAAAGAAATGTTGAAAACAACTATAATAAAAAGTTGAAAACTACACAGAATAACTCTGATATAGAGTGTACAACCGACATCCAGGTTAAAAAACAACCTTAAACAAAATAATGCTAACGTTGGAATAACGTATAGCCAAGTAACTATATCATACTAACCTACAATATGACCAACAATATTGTTAAACACCTCTAAATTCAAATATAATAAATAAGTAATATATATAAATGGGAACAAGCCAAATTAAACAATTGAAACGGTATATTATCCTGAAGGGATAATAACCGGAGTTAATAACGCAAGATGAAATATAAAAAATTAGTTAAGTAGACAAATAATGAAATAATTAAAGTTAATAATGAAATAATTAAAGTTAATAAAGAAATAAATGGTTAATACAAAAAACAATGGAAGATAATCTCTGGGTAGAATTTGAGCTCAAACTTACCGATACCTTACACCAAGGGGAGTTATATTAATTAATATATATATTTATGTTATAAAAAAAACTAGAACTAGTGAAACAAGATATATATATATATAGTTCTGAATCAAAAACCAACTGTCCTCCTCGGTGAAACAGTTGTCTGGAAGGATACTCCCGAATGGCTTCGGTGTCCCAGCGAAGTCCTCCTGGAGATCCGAAATTAGCACGGAGCTGGTGCTAATTGGCTCAGTTCTGATGATTACTGTCCTGCCCTACCTCTAGGTGCAGGCTGGAGAAAAAATGAGGGTGGAGTAGATAATACTCCCTGTGGCTTGTCCCAATGACCCTGATTCTAATAGAGTTGAAGTGGTACTCTCCCTCGGATGTTCTGAGGGAAATTTATAATTCCATGGTAGGTGGCTGAAAACAATTCCCCGTTACTTCCAATCTCAATATTGATAAAAAGAAATCAAAGAAGAAGTGAGGAAAGTTTCTTTCAGCATAAGAAACCGGAGCAAAAAGATAATTATGGTAGATAAAAAAAACCATCCAATCGGATGTAGCGTGACCTTGCTTCACATAGAGTAAAAATATAATGGCCTTGGACAAAATACTATATTAAAATATGAAATAATGAATCTGAATAATAGGATATAGATAAAATACTCTAATGTTTATAATATAAAAAATTATTATTTACCAGATAGCTAATCAATTCCGTGCTAGAAATCTCACTTCACCTCCCGAGTTTGCGAAAACACCGTCAATTAAATCGTTATGGTATACTTAGAATATTTAACTTCTTGAAGTGAAGGAAATTCTATGCATTAATTGGATTTTCTTTCGCTAACTGCCACTTGTACCACTCCAAACTCCCGATCAAAAGTGATTTTTAATTCACTGTTAATTAACCAAGAAGAGCCATTTTTCCACTTCCCCTAGTCTCCTGTCATTTCTCTTGTCCGCAATGGTACCAAATTAGAACAGAGTGACAACTTAAATTATTAACAATACACACTTAATGGGCAAATGAACACTTAAAGTTAGGCAACCCATACTACATCTCTGAAATTATTTTTATATCAATACAGTATAAGTAACGACTGTTACAGTTTGAGCTTTATAGAAACCAGACATCGTAAAATATTTTAAGATTTTAAGATTTTGAGATAAGCATATCTGAAGTGGGTAGGGAATGTAATGCAGATGGAACAAAATAACGTAGCTAGAAAAATGCTCCCTAAAAGACCCATTGGTCAGAGAAGAAGAGGAAGACCCAGAATAAGGTTCCTTGATAACATCAATGAAGACATGAGAAATATGAGAATACGTACTTGTCGGAGGAAAACAGAGTTGAAAAATTAAATGATGATGATAAATGTAATACCCTACACCACTTATTGATAATGATATATATATATATATATATATATATATATATATATATATATATATATATATATATATATATATATATATTATCACTTCATGAAAATTAAACTTCATAAATAAAAATATAACAAACAGCATTCTCTATCTTTGAAAATATTACAAGTATACTAAACGGTTTACCAAAAGTAAAGTTTTTTTCCAAAAATGACTTTACGACTAATTATTTCTAATTTTGAACCTTTTTTATTGGTGTAGTATATAATAATCATTATTGTTATTATTAGTTGTATGCATGCAAGATGGAGATCCTGGACCATGCCAAGGATATTTCAACCGATGGTGGTTTGATGCTACCAAACTTAAATGCTTCCCGTTTGTTTATGGAGGATGCAGAGGAAACAGAAATAACTTTTTAACGCAGGAGCAATGTATGGATACCTGTAAAATTGTCAAAGGTAATAAAACTAGCAATTTTATTATTAAAATTTAAAAGTAAAATTCTTAGTGGTTGGCTATATACCATAGTTTAAAAAACTTACAATTAAGTAAAAACTTATTTTGTAAAATGGTATATACCATTTTACAAAAGAAGTTTTTACTTAATTTCTTACAGGAATTTCTTACTTCAGTGTAAGCCATTTAATTGTTAATTACATAAAAACTACTAAAATATATTACAGCATATAATAATTAAAAAAATATATTTAATAATCTTAAGTTATATAGATAGTGGTTAACTGATATAAAAGACAATTAGTTGTGTACGTAAGGTAACACCGAGACTGATTATTAGAAGGCTTAAATCTAGCCCAATAAATATAAAACACAAAAAGTAATTTAAATACATTTATTCTAAATGGAAACTTTACAAATGTCCGGAAACTAGAACTACGAAATTGTATATAGTAATGTTTCGCGTAATAAAAAAGTCTGATTTTTTCTCTCTTCAGGCCTTTACTCAAAAATCATATATGAGCTCATAAGACATATGCCTTTACCTTATGTGCTATTTTCATGGGTACCTATCACTTGCCTAGATATATGACGCAACTCTGCAACTCGAACTTACAGCTTCCACTAATTTCGAGAGGAACCACTTACATTTCAAACATAACGAGATGTTTAGAGAATATTGATGTGGTGCTAGCACCAAGATGTTCTTTAAAACTTTCACGAGAGACAAGACCTTACGAATCCTTCTGTCTTTTAAGATGACCATTTTTTGTGTTTTTAGTCACTTAAGGCATGAAAAAGATCCCTCGATCCCGTTTAAGCCTTCCACAATAAAAATGGTCTTCTCTAAAATTCTAACCTCCTGGGTATACCCCAAGTGAAACCATAAGAATAGAAATCTTTTTAATAGATAAATATTTAATGACTATTTTGTAAAAATTTCCAAAAATTAGAATAGAAATTTGATTTTGTGTTAAAAGTAAATAGAAAAAGATCTAACAGAAAATATATCAATTCTTGTAGCACCTGATGAATAATATAGCTCGACGATCGATTAGTAAAAGGTTTATTGAATAAGAAGCCTCAGAATATTAACAAAACATGTGCTTACATCTAACAGTTGGCAAGAAGTAACATAACCTAAAAGAAACAATTTTTTTTTTCAAATTTTTAATATTACATTAGTATAGGAGCTATTCTAACACTCTCTAATTTAGACAAGTCCATCATTAACATAAATAGCTAAATAAGTTTCAGCATTTGCAAAATTACCAATAAAAACACATTGATCACTTTTTAATTGTCTAAAGTCAAATTTATTAAAAAAAGATACAAACTTCTGGTTCCAGCATCTTGGTAATTATTTAAGTCCATACAGAAATGCAGTCTGTACATCGAAATTAGCAAGTTTATTCAAATATTTCACAGTAGTTTGCTATACAATAATAGGCTTAGACAGTGTATTTTTGTTGCGTAACTGTCAATCAGTAATATTATCATCTTCGGCATCATAGAACAGATTACAATCAAAATCATCGTGATATATTGCTATAGAACTACTACGTTGTGACATTTCTAAACTCTCTTCATGGTCACTTTCTTAAATATTATACATAGAATCTTATTCTATTTCTTCATTATAATCTAAGATTTTAAATTTTAACCTAAAAATTTCCTTTTTATTTTCAATTGCTTAATCTTCATTAAAATTTACAATGTAGCTTACTTCAATCTTACTTCAATCTCTTCTTACAATCCTAAAATCTATAATTTGATGAATATCCATCGTAACCAACAAACAATAATTTTCTTGATTTTGAATCAAACTTTTTACAGAACTGTGATAGTGTCATGTAAGCTGTACTGAAAACCTCTGATATCCTTTAGATCTGGTTTCGTCCAATCCACTTTTCATATTATGGAGTCATGTTTTGTACCTGACTTGACGATGTTCTATTGAGAACGTATACAGCAGTGTTTACAGGTTCAGTCCACAATTTTTGTGACACATTTTTGTTGATAAGCATAATTCTCGCACTTTCAACAATTTTCCTTAACTGCCTCTCACTGCGAAATTAGATCTAGGATAGAGCAGGCTAGAGCGGCTTTTAGAAGGATGTCCAAGATCTTATGTAACAGAGACCTAAAATTGGCATTGAGGATCCATCTACTTCGCTGCTACGTGTTCTCGGTCTTACTTTATAGTGTCGAGTCCTGGACTGTGAATAAAATCGATCTAAATCGCCTTGAGGCTTTCGAAATGTGGTGCTATAGAAGAATTTTATTTTAAAAGTTTCCTGGGTTCTATATAACTAGAACGTCTCAGCAAGACTACTGAGATCATAAAAAGCATCAAGCAGAGAAAGCTGGAGTATTTTGGACATGTAATGAAAGGTCCCAAACCTCATGGTTGAAGAACTTGCGAGATTGGTATGGTATGGATATACACAAGCATGCTATTTAGGGTAGCAGTGAATAAAATTAAGATAGCTATGATGGTAACCAACGTTCTGAAACAACGTGGTACATGAAGAAGAAGCCTCTCACTGCCACCATTTTGTTGAGGTATATGGAGCTGAACATTCATGTAATATAGCATTTTTCATGATATAATCCTGAAAATCACTATTGATATAATCTCCTTTACCTTGGTCACTTCTTAAAATCTTATTACTAGTTTGATTTTTGATCAGTATTTTAAAATCCTTAAACTTGTTGAGAACATCTGGCTTTTGTTTTAAAAAATAAACACTCCAATAACCACTACAATCATCTTTAAATAAAACAAAATATTTTGATCCACTTGGAGAGGAAATGTTTACAAGTCCACATACATCTGTGTGAATCATTTCACCTGGTGTATCTGATCTGTTTTTTGTAAGACTTTTATGGGATTTTTTTGACTGCATCTCATGCTGGCATGTTTCACAGAAAAACTCTTCTTTGTCTTTAACTCTCATATGTTTACTAAATTAGCTGTTTTCTTAATTGTACTGAAGTTAATATACCCCAGGCGATCATACCATAACTTTATTGATGTTTTGCAAGCTAAATTACATTCTGCAATAGGCTTAACTCTTAATTGCATGACCCACAGATTATCTCTACATACTTCAACACATGAAATGTTTCCATTTGGCTTTAGAAATTGATACCTGTTTTTGTGAGAGTGATATTTAAAGTTTTGATCTGTCATAGCATCCACTGAAGTGACGATAAGACTAAAGATAAGCTGTGACTAAGTTCAGGAACGTAGAGGACATTATTTATGGTGCGATTATACCACTCACCTTGGACAAATGCTTTCAATAACACCTTTACCTTCTGCAGGAATCAACTTGTTGTTTGCTATTCTAACATACATAGGTTCAGCTAGAGATTCTAATTTTGAAAACAACAATTTTTCACCAGCCGTGTGTATTCTTGCTCCTGAGTCGTATATCCAATCACTTTTATTTACACTGAAAGTGTAAATAACAGTACATGGAAGAAATATCACATATGTAAGCTAGATTACTTCCTGATAACCTATTTTTATCTTCATTTTTGGAATCATATATTCTCTTTTTACACTCTCTAACCAAATGTCTCTTTCGTAATAGAATCTTGCGATTTACCGATCAAAATTTCAATAGGTTACTGCTCTGTCCATTTCACTACAAAAAAAATACCCAGGTTGTTTTAATCAAGGCGATTCAAATTTCAAATTACACCGATATATCGCCATCATGTCCCTGAAAACACGTTCTCCAATTTGACCAAAATATCTACTGCGAGATCAGAAACAATTTTATTTTGCTGATTTTGAAAATTGGAAAAAGAAAATTAATTTAGCTTACTAAAAAAGTATTCCAGTCCAAAGTCAAGCAAAATGGTTATGATAACTTTCTACTTGCTACCTAAAATAATCTTAGTGCTTAAGAAATTATATTAAATTTTTTTTTATTTCTTTCTAGTAATAATATACAGGTATCCTGATCTGGACTAGTATTTATTACCGTTTTAACAAACTGATACATGATACATAGTATCAAATGCTATGCCTAATTATATGTTTTTCTTTTAGATGCTATAACAGGAACTCTAGACTCCACCACTTTATTGAGACAAAATACTCGTTTGGAGCCAACCGACTGCGTTTTATCCCAATGGTCAGATTGGAGTCCGTGTAGCGCCAGTTGTGGCAGAGGGTACAGAGAGAGGTTTAGAGTGGTAACACAACCAGCTACCAATGGTGGTTCTTGTCCAAATGGTCTCTTTCAAAGAAGAGGATGTTTCCTTAAAGCTTGTTACTAGGTTTTTCTAATAAAAAAAAATTAACTACTTAAGTAACGATTTCCATATTTTTGCTATGTATTCTTTATGTTATCTTAACTTATATGATTTAGCAAACATAAAAAATGCATCTTAGTTGTACCAGGTGTAATACTGGGATGTTGGAAAATGACAGTTAAATGAATTGAGTGACGTTTAATAAAATGTATGTTTAGTATCCTCTTTTATTTTACCTTTCTTCTTCTTCTTCTTTTGTTTCTATGGCTTTCACGTCATGGTGTACCTTTCTCAAAATATTTGTAAAATCAACATATTTTAAAGAAAATTTAAATTAGATTATGAAGAAGTTAAGTTAAAAATTTTAAACTTTTTTAAAGCAATATTGATACAAATATAAGTATATGGATCTAGTTTTAATTCTAAACAAAAATAAGCGAATTGATTGAATACGTACAGTTCTTTTCTGTATAGATGGCTGCTGGGGAAGATATATTTTTATAATCTCCTCCTCCTCCTTAGTACCTTATCCAAGGCAAAGTGGTGGTGATGTCATGATCTTTGATTGACTGTGATTGACATGAAAGGAGAATCCGGTGAATGTTTTAAATTAATCAGACCACCGTGAAGAAAGTCCTTTTATGAAAAGAGAAAATGTTTGGTACCCATGCTACTTAAGATATTCCTTGGGTTAGCAATATAATACAGAGTTGTTATGACATGGCGGCCAGTGAGTTATTAAGGTTAGTTATAAGTGGGTGATCGACGTGCGAGCCATAATACCGCGGTTTTAAGAACGACGGTTTTACTCGCGGCTCGTTGGTGCTGATCGACTAGCGAGCAAAACAGTCATTGTCCACCGTCCACAGCTAACATGTCGTGTTCAACTGAAAGTGAAGTTTTATGTTACTTCGCTATAGCATACTACGAAATTACAAAAAAAAAGCGGAGACGTCCTAGATGTTGGGTATTTAAAAGTTTAACATATGCGGTAAGTCGAGTTGTTTTGTTTTTGTATTCTGGCGATGTACATTTCCATAAACAAACACAGTCTCGTAAACAATATATAAATTCTAATAAAAAGTCGTGGCTGAGAGTTCGCATATCCATGATTAAAAACTGATTTTTTCACTTCATCGGTCTGTGAAAACTGCCGGTTTTGCTCGCCAGTAGTGATAAGGTGGGTACACATATGCGAGCCGAACTGTTTGCGAACTGCTCGTGAGCTGTTCGCGAAGAGTTCGTTGGAAATATGTTTATGTTCAGGCTATCCAATACCCTAAGTATCTAATAACAAACCGAGAATTAATTTACTTCGTTATTCTAAACATTTCGGTATTTTGTTTAGATTATCTGTTATTAATTTCTCTCGTTACTTTTGAATAAGCCGCGCTCGTTCAGCAATTTTGTTTAACCGAATGATCTCATCGCACACTTAGCAGAAACAATTTATAGACACAATTTACGGGTACACATATGCGAGCAGAACTGTTCGCGAACCGTTTGTGAACGCTATATTCGTTAATTTGTACGACGGGACGAACCGCTAGCGAGCTGTTCGTTCGTTGCTCGTCAGGAACCACAGCATGTCGGTTTTTGGGACGAACACAAAGAATGTTCGCAGAACTATAAATTGTGTCTATAAATTGTTTCTGCTAAGTGTGCGATGATATCATTCGGTTAAACAAAATTGCTGAACGAGCGCGGCTTATCTAAGTAACGAGAGAAATTAATAACAGATAATGTAAACAAAATACCGAAATGTTTAGAATACCGAAGTAAATTAATTCTTGGTTTATTATTAGATAGTTAGGGTATTGGATATCCTGAACATAAACATATTTTCGACGAACTCTTCGCGAACAGCTCACGAGCAGTTCGCAAACAGTTCGGCTCGCATATGTGTACCCACCTTTATAGTTCTGCGAACATTCTTTGTGTTCGTCCCAAAAACCGACAGGCTGTGGTTCCTGACGAGCAACGAACGAGCAGCTCGCAAGCGGTTCGTCCCGTCGTACAAATTAACGAATATAGCGTTCACAAACGGTTCGCGAACAGTTCTGCTCGCATATGTGTACCCGCCTATACACGCGCGATTTTAAATGACGAGCCAAGTAAAAAATAAAACAAACTGACGAGCCACAAGCCAGGCTCGTCTGTATATAAAACCGCGGTATTGCAGTGATACACTGGCGAGCTTTACCGACGAGCCACAAAACCGCAGTTTTACTCGCCTGTCGATCAGGACGTTAATACATGCAAGCCTATATGCGTTATTGATGGTTCGCATATAGGTAGGCCTATAGCAAAACCTTCGTCCATTCTTATATCGAAACGGGTGTCTTGTCCATCATTAAATAGAATTAGGTTGAATTTTTTTAGTGGGGATTCTATTTTTCTAGCAGGAAGTGTTAATTTTTTTAAACCGCATAAAGGATTATTGTGCATTGAAGTCTCCTATAATTAGTCGTGGAGTAGGTATTTTATCTAAAATATTTCGTTTTGGTTAAGTGCTTGGATGGGAGGAACGTATATGTTACATACGGAGAAGGTAGTTTTTTTTTATTCTGACCGTCTGTGTCTTAATGTTTGTTTCTAGTGCTATTTCTGTGCTATTAATATCGTTCTTTATATATATCGCTAATCTCTTATATAAAAAAACAAAAACAAAAAAACAATAATCTGCTATGCAGAAGACGCAATACTACTCTCTCAAAGTGAAGATGATTTACAACGTATGCTGCACCGATTTAATATAACCGACAGAAAATTTAGTATATTAATTTCCCCAAAAAAGACAAAATGATGGAGTTTAAATATCCAGGCATCATTTTATCTAGCTACGAAAAGCTTGAAACTGGGAAAGAAATGAACGGCAGAATTTACAAAACAGTCATCAGACCAATAATGACATACGCGGCAGAAACACGACCTTAGATGTAAGAAACAGCAGAGATGAAAACACTCAAAAAAATTGATGGCAAGACACTATGGGACAGAGCTAGAGGTACAGATATACGACGTATATGCAAGGTGGAGAACATCAAGAACTGGGTAAGAAATAGAAGAGTAGAATGGAACGATCATATAAGCCGAATGACAACAAAATAGAGTAGTAAAGACGGAAAGAGACGGTTCCTTAACAGGAAGACGATCAGTAGGAAGACCACGAAAACAATGGAGCGACAACTTACTGAAGACACATTGAAAAACAGAGCCATGTCTACATAAAAAGAAGAAGAAGAATAAGAAAATATATATCGCTTCTACTCCGCTGGCTTCTTTAGCTTGCTGTCGATTTTTAAAGAAAGAATAAAAGTTTTTCGTTTATGTGAGTGTTATTTTTAAAATTAGTTTCGTGTAAACATAGTATCATTGGTCTATATTTTAAGATTAGTATTTGCAAAATTTGTAAATGGGAACATCGTTTTTTTTTAGAAAGATGAGTTGCATGCTTCGTTTCAATTTTTTTTTTATTGGTAAATTCTATTATCCGAAAATAGAATCGTAGTTCGTTTATAAAAAACTACTCAAGAAACACAACTTTTTTTCTTATTAAGTTTTTAAAAAGTTTTTCTTAATTTTTAAAGTTTTTTTTATGTTACCCAATTTTTTCTACTCACAAAACACTGAAAAACCCGATACTAATCGAGGTTATTTGTTTCATGTAGGTCTTATTATCAATGCCCTAACCCTTGCAGTTTGATAAGCCGGGCCTGGAGTCGCATCATTCAGTGCGCATTTCCACCATTGATTCCAGCTAGACACAACCTAAAAATTTCCCATTTCCGCATTAGTGCTCGACCCTTAGGGTAAGTAACTCAATTTTTCAATAAAAAATAAATGTTGTTAATAGACTATGCACTATATTTAGGATTTTTCCAAGAACCACTATAAATTTCGAGTGAGCTTTAGAGATTTAACTGAAATATAATATCACTGACGTGGCAATTTTCCCCAGTACATATTTTTCTTATTTAAGGAAAGAACGTCCAGAATTTATCGTATGTAGAGTTAACCTTTCTAGTATAGCAGGTTATAATAAAAAATATACGAATATAACTTATCTAAATCCTGCCCGGAATAATTATTTTAACAGGTGGTTTGAATTGCAGCTGCTAATAAATTTTGTAAACGGTGTGACATTTGATCATAGAATTGTTTTTTATTCAAAACAGGTGAAATAAGTCATTTGGTTATAAATTGCACATGGTTTTTTTCTATTTGTAAACGTCATGTAAAAACATTGTAAATATTTGGTTACACGAGATATAAACCAGGAATTGTACATTTAATCAAAAATGATGTGGAGCTTTTTAGTAAATATTGTTGCATATGTCGTATAAAAGTTCTCATAAAATTATTTAATTATGTGGAAAAAAGTTTACCTTAATGTGGTAAACTGGAATTAAACTGGGCCATATTTTTCTTATTGGTAAGGTAATTATTCTTCCATATGCAAACCCAGTGACTTCTGCTGAGCCCTTACTCATATATTTTATCACAATTTTTATTTATATTTTACTTTTATAGAATTTTTAATTCCAAAATATGTGATTGTATATACGTGGACAAAAATCTTTCATATTGTAATATTCAAAGTAATAATCTTTAAAATGCCACGAGTACCTACCACATATATGGACACAGGCAATTTTAGTTCTCTGCAATTTAATGTTCTACATTTTACAATAAAACTTCATTATACAAGGTGATAATCATTACAGTGATGACGTCATCGGCTCTTTTTTTAAATGTAACACCTTGTATTTTAGGACATTTTTAGATCGATAAAAATGAGCTGATTTCAAAAAAATATAATACTCGGGTCTAATGGATATAATTTGAAAGATATGCCCTTAGAAAATAAATTATTTATTATCAATTGCAAAAAAGTAGCCTACTTATAGTTTTTGGTAAACGTAATTATTTTTAGTAAACAATTAAGTAGTACAATAATTGTATTATTTCGTGAATGTTCTGTATTATTGCTTAGAATTAATTTTAAGTAGAAATGAATTTGAGTCTAAAGCAAAGAATTGAACTACTCATGATGATTGGATATGCAGACAAATCGCGAACTCAGATGGAAGTGTGTAGGTAATTTATTTAATGATAAATATCCAGAAATACCCATCAAGCAGTCAACAGTAAGTAAGATTGAAAAGAAATGGCGAGAAACTGGTATGTTTGAAAATGCACGCAAATCAGGTCGTCCCTCTGTAATTATATTAGAACATTAGATGTTCTACTTGCTTTTGAAGAAGATGCGCACACTTCTGTTCGTAAGGTTAGTAGTGATCTCGATGTTCGCAAAACAAAGGTAGACAAAGTGCGTAAAAGTAAGTAAAGTAAGTAAAATGCACAGTTGTACAGGAATTAAACGAGGATGATCCAGATAAAAGAATACAATTCTGCGAAATAATGATGGATAACAACCACCGAAACCCTCTCTTGGTTCAAAATATTATTTTTTTTTTTTTTGATGAGGCTACATTCAAATTAAATGGCGAGGTCAACCGTCAGAATTGTAGATACTGGGCACAAGAAAACTCCAACTGGATGCGGAAACATCATACATAATACCCGCAAAAGGTAAACGTATGGGCTGGCATTGTAAGAAATAAAATCATTGGACCCTACTATTTCGAAGGTAATCTAAACGGGCCAACATACCTTCAGTTTTTAAATGGGTATCTCGTACCTAATTTAGTAAATTTATTCCCCAGTACAATTAATCTTAGAGGTTTTGATAAAAGTTTATGGTTTCAACAGGATGGTGCGCCTCCGCATTATGCTTTAGATGTTCGAAGGTACCTAAACGAAATTTTTCCGAACAGGTTGATTGGAAGACGTGGACATATTGAATGGCCAGAGAGGTCGCCAGACCTCAATCCTTTGGATTATTTTAGGTGGGGTCATTTAAAGAATGTTTATAAAACGAAACCTTCAAATATTGGAGACTTAAAAACAAGAATTCGTAAAGAACTAAACAATATTTCTCAAGAAAGCATAAACAAGGTTCTACAAGAATTTGTACAACGTTTGGGTTACTGTCAAATATAACAAGGGCTACAATTCAAACATTTAAAATTAAGTCATGTATTACTTACTGGATTACTTCCAAGTTATTTATTATAATTTTTATAAATTATTAACATTATAAATCAATAAAAATTATTTTTCTAAGCTCATATCTTTCAAATTATATCCGTTAGATACCCAGTATTAAAGTTTTTTGGAATCAGCCCATTTTTATCGATTTAAAAATGTCCTAAAATACAGGGTATTACTTTTAAAAAAAGAGTCGATGACGTTATCACTGTAATGTGTATCACCTTGTATAATTAAATTTTATTGTAAAATGTAGAACATTAAATTTAAAAATCGACGTGTTTTAGATTTTTTTAAAAAGGCTTTTATATATATATATATATATATATATATATATATATACCCGGTATTTAGGCGGCACACTCCCTTCCGGTAGGGATCTATGGAGGAGTATCACCAAGCCGCAAGCCCTTATCTCTTGCCGTACTGCTCCACCATAGGCCGATCAGATACCAGCATATTCTAGACTAAGCCGCAGATTCATTTAGAATTTTAAACTGCTGCGTTAGCCTTTTTGTTTTCTGTACACCGAGCTGGGGATTGAACTGACATCTCTCGCAGTGAAGCGAAGGAGAAGCCAGCCGCCCAGCCCGCTTGGCTATCCGATCGACAAAAAAGGCTTTTCATTTAGGAAATATCGAATTTATTCCATACTTTACGGACACACTGTATATTGGACACAGGTTTATCTGAATTTCGGCCATGTGTTCGTCGTTGGTACACATTTACCGTATATTTAAATCATTAAGCCTGGCGCAGAACTATAACATTGATAATTTTTCGACTGTTTTAACAACCATTCAAATTTCGTCATTTTGTGTCATGTGGAACAATTTCACCCAATCATGTCAACATTAGACTGATAATTGCATTCAGTGCAATTTTCAATCCCTATGACAACACGATCGAGTTTGACAACTTCATCCAAATAAATTTATATTAAATCTAATGTTAACTTAAATTTTAATAATTGTACTTTCACTAAGTGTACTTTTAATAAATAAATGTTTCGTTATGTTGAGTTATAATTTTTTTTTTTTTTTTTTCGAAAAATTATCCGCCGAATATCCCTCGGACATTGATGAATGCATCATAATTTCATGACAAATTTCTCAAGCTCGTTGCTTGGTAACAGCACTCAGCCTTCGGCTTCGTGCTGTTACCAAGGAACGAGCTTTCGATTGTCATGAAATTATCTCGTCTGTTATCAATGTCCTAGGGATATTACTACTGAAAACTATCCTGGGTTTTTTTTAATTTTTATAGGTAGGAGAGCGCCGGGAGAGTTTGGACAATTTTTTAATAAATAATTATGGCGTGGACATCGATAACAAATATCTAAAATTTTGAAATCATACTAATATTTTTTTCTTCTTCTTCAAGTGCCCTGTCCGTTGCGAACGTTGGCTATTAACATGGCAATTCTGATCTTATTTGCGGCGCTTCTGAATAGTTCGACCGATGTGAGCCCGAACCACTTCCTCAGATTTTGGAGCCACGAGTGTCTTCTCCTGCCTGGCCCTCGCTTACTGTCTATTTTTCCCTGGACAATCAATTGCAGTAGACTGTACTTATCGTGTCTCAATATGTGGCCTAGATATTCAAGCTTTCTTTGTTTAATTGTATTCACGATTTCTTTCTCCTTGCCGATTCTTTGGATTACCTCTGTGTTGGTGACATGTTCGGTCCAGGATATACGAAGAATGCGTCGGTACACCCACATTTCGAATGCTTCTAGTTTTCTCGTGAGCGTCTCCGTCAGCGTCCAGGCCTCCACACCATACAGTAAGATCGGAAAAATGTAGCATTTAACTAGACGTAGTTTTAGAGGAAGAGACAAATCCCTGCTTGTGAGGAGCTTTTTCATATTGCTAAATGCTGCTCTAGCTCGTTCTATTCTCGCCTTAATTTCTGAGGCCTGTTCCCATTTTGCATTTACGTTGGTGCCAAGGTACACATAAGATTCTACATGGTCAATTAGTATGTTACTTATCCGTAACTGTCGAGCAGGTCATGTTTTATTTGCCAAAAATATCAATGATATCTAAAGCTTTAGATATCAACAAACAAAATATCCATTATTAAAATAAACTGTACTGGGAAAGATCAATGTTAAAATATATTATGTTTTTATATCTGACAATTTGATCTGTCAAAGGATTTGGTAACCTTACAATCACCTTACAAACCACGAAACTATCAATTCGAAGTCTAGTAAGGTCCTCATCCTGATCTTCATCATTTTTCAAATCTAAGTCTAAAGATGAGTCTTTGTAAATCACTTCTTCTTCATCGGAAGAAGACACGCTCATTACTTTCCTCTTCACCATCTCTTTTTTTTTAATTAATTTGTGGTGTCTCTTTTTTTAATTTCTTTTCTGCAATTGCATTGCATTCCGGAGTATCGGTTGCTATTATGGTTGTTCTTTGGACTGGACCTTTTCTAGTTTATTTTCTTTTTGGAGCTTTCAAGTATGGTTTTATTTAAGATGGAGATAAGTAATCTTTCTTGTGCTCACTTTGAACTAGAGTGTCGGGCTGTAACAATACAGAGAGGCTGAATTGCGATGACATCTCCACATTTTGATTTGAAAATTCACTTAATGAATATATGAAAATATTTTTATCCAATGGCCAAATTCCAGTGCAACGAAACCCAGATTTTATGTTGGAAATAGTTGCAGATCGATCACAAGCTTTAATATATATTGATGCAAGGTCATAAATTGATAGTACCTTCCCTGGATGAGAAAGCATCTAGTCATTTGCTCCTTGATTGAAACACCTTTTAAACGCCCTAAAAACAGACCTATCTAATGGTTGCAATTTGTTAGATATGTGGAGTAGAATTATAATTCCATTATCGTTGCAGTAATCAATAGCAGAAATAGATAAATGGGATTCATGATTATCCATTAATAAAATAACTTGGCGTTCTTGAGAACACCGAACATGAGTTACAAAATGCTCTAAAACTTTTAAAAAATTATCACTTGTTATCCATCGGTCATAAACCGGTTGCACGATACTCTTCTGGAATACCATTTAGCATGCTATGTTTGTCAAATTTTTTCCTTGGAAACACCCACACTGGTGGAAGCGCTGTTCCATTAGCTCCAATAATACCCACCCAAGTAATCAGTTCTCCTCTCTCACGCGATACTACTTTACCAACTTGATGCTGACTTTTAGTAGCAACTACTTTTTGAAAGTAGTACCTTGAAATTTACCGACTGTAGATTTATTAAAACTGGAAATTCTCGCTAAGCTTTTATTCTCCGGGATTCGTAAGAATAGTTCAGATTGTCGACTTAAAAATCCGGTAAACCACTCCTTCCCAGCTGATTTGTTTACTTTCCAAGTAAACAAATCCTTGAAAAAAAAAACAGAGCCTTGGAAATGTAAAGTGTTACACTTTACATTTCCAAGGCTCTGGAAATTTGAATTCGTTTTTTTTTCGGCAAATTCGTATTTTAATCTGCGAGTCGCTTTTGGAGTTAAACCATGGTACATAAGATGGCGTAAGTCCATTTCCGAAAAAAACTAACATACAGATTGAACGAATTTAAAACGGAACATACAATTAAATATATGTCTGTTTGAACTGCATTTAAAATAGTGGACCAATATAAAACTTGGACAAAAATAAATCCATACCCAGTGATAGACATTGTATAAAATATCGTTCAACTATCTGTCTCCTTTAAAGGAAAGAGGAGCTTGCCTAATAGTCGGAGAGATAGAGCCGAAATTTTGGAATGATCAGTAATATTACATTTCTCTATTGGAATATATTCATTGTAACTGGGTTAAGACTTTGCCTTACAGGCGGACGCCCCTCGTGGTACAGGGGGTGGCTATACAGGGATGAGGTTGTAATTTTTTTCGGAAAAATTAACGATCGATAATATGGCTGAAAATTTGCCCAGAGTAAGATCTTGGTATAACTAGACGAAATCCCAAAGGGCGGACACGAGAGTGGATACATAAGGGGTGGCGGACAGGGGTGAAATTGCAATTTTTTGGGGAAAAATTAACGATAAGTAATATGTCCGCCATTTTCATGGCTCATTATTTAGCCCCTAAAAACTCTAAATCCAAAAGAGCGGACAGCTGGGTTGGTACAGAGAGCCATAAAACGGGGTCAAATGTACCACTTGCCTGCGCATTTTAGGTCTCGGTAACAATTTTCAAACTGATTTTATTATTATATTTTTATACCGATTGGTTTGAAAATTTATATGCTCACTTCTGTTACTATTCTGAAAAGCGTCAAGTAGAGTTTTCCTCAAAATTTTCCAAAAAAATTTCCGTAAATGAAAATTTTCGTAATTTGTTGAGGTAAAATCTAATTTGTAGAATCCTTTCGATTTTCTGTCAGTTATACCATGATTTTTTTCCAAAAATTTTCAAACTAAAAATTTAGAAAAACTTTAAAAATTTTGTCATTTTTCTCACTCTCATTGATGTCATCACATTCATCATCTTCGTCACTTTCACTTTCAATAATATCAGATTCATGATCTGCTTCATTTTCAATCACTACTTCTCGAACTGATTCTGGCATCTGAGGTCCACTAAACCATTTGAATTTATATGTTTCATCTTAAAACTCCCAACCATGTTCTTCAACAATCAATTCTGTTGGTACTTTTTTATGAGCATTTGTCCAAATATTTGAAATATAATGGGCTCGCAGTAGATGTTGGTGTAATTCATCTTGACATGGTGGTAAGCTTGAAGCATCGAAATTTTTTAGTTTTTTTTTTAAGGCTCGTTTACATCATGCAACTTATACTGCCGGTTAAATAGTGAAAATCTGACATATCTTACTTTTCTTTTTGGAATTGTTCTCGTCAGTCCTGTTCCAGATAAGTGACATATGAAAGTTTCTAAGGTTTCAAAAACTTCATTACAATCGAAGTCAGTTTCACCAAGTTGGATAAAAGCATCTTGATACTTATTACATTTAGCGCATGCGTCTAGAATTGCTGATCTAAATGGAACGCGCATCATTATTATTTTAATATTTTAAAATAATAATGATGCAAAATTAATGTCCAAACAGAATTTGTAAGATTATAATTAACTAATGAAAAAAAATTCAATCAATTTAAAAGTTAAAAAAAATATTGAAAATATCTACAAAGTAAATTTCAAAACTTAAAAAATTGATAATTCCACTATTAAATTGATTTTTATTAATAATTATTTGTAAAATGTTAAAGGAATTCTACAAATTGAATTTTACCTATTGATAAATAGAAATAATATATTTTGTATTTGATTATTAATGTAATAATAAATCAAATTTTTCTTATATCTGAACAACCATTATTTATGTAATATAAATTTAAAAACCTTTTTATTGTAATAAAAAATAAGTAAAATTACTATTTGTTATACAAAAAATATTTAATAGTTAACATTATAAAATTACTTTAATTTAATAAAATATCAAATATCAAACATTTATTCAATTAAAAATTAATTCGTAAAATATTTATATTTAAGAAAAAAATGTGATTTGTAAAGAAAATATGACTTTATTTTGAAAAAAAAAACATTATCATAATATCATTTTAAAACTACAAAATATTCTATAAAAGATTCAGACAATGACGTAGAGTTTTATCAAATGTTTTAGAAAAGTTTTTCTAAATTTTTTTTCTTATCGGAAAAATCGTTTGAAAATTTTTGGAAAAAGATCATGTTATAACTTACAGAAAATCGAAAGGATTCTACAAATTAGATTTTACCTTTAAAAATTACGAAAATTTTTATTTACCGAAATTTTTTGGAAAATTTTGAGGAAAACTCTACTTGACGCTTCTCAGAATAGTAACAGAAGTGAGCATACACATTTTCAAATCAATCGGTATAAAAATATCATAATAAAATCAGTTTGAAAATTGTTACCGAGACCTAAAATGCGCAGGCAAGTGGTACATTTGACCCCGTTTTATGGCTCTATGTACCAACCCAGCTGCCCGCCCTTTTGGATTTAGAGTTTTTAGGGGCTAAATAATGAGCCATGAAAATGGCGGACATATTACTTATCGTTAATTTTTCCTCAAAAAATTGCAACTTCACCCCTGTCCGCCACCCCTTATGTATCCACTCTCGCGTCCGCCCTTTGGGATTTCGTCTAGTTATACCAAGATCTTACTCTGGGTAAAATTTCAGCCATATTATCGATCGTTAATTTTTCCGAAAAAAATTACAACTTCATCCCTGTATAGCCACCCCCTGTACCACGAGGGGGTGCGCCTGTAAGGCAAAGTCTTAACCCAGTTACAATGAATATATTCCAATAGAGAAATGTCATATTACTGATCAGTTCAAAATTTCGGCTCTATCTCTTGGACTATAAGGAAGCGATAAGTGGTTTGACAGCATAATAACTGCTTGTGTAGTTTAGTTTTTTCAGTGATTCTAGGCAACCTATTTGGGTGGAGTTTTGACTTGTTCTTGAATGAATTCAGAATCCAGCAGCCCGCTGAAGTATTGGATTTTTATAATATAATTATTTGACAACCTTTTGTTGGCCAACCACCTAGAGCAGAGTTTAGCCGAAATACACTGATTTCATATGTTCCGTTTTAAATTCGTTCAATCTGTATGTGTTTTTTACAAAGAACGCCTCAATTATTAAAGCTATTTTATAAGGAATTCTTTAACCTCCCAGTTATTGTGCGCAGGAGATCCATCCATTTGAAACTAAATTTCTTGTTCATCTGGAGCTATTTTTGCAAATGGTCTTGGTAAAATCTATTCTTGTAGAAAGTCTAAAAACTTTTTTAAATTTAAATTTTCCTCATAAGTAAATGGACAAGATTCCAAACCAAGGCCAAAAACAAAACAAAACAAAAATTTAAGACTATTTATTTCAGACATCTCGACATATTTACAGTTTTATATATGTTATGTTTTATTTGACCAATAATGACATACGCGTCAGAAACAAGACCTGACACAGAGAGAACAAAAAGGATGTTAGAAACAGCAGAGATGAAAACACTTAGAAAAATTGATGGTAAGACTCTATGGGACAGAGCTAGAAGTACAGATATACGACATAGATGCAAGGTGGAGAACATCAAAAACTGGGTAAGAAATAGAAGAGTAGAATGGAACGATCATATAAGCCGAATGACAACAAATAGAGTAGTAAAGACGGCAAGAGACGGTTCCCCAATAGGAAGACGATCAGTAGGAAGACCACGCAAACGATGGAAAGACAACTTACTGGAGGCACATTGAAAAACAGACAGAGTCATGTCTATATAAAAAGAAGAAGAAGATATTTTATTTCGCTTACGGGATCGTGACTAGTAGAGCTAAGTGCTCTAAGTATTTAAACTACGTCACTTCAATACTTTTGCCAACGACATGTATCATATCATCATGATGTACAATTAAACTTTTTTAACTATCTTATAGAAAATTGAATTAAAATTGAAAAAAAAAGAACCTGAGAGAGTGGTTTGGTTGCAGCTCAAGGCAATTGCTCAGAGCAGCTGCCTCGAAAGTCAGAATAGTCATGATGATTGCCAACCTTCGTCGCGGAGATGGCACTTAAAGAAGAAAAAGATAGAAAATTTAATTGTCGCTATCTTATTTCCTTACGACTTTGCTCTAAAATTAATTTTTTTAAATTTATAAGAAAGGAAAGTAGAAAAATCGATGTTTTTAGTAATTTTTAAATATTTAATTTTTTTTTATTAATGTTTTCGACCTATTTGAGAGGTAGAATAAGTCAATTATTATTACTGAAGTTGTCACCTAACTATTTCTGCAAAAATCTGAATGCCACCTCTCACATCCACCTCAAAATAGATCTACTCTAGTCTAACTGCAAATAAAACTTATATTTACTCATTCTTATTTTGTTTAGGTCGAAAACTGTTCAACTGAAGATGAAGATCACAATTTTAATGTGCTGTTTGACAGGAGCAATGTGTTATCTTCCTCCAGCCAAGGTAAATTTCTATAAAAGATAGTTGGTCCCTTTAGCGTCTTTATAAGGATATAATCTATGAGCATACCAAAAAAATATAATTAGATACACTTTTTAATTTTATTTTAATTACTATATTATCTTAATTACCATATTATACCATAGAAATTTTGATAAAGCTAAATTTTAAGAGAAATAAAGAGCATATTTCGTTGAAGTTAATTTTTTCGGCACTTATTTTTCATGACTATTTAGTATTAGTTTTAAGTTATAATATGACCAATTTATGAAGTTAAATTCTTAAAGTGTGAGATAAAACAGCCCCAAAGAAGGCATTTTTGGTTCTAAATCTTTTTTTTTTTTTTAGTTTTGTGTAACCTGATTTTTTATTCGTTAACGAATCGAAATGTGTTAATATGTTGTTTTGTCTACATTTACTTCTAAATTACGTTTCTTGTCGTCAGTAACATGCCATTCATCTTCTCTGTTGTGACACTACTTCCATCCTATATCAGTTGTACATCAAGTAATTACGTAACACTATGTGTCACCATTAACTCGTTCATAGTAACCAGTTGGATGTCTCGAGTTAGATTTCAGCAATCCAGCTATTCCACAAGACCCTTTACCATCCTTAATCCACATTAAAATTCTTTTTCTTCGATCAATACATAAAACGGGTGTTTGCATAATTGGCTACAAAAACTGAATGTTTACAGAGAGCCATCCATTTATCGCCCTTTTGAGATAAAACCTGAAAAACGTGCGTCATCAATTCGAATTCGCAAATCGAAAAGTTTACAAAAGAGTTAATGCTATTTTATCCTTAAATAAATCGTTTCTTAAGTAAACGATAGCTTTAGTTAGAGTATTTGTAAAGTAACAAAATAGAATAGACAATCAATCGTTTGTTTATTTTCAAACTTTTTGACGACCGTTTAAAATTTGATTATCCGATCCGTTTAAAAATTGAACGATAATAAAGAAATTATTATGTAAGTTGAGCTACAGCATAATGTTACCAATTTTCCATCTGATTTGTGTTTTTATTGATACCAAAAACAAAAAAATATAGAAATAGACAGACATGTAAATATATGAATTTTCAAATTTCAATCCCTCCATCGCGGAGGTGGCCCTAATTTCTAAATTCTTAAATAGAAAAGAGTGTCGTGTGGTATATAAATTTAGGGATTATTTACTTTTTCGATATTTTAATTATTAATATGTTAATGACCCTGACTGCCATTTACCGACCTCCATGGTGTAATAGAGACATTGTCCAGTCTTCTCTAATATTATGAAGTATTTCGGAAGTAATAATGTTACACTATTGTACGATGCGTTAACAAAAACTTTGTAATAATCCGGTCTGTATTGCATAAATTATTGTCTTTAAATGACAAAAAATTAAATGTAAATAAATCTGATGAACGTGTAGGTCATTCCATAATTCCCCTCCTTCCGATAAAATTCTAAAAATTGTCTCAGCGGTCTCACTGGTATAATAGAATAATGAGGGAGAGCCCTATTTTGTTAAAAGATTAAGTTTTATTCACGACAACGGTAGTCTTGTTCAATTGTGGCTGTTAAAGTGGAATTAATGGCAAAATTCCTTCCCAAACTTTTATTCTTTTTGGATGTTGTGAATTTTGTCCAACAATTTAATTACTATTAATTGAATTAACAATATTTGCACATTGAAGGTGAAACTTTGAAAACACTGAAATCAGGACATATATTCTATCAGCTTGGCCCTAAAACTATATCAGTTGGAGACATTGGTTTCTGTGTCCATAAAAACCACGAGAACAAAATAATAAACATCCAAAGTATATCATCTAGAGTGGCATATCTTGTTCTAAAGCTGAACAGTAAATATCAACTCAAAATTATCCAAGTATACTCTCCAACATCAGACCATACAGACGAAGAAATCGAAATGTTTTGTGACGATATTATGTCTACTGCGCTTAATGACTTTCGTATTCAATTCATAATTTTATGTGGCGACTTTAACGCAAAAATAGGTATAAAAGAAGCAGAGCTAGAAACATCCTTGAGAAAATTTGGTTCCCCAGGAAGAAATGACCAAGGAGAAACGCTACTAGCATTCTTACTCCAGAATAATTATTTATTCAACATGAACAGCTTCTTTCACAAAAAGATGCGCAGAAGAAGTCCAAACGACAAAAAACAAATAATTAAAGATGTAACAGTACTCAACAACTTCACCACAAGCAGTGACCACAGAATGATACGAGCGAAAGTTCAAATCAACATAAAAGAGTAATTGCTATTTAAATGGGAATAAGCCACAATTAAAGGTTAAAGTACGTTTATTGACGTTTCAATTTCCACTTCGGAAATCGGATAACGAAAAAGATAAAGGACTTCCACTGTAGTTTTCCCCCCATTTTTAGCATTTATACAGTTATTCCATTTTTCTTAGGAGATTTGTTCATTTCTTTGAGTGCCTTTTTATTTCATTTTTACTTATTTCTGGTTGTAGGTCAGAGTTAACGTTCTTTATTTTCAGTTGTAACTGATTATGGATTTCTTGGGTTGGTTTTTGTTCTGTTTTATAGAGATTTGTATAATATTCGTGCGTTATCTGTAAAATTTGTTTTATATTGTTTGTCTCCACTCCTTCTTTGTTCTTTATGCTATTAATTTGTATGTTTCCCAGGTTCTGCTTTAAGCACTTCATGTTTCTATTTTTTTCAATTGTTTTCTCTATCTTTTCTTACTGTACTCTCCGTTTACACTCCTTGATATTTTTTCTAATAGTTTTGTTTATTTCTTTGTATTTTATTTCTGTCCCCTTGTTCTAGTAATGTTCTTCTTGTGTTCAAAAGAATCTTTGTTTCCTAGAATATGAAACTTTGTGTTGTCTCTGTTATTTCTTTACCCACTTTCAGTAGAGTTTCAGTAAATATCATGTTTATTTCTTCGATATGTTTGTGTTCTATATCTTCCTTGGTGGGCAATATTTCCTTTATTCTCTCTTCGTACTTCGTTTTTCCATGTCTAATTTCTGATTATTTTTCATTTTCTTTCTTGTTTCAAATCTACTATCAATGATCAGCTTGGCTCGGACTAGTCTCTGGTCGCTACCAGTTGCGAAGCGATTTAGGGCTTTTATGTCTTTAACGATGGATTTTTACGTTGAAAGAATATAATCAATTTCGTTTTTAGCTTCACCATTTGCACTAATCCATGTCCATTTTCTTTGGGGTTTTTCTTAAAGAATGTATTCATTGCATATAGTTCCTTCTCCTCCAAGTAATTCATCAATGTGTGTCCTCTATCATTTCTTTTGCCATATCCATGGTGTCCTACTTTGTCTTCTTCTTTATATAGTTGTTCTCCTATTTTGGCATTGAAATCCCCGATTATCAGCGTTAATTTTGATTTTTTCTTACATAGCTGTTGTTATGTCTTCGTAGAAATGTTCAATATCTTCTTCTTTGTCTAGTGTTGTGTAAATGTATTATTGAATGTTTATGACATTCATAAAAGTGCTGGATAGCCTATAATTTTGAGGAAGTAAGTCAAAAACGTTATATAAAAAAATTTTTAGTTGAAAGTTAATTAATTTTCCTTCACTTGAAAAAACGTTTCTTGGCTTATTTCAGATGCCCCTGAAGATGCTCTGAGAGCGAAAGTACGTGGGCAAGATTTAATAAAAAACTGTCCTCGATATCTGCCTTTTATTTGATTAAAGTTTGTTTATTCGAGCATTCAACCTTATATGACTTTACAAATAAAGTAATTAACCAAATTTTGAAAGTCTATAAATTCAGCTTTAAGACTTTGTAAAGCTCATTTGCATGCGTAAAAGCAGAGTTACGATCGAAAAATCTTCGAAAAATTATTATTTTGCAATCTTTTTGAATTAATTTTGTAATATTTCGAGTCCCAGATATTGGATTAAAGTTTAGTAAACGCCATTTTTTTAAATTTCATTTAAGGAATAAATGTTGTTTAAAAAAATGTTTCTATCTGTTTTAGTTTACGAACTAGAAGCTTATAAACAATTAAATTATTTATAATAATTATTTGACCACTTGAAATTCATCCTTGAAATTCATAATCAGCAGCCAAAAATACACAAAAAAACTTGGGTGGACCCATCAGAATTGAAAAGGCAATAGATAACATTATCAATAATATTTTTTTAAGAGATATTTTGAGGGGCATTTTTTACTAGGTCTTAAAATTTTATGTTACTTTTTTTGGTTTCCAAATTTTAAGAATTAATTTTTCGAGAACTGGTCATCCAAAATAAAAATACGAAGTGTCTTTGACTTTGAAAAGATGAACAAATAACCTTTAAAAAGGTTTATCACACGATATCCCTTTCTGTTAAAGATTTTAGGGATAAGGGCCACCTGCACTTTGCGGGTTAAAATTTGAAAATGATTATATTTACAAAGTGTGTTCCTCCAAAAATTAAAATTCCAAGTTTTGTTTTTTTCTTTTCACCAATTAGACCAAAACGTGGGTGGAAAATTTTTGGTAGCCCACCCTGTATATTATACATTATTCCCTAGATAACAAACTAAACTTATCCCGATATGTAATTTATGATTTTTTTTTAGGAAAATCTTCTCTCTGGGCTATTCCTTAGAGACTTGGTAAATCGAATCAATGGTAAGGGCATCTCAGAAGGAGATGGAGTATCTTACTTGGATTTCACCGATGGAATGCCACTAGATGGGCGTTCTTTATCTGGTACCCTGGAAGAAGAGCAAATGTTTCCAATGGACTATGAAGCAATGGGTGAAATGAACATGCACCCCAGCATTCGTGATCAAGAATACTTGCAGCATAGCACCTTATGGGGAAAACAGGTAATAAATTTAAAGTATTATATTAGTTTTTTCTGTATCGCTATCTGAGTTCAAATTATTTAATTTCTTACCAATATCAATGATATTCAAATCTTTTGTAATCATCTCGCACTATGTCTTTTTGAACTTGCTCTTCTACTTTTTTCAAGAAGAACTACTCTTCTAAATGCAACCATAATACGAAATCGTATCGATGTGCTAACTTAAAAATGGCAGATATTGCTGATTTTCACAAGAATTTTTATGCCTCACGAAATAAACAAATCCAGGATGAATTTCTTACTAGATTTTGTAAAGTTAGACCTTGTAAAAGAAGACGCTCAAAAAGTGACCGTCATGCCCCTAAAACATCCACAGTTAAATGTTTCGTTGTTAGAGCGCAAAATGGTATTTTGCTTCCCCTTTGTCAAGCAACATTTTGAAATATTTTGCATATAAAAAAAAATAGATTTCAAGGCGTAATGAAAAATTATCTTATGACTGGTCAATCACCATCGGAAAAAAGAGAAGGGGACCGAATCAGCTTTAAGTTTAAAAGTAGAAAAGAGTCGGTGATGAATTTTATTAAAAAATTCAAATTCGTAGAAGCTCACTACACAAGAAGCGCAACAACTACCTATTAGGCGATATCTTTCATCTGAGTTAAATATAAAAAAAATGAAAAGGATATATGATAAAGAGGTAACAGACAATATTAAAGTGAAAGATTATTATTTTCGAAATATTTTTAACAAATGTTTCAACTTGGGGCTTGAAACACCACGAATGGATGTATGTTCTACTTGTTTGTCATTTGATCAGCACATCTAAGTTAAAACAAATAATGCGCATAAAAAGAAAGACCTATGAACCTAGAACAGAAAGACCTAAGACTAAGACCTAGAACTAACATGTTCATGAACTAAAAGCAAAGGCTTTTTATTCACTCCTACGAGAGACTAAAGATGATTTAATTAAAATACAACGTCTTTTACAAGAAGTTTATTCTAAAACGGAACAATCACAGAGTGGATTTAGAAAAGGCAGAAGTATCCAAGATCACATTTTTACTATCAAAACACTAATACAAAACGTATGGAACTCAAGCACTGAGTTATACCAAGCCTTTATAGACTTAGAAAAGGCATTTGATAGTACTCCAAGGATGGTGATTGACATATGTTTAAAAAAGAAAGGTGAGAAAATCACAATCAGGCAAGCCGTTATGAGTATATATAGACATACAAGGAACAGAATCAGAACCGATAATATGGAATCCGAAGAGTTCATAGTAAATGAGGGTCTACGTCAAGGAGGAGTCCTAGGCCCCATACTGTTTAACATTGTCTTGGATGACATAATTAAAGAAACTAGAGCAGAAACATTGAAATTATATGCCGAAAATAGAAATCTAGAAGCAGTGTGGATCTCGGAGTGTGCATACGCAGACGATCTACTGATATTTGGGGTAAATGAAGAAGCACTCAATCAAAATTTAAAAGTATGGAACGCTGCACTAATTAAACGAAATTTGTCTAGACTAATAGACTAAATACATATACCTAGACTTATACAAGCCGGTACTTACTAATACTTGGGAGTACAAATAGAGAACAAAGAAACTGAAGAAACTGAAATAAGTTCCAGAACAAAAAGTGCTGCTCGGATGTACCACGCAATTGAAAGTACGTTTTTGTCGAAATAAGAAGTATCACAAAAAGCCAAAGTGACCATATACAGGACGGTGTTGGTGCCGATTTTAACTTTTGGTAGTGAAAGTTGGACGCTTACTGATAAATTAAAATCGAAAATACAGAGCATAGAAATGAAGTTTTTTAGAAGAATAATGAGTATAACCAGGTTAGACAGGATTAGAAATGAGGCAGTTAGAGAACATCTTAAGGTCCAACCAATTATTAAAAAAATTGAAGAGGCCCAACTGAGATGGTATGGACACATGGTTAGAATGAATCAAGAAAGATCAGTTAAAAAAATATGGGAAGCCAGAAGACAAACCAAGAGACCAAGGGGCAGGCCAATGAATGTAACTTTAATCCTAGAGACACGAGAAATCAGCAAAAAACAAGCAAGAAACCAAGCAAAGAACAGGAAGCAATGGAGAAAAATTGTACATGCAACTAACTAAAGACAATACACCCGAAACCTTAAGGTAAATGGGTTTAGGATTATATATATATATATATATATATATATATATATATATATATATATATATATATATATATATATATATATATATATATATATATATAATTATTTTAACCAAGACTAAAAATGGATTAAACGTTTTGATTCGGGGAGAGCCGCACTATCGAAGCGATATTAGAAAACCAAAAAGTGTTTGTAAGGCTGAAAAAAAATCAGGATGAATAATTCTGATATTATTGGATTGGGGTCTATTAAAGTTAACTCCCTAAAACTTCGGGAATTTTATAAACTCATAAAAAAACATTTTGGAGAAGAGTGGAAAAACTTAGAAAATCCTAAGTTTTACCATAACGCTTTAAACACGAATAATGATATGCTAGAAAACATTATTGATTCTGAAGAAATTGAAGGAGATATTGAACATATTAAAGAAGAGGCTGATGCTTGTGATGAAATTTAAGATTTGGTTGCTTAAAACTTTTTTGTTCCATAAATATTTGTATTAAGATTATTTCAATAAAAATTTAGTTTCAGGAAAGATGTGTGTTTTTTTGCATTCATACATTGTTTTTCTGTTGCAAAATCGGCACTCTCAAAGTTTTTGAAGCAAAACCAGGAATCTCCAAACTTAAATTATTAATTACTTAAAATTTAATGAAATAATTAGGTTAATTTTGTGAATAACTAAAGCCAATGTACAAATAAATATAAATAACAAAAAATAAATAAAACTTTAATAAAACGATAAATTTTATTTAAAAATTCTATTTCCTGAAAAATTTTTAAAAATGGAGATTGCCCTTTTTGCTTCTAGACCCCCAACTATTTTAAATTAATGAAGACGAACTCGTTTCCACACCACCCAAGAGGTAGAGTTCACGGCGCGTTTTATTTTATAGTGGTTTCCCCTATAATAGGCCTAATCCACTCTAATTTACTATTGTTTAATTTTGTAAAAATATTTATATACTTATATATTTTTTTAAAAGCTGAAATTTCTTTACATTTAGATAGTAATTTAATTTGTCTATGAGTGATTATTTATTTACCAACAATGGCCTTCATCTTTTATTGCACTTAGATCTTTTTATTAAACTTCCTTATTTCTCATAATTAAAATTTTTTTTTCCAAATTTTTTGTACTGCTACATATTGTCTAAATTTTTCAGTGCATTTAAAATCCTCCTTGCATTTTTACACTTTAAATATTTAAAATAAAAATAATTGTGAAAACGAAACAGGAATAAGGGTATAAAAATAGTGATGTATTTTAAAAGAATATTTATTTTATATAATTATAACATTATACAATATTAATGTAAATATAGCTTATATATTAGTACATGTTCCCATACAATTTTTTATCCCTAAATATAATACGGAATAGTTATTACACATTATTTAGTTTTAATTTTTGGTTCACTACACGACCTTTTACAATGTTTGTCATCTAAAATGTATAAAATATCTTCCCTTTTGCTCAGTCGTCTATCTCAAGAATTTCAAAATTATCTCTTAAACTCTTATCGGCAACCGGAGTACCTTCCTTGTCACATTGTAGATTTTGTTCCTCCTGTTCACTTTGGGGATTTCGTTCTTCTTCTTTACTCGAGCTACTAAAATATTCACAAGGAAATGGAAACCTTTTACCATGCCTTCCATGTTTACCATGTCTTCCATGTCTACCATGACGCCCAAAATGAAAATTCTTACCGAAGCCACCTGGTGGATGATGATGGTGGTGGAAATGAGAATGATGATGGGATGGGTAACCAAAATCTACTAAATTATTCCATTGATCTTTATTTTTTCCTCCAAATTTTCTACAGGGACCACGGCTTTGAGATCTGTCATGTTTACCCCTGCTTCTTGATCTGGAACGTCCACCACGGCTTCGAGATCTGGAACGACTTCTGCTCTTAGATCTAGACCTGGACCTTTGATGTTTTCGTTTACCAAGTCGTTTTTCCAGTAAACTAACAACAGTTTGTTCAACTGTTGCTTTAATTATGGCCTCAATCTCTGCAGGTAGTTGTGCATCAGCGGGAGCTGTAGTTTGTTGAGTATCGGTCTCCATAACGCTAAAACAATACAAAACCACAAAAGGTTAAACTTACTGTTAGATTTACCTATGAAAATTTTAATCGTCACTGAACACTATTTTTCACTTCTACACTGTTTATTAACACTGGAACAATTCGAATAGAACACTGATACTGCATTCACCGCGAACTACACTATTTATACACTTAAAACGAATTACAGTTTATTACAACATATTTCACCATATTGCATTAAATTTCCAAACAACCTTGACATTCCAATGTTCATAATATGATAATGCTTTATTTGCGTTTGAAGATATTTTTAATTTAATTGTTTCTATAGTCTGAGAGCTGGGAACGTTTTCGTGAATTATTTTTAAATTAGCTGAAATTTTATATATCTTTTATTTGTAAAATTAGAGTTTTGAAGATAAATGTTTTTCTTTTACATTATGTTTTAACGTATTTTTAGTAATAGAAAATTCTATTTGTTAAATAGTTCTACGACTATTCATATATCCAGACATATAGTAAAAATGTTTTCTTTTAATAATTTCAAGTTTTAAAATTATTTTACTATAATATAAATTTAAATATACGAATTTTCTTTAATCAAAGAAAGTAATATATTAGTTTTTTTATTAAAAATACCACATCATCATAAAACGTTATTAATAATTAAAAGTTATTCAACATTGCGATTTGCACTGTATATAATATACAGTAAATAATATAGAATACACTATATACATTTTACTGTATTCTTTACAAACGTATTGGGCTTTATGAGACATTAAATTTAACAATAAATATTTTAGATTTATATTAATAATAAACTTTAAGATTTTTCGATTATCTTCACCACTTAATCCACATTTCAGTTCACAAGTTGTTTTCTTGTCTCCCAATTAAAGCACTGGACAATCTACAACAATATACTGGATAGTTATGATGATGTGGCTTCTTCTTCTTGATGTGCCTATCCGTGACGAATGTTGGCGATCATCATAGCAATCTTTGTCTTGTCTGCAGCAGCGAGGAAAAGATGAACAGATGTTGTGTTGAACCAGGTTCTGACGTTCTTTCACCAGGATATTTTTCTTCTTTCTGGACTTCGCTTTCCAAATATTTTTCCTTGCAAAATAGCCACCTTAAGAGAGTCATATTTACGACTGCACAAAGAAGGCCTGGGGGCCGTGTTGGTAAAACGAATGTGGGCAACGGGCGGGATTGGAATCCCAGAGAACCCGATAGAACCTGAACTCCTTACCCATCAAGGAATCCGTTTCAATATAAATGGATAACGTAGAGACGCCCGAATAAGCGACTTTTTGGGTAGGTTAGGCGTATAAAGATCAGGAAAAGCATGCGAGAGGAGCTCTACTGTCAGAACCCAATGCCCTGCGTGTCCGTCTCCAGTGAGGGTGCAACGATAGCCATATCATGAGGTTCCACCCTCTTCGCAGTACCTGTGTTGCTATAAGTACACCTGTCCGTGGTCCCTGTGAGGGTAAACAAGTGCACGCAGGTGGATTAACAAACCTCCAGGCACGTTTGACAGGTTACCGCTAAGGAGCCTACTCCTCTACCACACCACTCATCTCCACTACAAGCACATCTCCTAGGTGCACGTTCAGATTGGGACTGATCGTATTGAACTTAAGGTCAAACGACTGCCACGTTACTGTTCCTACGTACGGGACGTAAGTACCAGTTAGCGATCTGAGTTCGTTGCTTCGATCCGAAACCTCAAGCGTTCAGTCATCTCTCGTTCCATCCCTTTGACTGACTTTTACGAGTACTAGGGACCATCACTAGCAGTATTCGGTTCGTCCGTTCGCTTACAAGGAGCTACTTGGACATAAACGCCGCTAAATATCCGAACGTCCCATTGGTCGCCTCTTACGACTGTTGGAGACCAGCACCCTAGCGTATTCTTTTTGTTCGTTTGCTCGTAGGAAGCTACTATAATAGAACTAGGTAGGATAGACAGCCGTGTCATGTAGAGGGCATTTCTGGATTCATTTTGCATATGTGGATAAATTATTTTAGCTTTCGAGACTTCATGGTGGTCAGTACCTTTTGGTTCTTCTTTATTCTTAGGAGAACCTTCTCATTTGTGACTCGTTTAGTCCACGGGATATATTCTCCGATATAGCCACATCTCAAATGCTTCTAATCTTCTGCACTTATCTTCATTCAAGGATCACGATACAACACCATAAAAAAGGACAGAGAAGACGTAGCATCCATCGCAGTATTCTACTTCTATACCAAAAGAGAGGTTGTGACTCCTCAAGAAGGCACCCATCCGGTTGAAGATGGATCTAGCTTTTCCAATAAGCGCTCTTATCTCCATTCTTTATTTTTTATGGTGCCTAGGTAATTGTAGTGCGTCACTCTTTCCACTGGCGTTGACATTCTGTTATCTTTTTCTTGCTAATTATCATGAGCTTCATCATATTTACGTTTATATTGTGAGTCCATATTGTCGACTGTAATACGTGATTTGTTCAAAAGGACTTGTAGGTCTTCTAGGTTGTCCGCAACTACTATGGTTTCATCTGCATATCAGATCTTGTTAATAATATATAATATATTAAGTGTTTTATTTATAACAGCCGAAAAACCAAGGAATTAAAAAAAATGATCTAAAAATTCAAGATCAGGAATCATACAATAAAATAATATACCTATATGTATATATATATATATATATATATATATATATATATATATATATATATATATATATATATATATACATATATATATATATATATATATATATATATATATATTGTATATATATATATATATATATATATATATATATATATATATATATATTTAACGTGATTATTTCGACCAAAAAACAATTTATAAATATGTTGGAAATATCGGGTATGTGGTCTATATTAAATATAAATCTCTGTTTTTTCTAAAGCTCAATATTTCGCCATTTATTTAATAGCTTCATCGGGAGTAAAGAAATTAAAAGATTATACACATTAATAAAATTGAATATTAAAATAACATTATTGTTGATGAAACTGTACATTTAATAAAATGCATGTTAAAATTTTAAAATATCTTTGAGCACGTTCGTTAACAATAAATAAGATGGAACAAGATGTGTATGTGTATAATCATTTAATTTCTTTACTCCGATGAAGCTATTAAATAAATGGCGAAATATTGAGCTTTAGAAAAAACAGAGATTTTTATTTAATATAGACCACATACCCGATATTTCCAATATATATATATATATATATATATATATATATATATATATATATATATATATATATATATATTTATATATATATATATATATATATATATATATATATATATATATATATATGTATATATATTTATATATATATATATATATATATATATATTTATATATATATATATATATATATATATATATATATATATATATGTATATATATTTTTATATATATATATATATATATATATATATATATATATATATATATATTATTCTTACTAACTATTATAATAAATTTGTTAATTAATAAGTAGTTAAAATGAAATTTTACTTTAAATATACTATTAATACCATATTTTTAAGAGACTCAAAATAAAAATTTATTAATATATTGAATGAAGCTTGACTTTCGTAGTATAGTCCTCATTATATTATGTTCTTTTTACTTCTCATGTGGTCTATATGTCTCATAACAGATTTAAACAAGTATAGTTACAATATACAAATAGCCATTATTACATATACATGATCATATTACATATGTATACATTATTCAAATGCTAAATGAAACTTAGAAATAAGCCGCCTGGCAATTATTTAAACACGTACATAAGTAATGACACCGACACACGAAGCACGTATATATTTTAAAGTTAAATTAAAAACCAATGTATGTAGTTAAAACCACAAAACATTAGTAGATATTACTACTGCTTAATTATGATAAAAAAAAACTTCCGTTTTTAGTAATTTAATTTTTAGTATTTGAATGGAGACAGGGATGAAAATTCAATACTACACCACAACGGATTTAAGAATAAGAATGTTCATAAAGGCGAATCCACTTTGCCAGCTTATTGCAGTCCACCGAATCCATGCCCGATAGGATATACAGGTAAGCATTTTGAACTGAGTGTTAATTTAACTTACACACTATATTATAGCCTATGTGTTATAGGGACATATTTGTTTCTTCCATTTTTTTATGCTCTTAACGAGAAAATTACAATATTTTAATGATTGCCATTATTATTATAGAATGTTCTGTAAATGGCTTGGCAAAAGTTTCTATAATGGTAGGTACTTAAATCTGAAAAAGGGAATGTCACAAAAAACAATCATATTATCAAATCAAGAGAATTAAAGACAGCGGGAAAAGATGAAGCAGCAGCGGAGCTGTTTGCGGAGCGGAGCATCCAGTTTGCGTTAGCCGTTATCTCGAATTTAAGGGGGAACCGTTTTTGCTCAATCTCTCCGCCATTTTAAACTTTTCGACAAAAAATGGTAGGAACTAAAATTTTTGTAACTGGGATTTTCTACAATTTCTTTTTTATAAATGTTTTCGTGTGGTCGTTATTTTCCGTGTTAAGAAGAAACTAGTAAAAGGCGGGAAGCATAATAATCAAATTATCTCGTTTATTATTATCTTTACGACATAAAAGTACATTAACAAAAATGGAGAGAATAATTGTGCTACAATCAATATTGTAGCAAACTTAACGAACTCTAGACGGTGATGTCATGATCAGCAAGCCATAAACAAGAACGAACCTACGACCGGGAGGGGAGGGGTTCAATAGACAGTTGAATTGAGCTACTGGTGTGATTTGGTTCCAATGGCAAAGTCTTATCAAAATTATGTTGTCGATGCGAAGTTCTTTCTCTTTGTCTTTCTAAAATAAAATCTGCTTCTGAAAAGATATTCCGATTGAATGGAAAAAATCCTGCTTTACGAAACCCATTGGCTGATATCTCAGCAGTAGCAGATTTCTGATAAGCAGGGCAGAATAATGAACTTATTTGAAAGGGTCCTACATTTCGAGAAGGATTATTCTTTAACCAATTTTGGATTTCTCTTGAATAGTATGTCTTTAATGGAGACATAAAACACAAATCTAACGGTTGGATTTTATGTGACGTATGGGGAGGGATGCATAAGCATAGACGTTATGCATAACGTCTATAACGTCTATGCATAAGCATAGACGTTGACGTTATAGACTTAGCATTTCTCGCTAAGTCTATAACGTCTAGATCCCGTGTATGACTATAATGGCCATCAAGAATGAGCAACACGGGATCGTTTTTTGAAGGTTTTACATGATTGATAAACGGCCCCATTCTACCCTTGACTGCTGTTAGAGAAGTATGTAAATGTATGTTTTGTATATTATTGTAGATGCTTAAAATAAACATTCTTGTTTTAGCGTGTAGCTGTAGCTTTAAATTTACCTATTTCTACTGTGAGTTATATTTCTCAGGCCGTAAAAACTAATACACTTCTATCACCGCCCAAAAAACGTACCAGGCCTATATAACTAAATAATCGATCTCTATCTAATCACTATCGATCAGAAAACCGAAATTTAAATAAATCTGAAGAAAAAAGAAAAAAGCATTTGAAAATTTAGTTGTAACAAAACATTTCAAAGTAAATAAGTAATGAAAAAAGTGTTGTTTTTGTTTAAGTATTCTATTTTACATCTTTATACGACGCATACAAGCGGTTCAAATTGTTTTTAACAAAATTATTTTTTAACTCTTGTTTTGTTTCTATTTATTTACATTAAATATTAATTTGTTTTGTTGTATAATACACTTTTGCAATAATTATGTTACATATTTGATTTAAAATGGATTCAGGATTCTTTTATACTTTGGCAACTATGTCAACTTTGATCTCTGTCAATGATAATGACGTGCAACGGTAAGTAAATTAGATGGACTGTACATCTTATCTACTGTGACATGGGACACAATCCTGCTGGAACCATATCTCCTTACATACTATATTATTTATCTTGTCTCCTTACATTTAACTAAGTGAAGTTTGTCAATAAAATCACTTATTTAATTGTTTGAAGAACACACAAAACGATACGCGTTTAAGATTTGTCGGAAAAGAAAGGTCCAATTATTGGGTCTTTATAAATTTCGTAATAAGCCTTTGTTTTCTGGATTCGTATCACTCCACCAGCATAGCAGTTTTGGGTTGAACCTGTTCCATTTGATAAGAATGTTGCTTTATCCCAAAAAATAATACATATGGATATAAACCAGTTTTCTTTTTCCTGATCTTAAGGTATGAATTTTTTAATTTAACAATGAAGAGGCTCTTTTTCTCAAAGTCTCCACAAGTCTCAAATTTAATAAATATTGTTTTTTAAAGTTTCAATGCCAATGTTTTTATCTGACTATCGGAAATTAAAATTGTTTGTAAATTCTTGAAATATTTTATATTTATCACCCACTATCAGCAAAATCTCAAATTTTCCTTTCTAACAATGTTGCTCGCATTTTTACCTTATCATAAACAAATACTCTCGACATTCAATGTGAAAAATATTTTGTATATTTATAGAAAAATTCTACAGGCCACTGAATCCAAATTAATTATCAGTTAATAATATGTACTTAAATTGTCAACTTTATCGCGATATCGAAGAGGAAATGTCGAACAAAGTAGTATTGTTAATGTAAATAAACATAAATATTTGGAAATTATTTTTAATTTCAAACATTTCTTTATAATACTTTTTGATATTGTCAAATACAGATACTTTTAGCCCAGTTTGGTTAAAAAAAAAAGGTGGAAAAATGTTTCGCAGATATCTGAAGCTTTTAAAACATAGGTGGGGGATACTAGATGATGAAAAGATACTCCTAGTTTTACCTTGCGTTTTTTTAAGCAATAATTTATGGTCACAATTTGATTTTTTGTCTATAAATTGTTTCCCTTATATTTTAAATAAACAGTATTTATGTCATTTTTTATGTCAAGATATCTTTATTTTCCCGTTTTTTTAATTAAAATTGATAAATAATTTACAGAGATATTTGCAAAAAAGCAGTTTTTTTGCACTAATTTATAAATTTTATTAATTTTTTTATTAACAAAATAAAATGGTATTAATACATTTAAACATCAAGGAATTACCATCTTTTAGATTTGTGCGAAATTTCCCCCCGATCAGTCAAATATTCTATAAGTTATTTAATTTGTTTATCCCTGAGGCTAATTATTTAAACTATTGAGCTTGCCCTATGTATGATGCTAGACACATTCAGCAAATTTCATAGGTTTCTTTAAGACTTGGACTATCTCAGACGTTAAATGTATATTGAGTTTTCATCGAAATTATTTACAAAATAAACGTTTGAAAAAGGGGTATGTTTTTTACTTATAAACAATTGTAATAACTTCTATATTTTTCAAGCTACAGACTTGTACGTACAACATTACATTACATTAAAAAATAAAAAACCTTCTATGACCAATAGGAACGAAGTTAGTGACTATTTAAAAAAAAATCATATCTCCATTGTTTATAAACATTAAGAAGTAAAATTTGCACAAATTTTGAATGAAAATCTAAACTTTATATTGAAACTTATAGCTATAAAATTTATCTAATTTTTCGAAAGGACGGTACTTTCGAAAGATCGACATAGGAAAGTGGAGAGGATATCTGTTTCAGCTCCGTTTTTTTTTTCGGCATCGGAACTTCAAATTGCAACACGTAGGAAAAATTTACATTATCTCGGCTTCCTTTGCACTCGGAAAACTCGCAAAACTCGGAAAAATTGAGTCCATTTGAAATTCACCCTAAATACTTACTTTTTTTAATTTGCTCAAATAGTCTGTCGCAGTATTAATAATGATGACATAATTTTCACCCCCCATAAATCTCGGAAAATCTCGGAAAATCAACATATGTTTTTTCATTTTATATCAATGATGTAATAATACTTATATATTTTATAAATTAAATTTCAGGTAATTTTTTACACATTATATTATTATATTCCTTATATTAATTATAATTGTTTTTATTTTTATAATTAACAAGATTGATTTTTATTCTATTTTTCTTACAAATATGATATACAATATTAATCTAATGTGCCTTACTGCTTTGATAAAATAAGTCGATTTTTTCATCACTTGCCTTATTAAATTTTGCAATGTTTATTGAACTTTACTTTTTTTATTTTCTTTACATACATTGGTTTAAAAGTTAAAATTTGGTTCATTTATTCGACTTCACTGTCAGGTCTGAACCTTTTTGTTGCAGGTTGTTTGTCTTCACTTATTAAGTTAGTCTTTCCATACATTAACATATTAATGGGCGATCTTAATGCCAAGGTGGGTCAAGGTAAGGTAGGAGAACAAGTAGGAAAATATGGGCTTGGAAACAGAAATGACAGAGGAGATCGATTGATTCAATTTTGCCAAAGTGAAGACTTCGTAATAACAAATACCTTTTTCAAATTACCTCCTCGACGGTTATATACATGGACATCTCCACAACATACCTACCAAAGAAAAAATAGTGAGAAATCAAATAGACTACATTATGATAGCAAGGAGGTATCATAATGCTGTTAAATGTACTAAGACGTACCCAGGAGCTGATATAGGCGCAGATCATAACCCGGTAGTTACTGTGATAGAGGCGAGACCAAAAAAGATTAGAAGACCACACAGAAAGTCACTAGATTTAAATAAACTTAGAAACAAAAATATACGACAAGAAACAGGAGAAGAAATAAATGAAAACCTCCGTTCAGTGCAGCAACAAATTAACGATACAAACAACGTTAACCAAAAATTAAAGTACCTACATAAATACAGCTATACAAACAGCAGGAAAGAAACATCTTACAAAAACAACAACAAAGAATAAGGGGTGGATGAGACAAGATATACTAGACTTGATGGAACAAAGAAGAAAGATGAAGAATTACCCAGACAAATATAAAGAAATAAATAAACACATAAAAAAGAAAATAAAAGAAGCCAAAGAGGAGTGGATTAAAGAAAAATGTGAAGAAATGGAAACCTATGAGAAAAAGTACGATGCGTTCAATATGCACAAAAAAGTAAAAGAGATAACAGGAAGCATAAAGAAATGCTAAATAGGTAAACTTAAAGACAAAGATAGAAATCTTATTGTAGATCTAGAGAATAAAATAAAAAGATGGACAGAATACCTGAATTAATTATTTGAAGACGATAGAAACAACTTAACTCAGATAATCAATGCAACGGGGCCAGACATATTGAAAGAAGAAGTAGAATACGCAATAAGAAACGCTAAAAATGGAAAAGCAAATGGACCTGATGAAATTTCTACAGAACTGTTGAAGCTTTTAAATGATAAATCCGTAACCATAATATTAAATTTTGCAGCGAGGAGCTAAAACAGTTTCCCCTCCACTTTCCTATGTCGATCTTTCGAAAGTAACTTCGTTTCGAAAGGTTTTAAGTTTCGAAAAATTGGATGAATTTTATAGCTATAAAATTCAATATAAAGTTTAGATTTTCATTCAAAATTAGTGCAAATTTTACTTCTTAATGTTTATAAACAATGGAGATATAATCAACAAAAAAATTGTCGCTAACTTCGTTCCTATTGTTCATAGAAGGTTTATTTTTGATAAATGTGAGTTTTTTTACCAGCTATCTAATGGTTGTACGTACAAGTCTGTATCTTGAAAAATATAGAAGTTATTACAATTGTTTATAAGTAAAAAACATACCCCTTTTTCAAACGTTTATTTTGTAAATAATTTCGATGAAAACTCACTATTCATTTAACTTCTGAGATAGTATAAGTCTTAAAGAATCCTATGAAATTTGTTAAATGTGTCTAGCATCATTCATAGGGCAAGTTCAATGGTTTCAATAATTAGTCCCAGGGATAAACAAATTGAATAACTTTTAAACTATTAGACCGATCGGGAAGAAATTTCGCACAAATTTAAAGGACGGTAATTCCTCAATGTTGAAATGTATTAATAACATTTTATTTTGTTAATAAAAAAATTAATTAAATTTATAAATTAGTGCAAAAAAACTGCTTTTTGCAAATATCTCCGTAAATTATTTATCAATTTTATTTGAAAAAACGGGGTTCCTATACGATTTTAACATTTCCACTTCTTATTATATCTCTTCTGGATATCTTCACTACTTCGGCATTTTTTGCTTTTCTCTGCTAGACATAAATTTGAAGAAAACAAACTTGAAATAAAAAATGAATCTCATCATACGTAAAAGATAATAAATATTGATAGTATCAACATCTTATTCGTTTTTTTTTGTTTCATTTAATACCTCCCATTTAACGAATGTCGACAATCATATACATGATAATTTTATTTGTTCCTGCCTTAAGAATCTTTTAATGATTCTGGCAAGCCAGATTCTCAAAGTCTTTAGTCAGGATGTTCAATTCGTTATGACGCTTCTTTAATTATTTATTCTATTTTTATTTTCCTCCTTCTGTGACCCTAATTTTCTTTTTTATTATGTACATTATTTTTTTGTACCACCCTGATATTTGAAATATTAATTATAAGTATTATATAATATATATTACTATTTAAATGGGAATAAGCCACAATTAAAGGTTAAAGTAAGTTTATTGACGATTCAATTTCCACTTCGGAAATCGTTCTCAAAATACAAACATTATTAAATTAAACAAATTTTGTTTTTGTTATTACTTGGTGAAAAATTCTTCTAATAATTTAATTTTATCTGATTCATTTATATTGACAATTCAGACATACATTATACATTTTAAAGTAGACAACTTTAAAATGATATTGCCAATATTGTTGGGTTGCGTTCCTGGGACGACTTTACTTGTAAGATAGTTCAGTCGATTACAGAAAGTCAACTTTAACTTGAGAATATCCGTCAGAAATAAAATCATAGCATGTAATTCTTCTTTAAAAAGACAAATACATGTCATGATGACAGTAAAATTCTCCTGTTAGTGATTCCATAGTAAATTATGAGGGAAAAACCAGGAAAAAAACCTCATAATATTATTCCGACATGGTAAGTATTTGGTCGTGCATTTAGTTTACTTTCAATAAACACCAAATTCTGATTTTATATGTTTGTTTAATGAACATAAATTATGCACTTTAATAAACATAAATGATGTATTCTTTATATGTTACTGACTTACTAATACTGGTATTTTCCTATTAATAACTTCCTCATTTAATATGGGTAACCAGATCCTACTACATTTTGCCGAGGAATTTGAGACACAATTGGTCTCATTTAGCATAATTAGAGCCACTTTTTTGATTTTTCTCTTTTTACCATCCGTTTCTTTTAGGACTATAAAATCAAAGAAGCGGCTCTAATTATGCTAAATGAGACCAATTGTGTCGCAAAGTCCTCGGCAGGTTGTATTATAATAATACTATTATAATATTATTATCCCTTTATGGTATTTTAAAAATTCTTCTAAAAGTTCAGATTCAGACTTGTAAATTTGGCCATTTATCTGAGTCTTGCATGAGCCACCATAAGTTGAATTCCATTATTTTATCCGGTTCCACACCTCTGGACACTAGATCTGCTGGATTGTTCTTACCTGGCGCATGACTCCACTGCGCAAACCAAGTGGTTTCCTGGATCTCTGCTACGCGGTTACTGACAAACGTCTTCAATACATTGGCTGATGTTTTCAACCAACTAAGTACGAGCCCTAACAACTATATTTTGGAACAGGCAGTTATTTTGCAAATATAATGCCAATTTAACGAAAATTCTTTTATTTGATTGTTTTTAATTGTAAATATGAAATTTATTTTTTTTTTAATGTATGGAATTATTTTTGCGGCCCAATTATATATTTTATATTGATTACTATTGAATTAATAGTTTGATAATCGAAAACTGCTAACAACTAAATATTGGAACATGTTTTGCTTTTCCTCACGTTCCTTAAATTTTATTAGCCTGGCGCAAAGAAGGCTTTGAAATCAAACATACAAGTAGGTAGTGCGTTATCAACAATAATTGTCACGCGTCATTTGAGTATGAATAAAGACAACCATCAGTTTTATTACGAGCAAGATGGAAATGGCACGTGGAAAACCTACTGATCCAAAAATTCGAGAAATTATTATTTATCAGTACCATAAAGGGAAACAATGCGTGAAATTTCCAGTGAATTGACTGTAGCAACAACTACTGTGTTTAATATAATTAAGAAATAGGGTGAAACTGCCAGGATTGATGTTCGGGGCAAAAGTTCAGGCCGTCTAAAAGCAGGAGTATATGGCATTTGATTAGATTACGTAAGTCGGGAAGAAGAAATACACTACTAGAAGTAACTGCTAGAAGGAACAGAGAAACTGGGATGAATGTTTCCAGAGAATCCTGTCACAAATATATCTACAAAAGTGGTCTTAGTTTTTATATAAGTTCTTCTTTGCGATTTAAATTTTCTATTTTTTGATTTATTCGCGTAAGCCCAAAAAAACCATTGTTGACGGAAACTCAAAACCGGAGTCATTACATTTGGGCTAAATCAAAACTTTCGTAGACCAAACATCACAGGGACAAAGTTATCCATGGCGACGAAAGCAAATTTGATGTCTATATAGGAGATTATCAAAAGCGTTTGATTAGCGAAGAAACAAAACCATTCCATAAGGATTGTCTCAAAAGGATTGTAAAGTTTCCACAGAGCATTATGGTGTGGAGTTGTCGGCTAAAGGGTTGGGAACTTTACATTTTATTGAGGCCATAGTAAAAGCAGCCAAATATCAAGATATCCTTGAACATTCGTTTCTACCAAGTGCGGCAAAGTTGTTTCCATCCGGAGATTTTATCTTTCATCAGGACGGAGCCTCATACCATACGGCTAAATCTACCAAAAAATGGATGGGAGAACATGACATTAAAGTTTTGTCACATCCTTTTAGCAGCCCGGATCTTAATCCAATAGAGATACTTTGGCACAAAATGAAACAACGCCTAAGAAATAACCCTCAGCGTACTTTGCCACAACTACGTGCTAAATTGCAAGAAATATGGAATAATTTCAACCCTACTTATGTGAAGGCTTAGTTGATACAATACCTAATAGAGTTCGGGCTGGTATTCAAGCTAAGTGTGACGTTACGCCTTATTAATGTTTATTTTAATTTGTTAAAAACCTCTTGTTCCAATCTTTAGTTGTCAGCATTTTTGGGTATCAAACAATGAATTAAATAGTATTCAAAATAAAATATATAATTAAACTGCAAAAGTAGTTCCATATATCATAAAAAATATTGTTAATTTCATATTTACGATTAAAAAAAAATTTATTAAAGAATTTCGGTAACTTGGTATTTTATTTGCAAAATAACTGCTTGTTTCAAGATATAGTTGTTAGGGCTCGTACTATCGAGGAATCTGTCTATGTGTCTAGTGGCCATAATAAGTTTTGACATTATTGGTCAAACGCGATAAAATTACTGCTCCACAGAGTTCCAATTGTAATGTATTGTAAACCAATGGTGTAATATATATTGCTGATTCTTAAATAAAACCCTTTAAAAATTCAGTAGTTACCACACTGGCCGTATCATACAAAAATAATTCTCTGCTTTTGTTTGGAACGCTTAATGTTTTAATCTTATTCTTATTGGATTTTAATCCTCGAATAAATTGTCCCACAATGTAAATTGTAAATATTTAATGTAAAAAGTTATCAGAGTCAAAAAGTGTTTACTAAAAACCGGATACTCGAAAATCGTTAGTCACAGTTTGATATGTTTGTTTTGAAATTATTATATAGTACGGTCGATTACAACGCATTGTTAATATATTATAGTAGAGCCCCCGATAAGAATTATCGGGGTAAAAAGAGTTTTCACATGAAGTTAAATGTGTCGATAGCAATTAAAGTAAATTGTATACTCACGCTTAATCAAGCCATTAAGAGCGATGCTGGGAATATTTATATTCCACTAAGCATCAACAATTTACCCATGTAAATTACTATCTTTCTTGTACTCATTGCGTCGAGTAAGGACGATAAATATGCGAAAATGGTTGCGTTTCGATTTAATTTGAGCTTCTTACCACTCCCTGACACGTGTTTCTGGGTCTTCCCGTCATCAGAGAGAGCTTGTAAGAAAACTCAAACTAAACCAAAACGCACCGGCTACTCGGCAATTATAGACAAAATAATTACCAGAGTATGCTACTAGAGACATCTAGTGATGAAAGATGAAGTTAAATGTGTCGATAGCAATTAAAGTAAATTGTATACTCACGCTTAATCAAGCCATTAAGAGCGATGCTGGGAATATTTATATTCCACTAAGCATCAACAATTTACCCATGTAAATTACTATCTTTCTTGTACTCATTGCGTCGAGTAAGGACGATAAATATGCGAAAATGGTTGCGTTTCGATTTAATTTGAGCTTCTTACCACTCCCTGACACGTGTTTCTGGGTCTTCCCGTCATCTCTAGTAGCATACTCTGGTAATTATTTTGTCTATAATTGCCGAGTAGCCGGTGCGTTTTGGTTTAGTTTGAGTTTTCTTACAAGCTCTCTCTGATGACGGGAAGACCCAGAAACACGTGTCAGGGAGTGGTAAGAAGCTCAAATTAAATCGAAACGCAACCATTTTCGCATATTTATCGTCCTTACTCGACGCAATGAGTACAAGAAAGATAGTAATTTACATGGGTAAATTGTTGATGCTTAGTGGAATATAAATATTCCCAGCATCGCTCTTAATGGCTTGATTAAGCGTGAGTATACAATTTACTTTAATTGCTATCGACACATTTAACTTCATCTTTCATCACTAGATGTCTCTAGTAGCATACTCTGGTAATTATTTTGTCTATAATTGCCGAGTAGCCGGTGCGTTTTGGTTTAGTTTGAGTTTTCTTACAAGCTCTCTCTGATGACGGGAAGACCCAGAAACACGTGTCAGGGAGTGGTAAGAACCTCAAATTAAATCGAAACGCAACCATTTTCGAGTTTTCACATCTTGGATATAATGCCATCTACATGGATGATGGCATTTTTCCAGAAATTCGATGTAACATTATTCAATGCTTCATTGAAAAGTACTTTTATATGTCACTTAATTGAAATGTCGTATATTTTCTTGCAACTTCACTTTTTACTTGTACCATATTAGCTCAATGGGGTTTAACCCTACAATGCTCAATTTTTAATTTTAGATTGAAAAAAATTATATGTATAGCTATTTTATAAAGAAGTCCGAAAAAAATACTTAAAAAAAATTTAACGTTATTTTTTTTGATTTCAGGACATTTTCGGTAATGTATCAATTTTGATACAAACTGCATTTGGACAAAATTATACAGGGTGGTCCTTAAGTAATTGTACAAACGGAAACCGTAGATCCTACACTTTAAACTATTACAATTTAAGCCAACTTGATTTAATAAAATGTTGATATTAAGAAAGATACAGGGTGTTAAAGTGGAAATTTAAAATTTTATTTTTCGCTATAACTTATACGTTTGTGAATGTTTTTGGACAAAAATTTAAGGTTAGATGCTTTTGAGTAGGATAAATTATAATTTTATACTTACTTTAATGTAACTAATAGAGGGCGCCACATATGCCACATGGATGGCATAAATTTGCGCTTAACTTTTTTGCTGCTTAAGTTAGCTCTATTTGTGTTAAAAAATATTTAAGATACATTATTTTTACAAAGAAAAGGTATACTTGTTAGTAACCTGAAAATTAAACCGTTTTCGAGATAATCGCATTTTATAAGTCAGCTGCACAATAATTCTTAGTTTGATATTTGTGCGGTCAAGCACTGAATACCTGTAGATAAGCATAATTCATAGTTTATTCTTATTAAAACAACTCAAAGATGGTAATGTATTATCACAAAATGATACATTGAGCAGTGTAGGGTTAACTCACAGTGGTAAGGTGGCAATTTAAGCACATATCTACATGATGATTTAATGATTTCATCTATTTTTTTTTGCATTCAATCTTGAATATCAGTTTTTTGCATAGCATCTGTTGGTATTTTTTATATGTTCTGTTATGGTAGGACGCGTTATATGACACTGCATTTTTGGCTAGAGTTGGCAGAACGCTTTACAACCAGTCTTCAAAGAGGTTGGAATTATTCATGTCTTCGTAGCTATTTTGAGGAAGATTTCCGAAATCGAAATCGAAGCGCCAAAATGAACTGTTGTTATTTCACAGTAAAACTAATAAATTTTATTAGAAGGTTACACGAACTCCCCTTTACCTATTGATTTCATTGTCTTTTCTGCTTCTTATTTTTTTGCTTACCTAGCGTCTTATAAACCTTCCACTCAATACATGGTTTTAAATTCTCTCATGCTGGGCAACTTTAACCTACGGATGAGTCGCAATAGTTCTCTTAGGTTGAGTGGAATGGTGGTTAAGAGCCCACTCATATTGAACAGAACTAAACTAGTCTTTTGCGCTGCGGTATAGAGATATGAATATTACAAAATAACATTCTTGATTTTTAGGAACGCACTGTTAGCGATTTCAATCCAGCTCTTGATTAATCACTTCTTCTTCTTCTTATTTCGGTGTCATATTTAGTCCCCTAACGTTGGCAATTGCATTGACGAATTACAGTTCACGGTGGTCAGTTATTCGAAATGGTTGTTCGGCACTGCGTATTCCACGCCAATCACGAATATTCTTGAACCACGACATCCGCATTCCTCTCGGCCCTCGATTTTACCTTTCATGATACTTACTATACTCAAAATACTCACAGTTATTTATACTTATCAACCCCTAGTTGTTGTTCATTTATATAGATTACTAGATTTTGTAACTTTTTATTGTCATCATCTCGGATTTTCTTGTATTTATTTTTATCCCTTCAGAGTTAGATCATAAATACAAAATATTTAATTTTTAAGTTCGTTCTTTAATTGATAAATATACGCCAGATTTTGATATTAAAATTAATTCTGGAGCAAGCTTCATTGTAAAATTTGCAGCTGGTAATAACTCATAATGCCGTAAAATTTTAGACACCACACTCTTTAATTCTAACATGGCAAACTTTTGACCTAAAATAAAAAATATAAAGTAAAATAAAATTTATAGACAAAATACTTTTACCTATGCAATTTCTTGCTCCAGCGCTGAAAGGTATATACGTATAGGGATGTTTACCGGACATTGTTTCGAATCTCTCGGGTATAAATTTAAGTGGTTCTCGGAAATATGCTGGATTTCGATGACATATAAATGGAAACATAGTTATTTCCTGTCCCTTTGGGAATACAATATTGCCTGAAAAATAAATAAGTGAAAATAAATTCAATTGATAAAAATAATTAAAATATAAAATTAAAATTGAAGTTTTATAAAAAATATACCATGAGAATTTTAGTGTTTTGCAACCATAGCGGAATATATTATTTTTGTTTTATCACATATAAATGAAGAGCTTAATGTGAAACAATGACAAGCCTCAAAAAGGCAAAAGTGAGATATTTGACTTTTAATGTTAAAAATAATATTATAAAATCCAGTAACAACTTTTGTTGTTTTAATTTAGATATGTGGGTGTATGTTGCGCTATGGAACTATATTTATAACAATATTAATAAAATTACTCCAAAGTTGAGATAAAAACAGTCTTTATTAAAAAAATGTGGCTTGTTACATTATTACATTAGTGATAAGTACCCAAAATCTTATTTAATCAACCAACTCGGCGACCTCATCAGCAACATCAGGGCTGACATCCTCTCGTAAACTCTTGTAGAATGGATGATACACTGAAGGTATGTAGGGTAATAATGATCTTACATTTTCGAGTTTCTTTTTTGCAATCCGAATGTGCTCAATATACTTCTGTTTTAAAGCAGATACAGTAAGCACATTAGGACGTCCCTTCTTGACAACACTAACGGGGTTGTAGGTACCATTCACAGAATGTTTAACGTAAAATGCTTGTCTGTTATCACTCCTGAACAAAAAGGAAAAAACATTGGAAAAATCCAAAGATTGCTGGTCATCAGTGCGAGTACTCTTTTTAACGTTCTCTAAGAGTGGTTGTACATTGAGGAAATCTTCCTGCTTCATAACAGTTAAGTTGAAGGGCTTCTTTTTATTAGATTCTTTTATAATTTTTTGCCATTCCTCAGGAGAGTACACAAGCGGAGCATACTTTCTATGTCGTTTTTCTATAAGAGCAAAATCCCTGTCGGAGGGAAGGTGAGTGTGTCCGCTGACTAAAAAATGGTGTGTAATAGACTTAAACTTTTGTTCCTTCACTAACTGGAACCATAAAGACATTAAAAGCCAGTTTTTGTTTTGCCCGGGACAATTATCCGTGAAGAAAACGAGATGCTCTACTTCACCTATCTTTGAGCTTAAAAATTTTATGAGTATTGATGCAATTTCATCACTTCCTCTTTTTGCAATGTTTTCTGTCCAGACAAACATATGACCAGCGTCTTTCGTACAATCATGGATTCCTAGATTATACATCCAGATTTTCCTGCAATAAAATGCAGGACCAGTGGTTAATTTGGGAATCGGTAACGCTTGCTGCAAGTCAAACGATATAACACATGTCCTGTTATCAATTTTGGACTGGACTGTTTCGCTCTTCAGTAGTTGTTGCATTGCCTGAGCCTTACACTTGTGCAAGTTAAGTCTTGTTGTTAATTCGCTATAATCATTTTTTTCTAATTTTGCTGACTCTATTTGGATATTAATTTCGTCGCATGTCTTGCAAGTATCTGATTTTGGCAGCTTGAATCCAATATTATACTCGGTACAAAATATTTTACGGTAAGTATGCTCCTTGACTGGTTCAATTCCCATTTCTGTACACCAAAGGACATATCGATCCAAATAGAGACTGGCTATACTCATGTTATGATCCAGATAAACTTTATTCATGTTCTTGTGTCGACTGTAGTGACTTTGATACTTTGGAATCGAATGTATGTGGTTTTTAACACTTAGTATTTCAGAATCAGATATTTTGTTCACACGGTTTGTATGCTTTCCTCTGTTGTCTCTTTCTGGCACTAGATTTCCTTCTATCTTCTTGTGAACAATGTTATTTACTCTGCCCTTAGAAGCTTTAAGTCCGTGGATATTGAAAAATTCTGTTTTACAGACACGTGTAGTTTCACCATTAACATTAATGGAGTAGACTGCATTGCTCTTTCTATGCGATTCTTGATGTTTTTTCTTCTTTCGGTAGGACCTTTTCTTCTTAACAATATCTATACATCCGAATAAGTAGCTATTTTGTAACTCCCATGAACCGAGGTTCCAGAATTCGTTAAAAATATTGCTCTCGTGGCCCTGAAGCTTTTCCCTACACTTCACTTCATTGCTTTGTCTCCATCGACTTGTTGGAGTTTTGTCGGGTGTGTTTGGTTTTGTCCTTTTTCTTAACGGACCTTGTTCATTATCCTACAACAAAATGCAATAATATAACAAGCCATGTCACAAGCCACTACAATCATACTTTAATCTTTAATGGTAATAATATGACAAGTCAGGATCACGGTCACTGTCATCGAATGTCGACTGAACTTCAGTATTTGTCCTACTAGAATCGTCAGAACTCACAGAAATATCTGAATCGCTTTCGCCCATGTTCGCCATTTTGATGTGGCTTGTCATTATGTCGAGTAGATACTAAGACAAACTAGATCTATGCAACACTGTTACCATAGGTTTGTCGCGTCATCTATTAACGACGAGCTGAAATAAATTTTTAGTGGCTTGTTATACTATTACTTTAACCGATCATAGCACTAACTCTTTTTGAACTCATGTGTGGCTTGTCATTGTTTCACATTAAGCTCTTCAAATATATTAAGGCTTAAGCTACAAGTTCCAATATACTGCCTCTCAATTTATCTGGCATTTGTCCCACATTCATAATTGTCTCATAACAAACCTGTTAGCTTACTTCTTCCTGTCTCTCCTAAAGCTGTTTAACAATTGTTTTTATGGGCTGGACGCAGATCTTAGACCCATTGTCTTTACCGTATCAGTTTCCTCCTAGTGAGGTTAATAAAGATTTATCCATATTCAGGATTGCCTCCATTTAAGATGCCCCGTCTGCTTAATAAAGCCGGCAATCGACTCAAAGCAGTTAGTTGATTTCCTAACAAGATTGAGACGACAGACTCCTTAGTCTGACGATAATCGGTCCTTCCATTCCATTGTGCCAGGAGTTGATCTAGGAAAAACTTCCGTATATCATTTTTACATTTCTGATACGAAGCTGGGTAAAAAGATCAGGTCTGTAATACACCTGCTCTGTACCTTTATTAGCTGCTTCATCGATAGCGTCATTCCCCCAATACTATAATGCCCAGGTACCCATCTAATAGCTACTTTGTCATATTTAGCATACAACTCATTCAGTGCTTTAAAACAGGTTGTTATACAACTCTATCGTTTGATAGGATTTAAGAATGCTTTCAGAGCAGATTGGCTGTCTGAGTTCATAATTATATCATGATTCTGAACTCCAACTTTGATCGTTGTCACTACCGCGTCATGCAGGGCCAATGTGTCCGCTTGAAAAACAGTAACATGTTTATTAAGGTAAAAGCTAGACATATAAAGGAAGATTCCCATTCACGAAGATCATACCTTATCATACGGTTTTCTTAGTTCTCGAGCTATCCGTATAACATATGACCATGCCTCTCGTACCTTTTGATACCCACAACACATTCTCATACTCCACTTTTACTTCAAATCTACTATTAAAGATCCAGACCGACGTATGGGAGTCTATCGACATCGCCGGTATGGGAAGCACACACTTACCTTCGTCACATATATCTTCACGGCTAAGAAGTCTACCTTTCCTATCAACCAGTCTCTTCCCAGTCCATGTTCCAGATTTTTCATCCAATACATGGATTTATATACTTCTGCTTTGAGATAAAAATATCTATAAGCGGTATCATCATCATAATTCTGGCTTTACAACACTGTGTGGGTTCTAGCCTCCTCAATAATTTCTCTCTTGTCGACCCTATCTATCGCCTTCCTCCGCCAAGCATTTATTCCCATATTTCTCTTGTTTTGAGTCTTCCTCTTCTTCTCTGACCAATGGGTCTATTAAGGAGCAGTTTTCTAGTTAGGTCATTTTATTCCATTCGCTTACATGCTTACCTCAAACGTCCTATCATAATATATTTTACAATATCAAGTTCCTAATACTCGTATTTTCTATAAAGTTCGAAGTTGAATCGTCTTCTCCATACTTCAGTCTCATTCACCGCTCCATAGATTTGACTTTGTACTTTATTTTCGAAACATCCTTACATGTTTTCATTACTTTTTAGGTCATTACATTTCATTACATTCATTACATAGAGTCCAGGTCTCTAAACCATACATTAGGACTGGGCGTATTAATGTTTTGTAGAGTTTTACCTTTGTATTTCTCGATATAACTGAGGATTGATTTCAGAAGTAGAATGAGCCCAAAATAACAAATGTATTCAGTGTTCTCAAGCACTTTCATGAATACAAATTCATTAACTGCTTCGATAACACCATTTTCTATAAGAAGCATTTTCATGTAGATGTGACGAAGAAGAACCGACATTATAAACCAAACATTCTTTTTTTATAACCTTCAATTTTTATAAGACATTAACATTTAATAAAAAACATATATATATATATATATATATATATATATATATATATATATATATATATATATTATATATATATATACATATATATACACATATATTTATATATATATATATATATATATATATATATATATATATATATATATAATATAAAATAATAATATGAAAAGTTTACAAGATGTTACGTGTGGTCTGTACTTTTGTATGGATGTGAAACTTGGACTTTAAACACCGATATCATGAATAAAATCGAGGCGTTTGAGATGTGGTTTTATCGAAGATACTTAAAATTCCATGGACTAGCAGAACTAGAAACGAAGAAGTTCTTCGAAGAATGGGACATCAACGAACTCTATTAAATATTATTAAGAGGCGGAAACTAGAATATCTTGGACATATAATCAGAGGACCAAGATATGAGTTCCTTCGGCTAATTCTCAACGGTAAAATCGAAGGAAAGAAATGGATAGGACGGAAGAAACTCTCTTGGTTGAGGAATTTGCGGCAGTGGACAGGTTTGACAGCGGACCAATTGCTACACGTAGCGCAAGACCGAGATCAGTATAAAAATATTATAAGCATGGTAGTCGCCGACGTTCCGTAGGGATATGACACTCTAAGAAGAAGATATATTTAGGGATTCTACAGTATTCACTGCCTTCCCTCGCTCAACCGTTTCCATCTCTCTCTGTTGTTCCATTCTTCATCGTTTAGTCCTCTCTTACTCATGGCGTCGTCTACTTCGTTCCTCCAGGATTTTCGGGGTCGTACTCTTTTCCTCCTTCCTATGGGGCTCCATTCGGTTATTCTCTTTATCCATCTGCTGTCGCTAGTTCTTCTTACATGTCCATACCACTTTAGTCTTTTTTGTTCTATATATGTTAGTATGTCTGTTTCTATTGATGTTCTTTGCTTTTAAAAAACTTATTTTTGACTAATTCTCAAATCTCATAAAAAAATATTTACTTTCATAAAAAATTAGTAAAAGACAAAAGTTGCTAAAAATTGGTTAGTATATTCATTCCCGGCGTAATTTTTAATAAAAAAAATTTTTAGAAAATTATGCGGGAAAATGGTCATTGACTGGACTAGAGATGGATTGAGCCTCCATTTAGCTATTCAGGGCGGTAGTAAGAAAGATAATTGATGGTACCAAAATGTATTGATGGTAGCAAAAAAAAAAGAAGAACAACGTCAGTAACCGGGATACCACATACGAACGACACTCAGAGTTTGCGGCAAGGTTAGCCGTGGATCAGAAATTTAAATTTAAAAAAAAGTTCAAAAGCTATTTAATGATGAAAGAGAAGAACTATCATTAGAAACCACAGAGGATACCGAACAACCAATATTACGAGAAGAAGTCATCTATGCCATTAAAAACACAAAAGAGGACAAAGCTACCGAACCAGGTGATGTGCCCATCGAATTATTAAAACTCATTGATGAAGATGTTATTGATGTAATGGTTGAACACTTTAATCTAATATATCAGACTGCCAGAATCTGCAGACAATAGCTGCAATCGACCTTTGTGGCAATACCCAAAAAATCAAGTGCCATATCTTGCTCAGATCACAGAACAATAGCTTTAATAAGTCACACACTTAAAACATTTTTGAAAATAATACACCGCAGAATTATTAAAACTCTTGAATATGAAATTAGTGACACACAATTTGGCTTTAGAAATGATATGGACACACGAGATGCTTTGTTTGGCTTGAATGTGCTGGCCCAGAAATGCATGGATATAAATCAGGAAATGTACTTATGTTTTGTTGATTTTAAAAAGGCATTTGATCAGGTTCAACATAAAAAGCTTGTAGATATATCAAAAAGCAAAAATATTGACAGTCGTGATATGAGAACAAACAGAACACCCGAGATATCAAAATAAAAAGAGGAGTCCGCCAGGATTGCGTACTGTCACCACTACTCTTCAATGTCTACAGTGAGGTGGTATTTCGAGAAGCGCTCTCAGATTCAATAAAAAGTATATCTATCAATGGAGAAGTTTTGAATAACTTGCGTTTTGTAGACGATACAGTAATAATGACGGAAACAACAATGATTTACAGAACGTAATGCAGCGACTTAATGAATACTGTCATGAATACGGACTAAGGATGAATTTGAAAAAACTAAATGCATGATCATGACTAAATCAGCAGATGCAAACATCCAATTGATTGTTGAGGATACTGTAATTGAGAGTGTGGTACCTACAAATACTTAGGAACATGGATAACATCAAATGTAGACCAAACCAAAGGAATTAAGACACGTATTGAAATAGCACGTGCATCATTCGTTAAACTTTTTTCGTTAAAGTTTCTTTGTTTTCTGGATATAAGGTTAGGACTACGCCTAAGAATGCTTCGGAGTTAGGTATTCACTACTCTTCTTTATGGTTTGGAAGCATGGACATTAAAACAAGTGCATCTAAATGAGTTGGCTGATTTTGAATTTTAGTGTTACAGAAGAATCCTGCGAATATCATGGACTCAAAGAATGTCAAACGCAGAAGTTACTAGAAGAATAGGAAATGAAGCTGAAATAATATTGACTATCAAAAGAAGAAAACTTGAGTACTTAGACCATATTATGAGAGGGCAAAGATACTCATTATTGCAGCTTATTATGTAAGGCAAAATTCGAGGAAAGCGAAATGTGGGAAGACGAAGAATATCGAGGCTTAAGAGCATAAGGGAATAGTTTGAATGCAGTAGTGCAGAACTATTTAGAGTGGCAGTCCACAGGGTCCACATAGCCATGATGATTTCCAACCTTCGATAGAATATGGAATTTAAAGAAAAAAGTTCGTTTGTTCTAAAGCGGCTAGCTCTATTGGTTGGTGAAAATCTAGCTTAGGTCCCAGTCTGCTATTAATTATTTTCATAAAGAGCATACATAAATAAGATAACATGCTGATAGGTCTATAGTTTCCAATTTCTGTTACATCTCCTTTTTATGCAATATTATCATAATGTCACTATTCCATTTTTCTGGTATAATTCTTTGAAAGAGGCAGGCATTAAAAAGAGTTAATGACGCATTCGCCTCCTAGTTTTATCATTTCACCTACAATCCCATCTTCTCCAGGTGTTTTGTTGTTCTCCGTACCTTTTAACGCTGATTTCCTCTTTGGTTTTATCTGGTTCCTCTGATTCTTTATCCTTGAACCAGGGAAATTTGATAACTATAAATAAATATATATATATATATATATATATATATATATATATATATATATATATATATATATATATATATATATATATATATTGTTATGATATGTAAAATCGAGAAAAATATTGGTTTGTTTAAAAATATTTCAAAGTTCAAAAACATTAAAAGAATTCAGATAAGTAGGATAATATCCAACAAACATTTCGGAGAAGGAAAGTTATTGAATTCAGTTTATCGAGAGGAGAAAGGCTATCATAATTTGAATGATTTGTGCTTTTGAAGGAGATCATTAAGGACGATATACTTGCAACAATCTGTTGTAAGATTGCTGATTACATAGGGAGCGGTTGAGAGGAGATAATACAGTCTACAAGGAACAAGGATTTGGACCACTCATCATCAGAGAGAGATATTTTTTGTTGTTCTGAAGTTTTTTTTTTCTTTTATTGATAACACAATTTTTACACGTAATTTAGAAAGGATATAAATATTTTGATTAGGAGAGTTAGAATAGTTTGGATTTTGAGTTTTCAATTAATATTGTTTGTACCATTAATTTTGATTGTTCACGTACGGAGAACAAAATTTTGAGAATCCTTATATGAGATTTGTTTATTGAAAACTTTTGAGTGTGAATTATTTCATTATTTTTTTTTCAATACATAGTGTTAGATTATATGTGTTTTTTATTATTCCGGTATTCTCTGGACCTTACCTTTCACATGTAATAGCATAGATATTGAAGCACGAATTTTAACCCTGAGATAAAAGAATTAAAAATTGTGATAGAGTCATAATCACATCATTGAAATAATTTTAATTAATTAAAAAAATTAATTAGCTAATTATTGCTTGGCGCACCAAGACTTTAAATATCACAATAATATATATATATATATATATATATATATATATATATATATATATATATATATATATATATATATATATACAGAGATTAAAACAAATCTCAAACAGAAAAAAAATGCTGGCTTGTTGTTTTTACAGAACTACAAAATCTCTTAAGAATGTATTTTAAAATACTACTCAGAACACTTAAATAGCTTTACGTTTTATCGTTTAAAATTTGTACGAGTATAAAATATACTCTCAATAACTATTGCTTAATATATGAATAGATTTAACAAATCTTACTCCATTCAAATTCCTCATCTACGATTCTGCCAAACATCGGTACGGGGGGAAACAATCTTAGAGTTTCTTTTATTACTAGTTCCAAGTATTTCATATCGTTTAGATTGGCCATAGTGGGTTTTGCATTTTTTAAATCACTGAACATATTTTTTTGTTCGTTAATGGCTTTTTCCTACAATAAAAACACATTGTTTTTGACATACACAATGCCTTAAAATGAAAATTTAGATTGTCAACATACAAATAATTAATTATTTGCACTACAATTAAAAAGCAATTTGTACAAATTGAAAGATGGTCAAGAAAGAATGATAAATAAGCATTTAAATAAAATTATTGATATAAAAGTGAATATTGACACCATCAGATAAGCAGGCAGTAGCGCAAAATCATGTCACGATGCTGTCTTCGTAGTTACGCAAATACTAGAGAAATCTATAGAAACCAATAAATGAGTCTATTTATAAAGCAACTAGTAAAAATCCTAAGATTTCTACTACATGTTCGAAACCAAAATTCAGATTTTTACGCAAATCTGTGCCCTCTACGATATACAAAGCAAATAGACCAGAAAATAAATTGATATGGGGAATCTAAAATTGCATACCACATCATATCGCTTCATCTGAGGAAGAACCTTTCATGAACTGGCTTCTAATACTCAAAATACGAGTAAATAAAGATATAGAAAAGACAGTTAAGACTTGATTTCATGTATAGTGCTTCTACAATTTGCTTATACGTATTTCGTCCTATTTAAGACTCACCAGAGCACCTCAGTAGGAAGCCCTTCCCTAGGACTTCCTACAAATTATGCGACGTAGTATCATCATCAAATGCAGGACAATTATTCCATGTGGCAGAAGATTGAGAAGCATTCGCAATGGCGATCGCCAACATCGAATAACTCTGATATGGCACGTGAAGAAGAAGATATCATCATCATTATCATGCTTAGCGTCTTCTGTCGATTCTGGTGGAGCCTTCCTTACATAGTCGTTCTTCGTTTCCGCCAACGATTGTCTAATATTCGTTTTTCTCTGCCATGTTGTATCTGCTTATTTTTTTATGTCATCTTAAGTTTGGATGTCTTCTTGGTCTCATGACGCCTCTTGAATACCACAAATCTGTGGATTATTTTAGCGACCTCGATTTTTTGTCTAATCCATTCTATTCTTTTGCGATATCTCTTTGTTCTGCCCAGTATGCACCGCTTCATCGACCTTATCTTTAGTGTCCAAGTTTCGTAGCTGGAGCGGAATCGTGGATTTGAAAATAACTGCATTTTTACCAAAAGATGCCCAAGCCATTATTAGCGATCAGAATGACTTCATCTGCAAATCTTAGATAGCTGAGGTATTCTCCATCAATGGATAGGCCTTTGGTCTACCAGTTCATTTGCTGAATATATTTTCTAGGGTTGCAATGAAGGTCTTTGGGGATATTGCGTCTCCTGGTCGGATGCCTCTGATAGTGAAAAATTCTGGATTGATTTCATAAACTTTTGCCTTAGCTTATGCCTATCTGTATATATTTGCTCAAGTTTATTTGTACGGTTTATTAATGCCTTGGTTGATCAACACTTCTATTACTGCCTTGGGATATATAGAATTGAAAGCCTACTCGAAATCTATGAAGGTTAGGCTAGCGGTATTTCATATTCTTTAGCTCTACTCATTAGTTCTCGAAGCATATGGATATACTCCAGGATTCTAAATCCACTTCTCAAGCTAGCTTTCTTTCTTGGCTGAGCAGCATCTAATGCATTTGTTAATCTGCTGTTGATGATCTTTGTGAATATTTTGTATATGATTATTAGTAGACTTATAGGTCTGTAGTTTTTTTATATCTTCTTTGCTACCTTTCCTATGTATGAGAATTATGTTTTGTGTATCCAGTGGGCTGCTATGCATCTTGATTTTAGCCATTCCGTAAATATACCTACTAAGAATTTCCAGGTTTTTCTGCCAGCATATTTAAGCAGCCCAACTGTAATGCCATCTATTTTAGCTGCTTTACCGCTTTTTATTTTTGTAATTGTCGATTCCACATTTTCCGGAAGAACTTCTTGTACTTCTTGGATATTCTTGGTTGCTGGTTGATTATGTAAGTGTTTCAGAGGCTTTTCATAGTTTGCTGTAGAATTTAGTCATGAGTTGTATTATTTTATTTCGGTCTGTAATTATGGTGTTTTCGTTTGTTAGAGCACCGATTTGCTTCTTCCCAATTATTAATGCTTTTTAGTTTCTTATATTTTTTCCTGGTTTCGAATACATTTTCTACCAGTCTTTCTGTGACGTAGTAAATATACTGCAAAAAACCAAAAGTCATCAACCGCAAAAGTGATGTACCTTACTATAATTTTAAGTAAACCTCATGTTCAATGTACAAAATATAAATAGAATATAGAGATAATTGAAAGAAACTATATTTATAATATGAATAGATAATGGGCTAGAGATAGACAGATAGCATTGTTTTTAATCTCAGGGGTACATTAAATATTTCCTTAATCGTAATCAACGACATATATATATATATATATATATATATATATATATATATATATATATATATATATATATATATATATATATATATATATATATATATATATATATATATATATATATATATATATATATATATATATATATATATATATATATATATATATATATATATATATATATATATATATATATATATATATATATACATTATACAATAATATAGCGAAAATTTTTCGCACGGTGTGTAGTAATACTACTAAAATTCGTAATTTTTCATTCTACATCATTCAATTATTCTCTATTCTCTTATTAGTTATGGAAGGCAACAAAAAGAATGAAGAGACCAATTATTCATTCTCCTCCTATCAAGTTGGAAAACGGCAGTTGGGCTAGAAGTAACAAAAAAAAAGCAGAACGATTTGCAGATCATTTAGAAAGCACGTTCTAACCCAACGACAATGATGGTAAAGAACTGAGATAGGAAGAACCATTCCAAACTGAAGAAAGAATAACGTTGACATCATTTAGAGAAGTATAAACAGAGATAAAAGAGAATATAAATTCTAAGAAAGCTCCAGGATATGATCTTATAACAGGAGAACTATTAAAAAATCTACCAAGAAAAGCCATAGTTAAGCTGACACACCTAATAAATGCTGCTTTTAGATTGAGGTATGTTCACAGACTCTAAAAAGTAGCCGAAGTCATGATGATCGCCAAACTAGGTAAACCTCCTATCGACCAATATCACTCCTTCCGGTGATGTCAAAATTATTTGAAAAACTTCTATTGAAAAGATTAAAACCAATAATAGATAGAAAAAATCTTATACCAAATCATCAATTTGGTTTCAGAAATCAACATTCCACTATAGATCAAGTTCACAGAATAAAGAATATAATAGAAAAAATATTAGAAGAAAAATAAGTCTGCTCTACAATCTTCTTGGACGTAGCATAGGCGTTTGATAAAGTCTGGCATAAGAGTTTAAACTATAAACTAAGAACGTTCATGCCTAAACAGTATTCAGAAATCTTAGAATCATACATTACGAATAAATATTTCAGAGTAAAACAAGAAGAAGTGTACACCGACTTAAGGGAGATCAAAGCTGGCATGCCACAAGTGAGTGTCTTAGGTTCGGTTTTGTATCTATTGTATACGTGTGACATTCCAGAGCTAGAAAAAACACCATTGCCACCTTCGCAGATGATACAGCCATACTAGCGATAGGAAACTCTAGTGAAGAAGCGACTCATAAGTTGCAACTATCAGTAAATAAAATACATAACTGGACCAGAAAATGGCGAATAAAATTAAATAAGACTAAATCTGCACACATTAACTTTACAAATAAAAAAAAATAGAAAATTTCCCAGTGAGAATAAATGATACCCAAGTTCCTTATGCAACATCAGCAAAATACTTGGGCATCACCCTAGACGCGAAGCTGCGCTGGAAAGTCCATGTCAAAAAGAAAAGAGGGCAGCTTGATATTAGATATAAGAAATTAAAAAAATCCACAAGGAAAATAATTCCTGTAGCTGGCTGTATACCACGTATAACAAAAGAGGTTAGTCTTTGTATGTGGGTATATTTTATTTTATAAAAACCCTCAAAAGGGCAACATTACAAGCACGAACGTTTTCGGAACAACTGTTCCATCATCAGGTTAAAATGCCTAAAATAAGTATAAACCATTTAGTTACAACAAACGTGGTTTAAAATTTTGACTAAGGTTAAAAACAATAAAATGGTTATACTTACAGGTTAACATGCCTGAGCCACCAAAATATTTGGGTAAAAACCCTTTAAATTGAAAAATGTTACCGAAGAATGTACATGATGTTTATAATACTATATGATGTTTAATATTTTAATTAGATTTTACTTCAGGTAACATACACCCATGCTTAAGTATGTTACCTGAAGTAAAATCTAATTAAAATATTAAACATCATATAGTATTATAAACATCATGTACATTCTTCGGTAACATTTTTCAATTTAAACGGTTTTTACCCAAATATTTTGGTGGCTCAGGCATGTTAACCTGTAAGTATAACCATTTTATTGTTTTTAACCTTAGTCAAAATTTTAAACCACGTTTGTTGTAACTAAATGGTTTATACTTATTTTAGGCATTTTAACCTGATGATGGAACAGTTGTTCCGAAAACGTTCGTGCTTGTAATGTTGCCCTTTTGAGGGTTTTTATAAAATAAAATATACCCACATACAAAGACTAACCTCTTTTTTTATATAAGAAATTGTATTGGCTGATTGGAAAAAATTCAACATTATCCATTCATACTCATTACAAGCAAGTACTGAGGCCAGTATGGGTATATGAGTGCCAACTCTGAGGCTTTACCAAAGCTAGTAATCTACATATTATCTAGAGATTTCAAAACAAAGTACTGAGAAACATTGTTGATGCTGCTTGGTATATCCGTAACAGCAACCTCCACCAGGACCTCGGTATGGTGATCAAAATAATCAAGAGAACAAGAGCAAGTTACGAGCACAGGCTGCATAGTCATGTAAATGTCGAGGCAATCCAGCTTCTTGACAACACTGAACTAAAGAGAAGACACAAACAAGGACAATACCATTTGAGTTAGTGTAAATGTATAACAGATTAGTGTAAAAGCACAGTATAGTGCTGTGAGGTTATTGCATGTTAATTGTAGTGCATCAGTTGATAATAGATAAAATAAGAGTAATCCATAGGGTAAGCCCTTTGATTTAAATATTTGCTATTTATTAAGTTAGGTCAGAAAATAACTGATAATTGGTCATTTATGACCAGATAGCAGTATACAAACACCGCACAAGTGTTATACAAAAAAAATATATATTATTCTCTTACCTGAACTTGATAGTTATTAGCTAAAGCGTAAAGAGTAAACGAAATGGCTGACGATACGGTATCATGGCCCTAAAAGTTATTTATTAATATTTGATTATTGTCTTGCATATTTTAAATATTTATCACTTACCTCGAACATAAAAGTATCAACTTCTTCTCTTATATCCTTTCTTGAAAGAAACCGGTCATTGGAGTTGGCGCTGAGTAATAAATCTAAAAACGCTATTTTCTTTTTTATTCCGTTTTCATCTATCTTGTTCTTAATAACACACCGCGAATCCTCACATCTTTTAGCAATTACTTGATCAGTGTAATTATGAAGTGTCTTTAAGACAATTTTCTCTTTGTAGTAATTGATGGTCAAAGGATGTAGATGGTGGCTAATTGCTACAGCAATAGAGAACATTTTCTGGTGAATTAATGAACAAATATTTTTAACAGATTGCACATATGCCGAATTTTCGTAAGTTTGAGCATTTATTTTCACGCCCATCGCAGTTTCTGAAAGATTACATTGCAATATTAATAAAACTCTAAAATAAAAAATTTTATAGTTATTTATAATATATAATATTCTAGTTAGTAGTATCATAACTCCAATAATTATACTCCTGATACAGAAGGTGTAATGCCATTATCGAAAGTATTCTTCTTCTTGATGTGCCTATCCGTGACGATTGCTGGTGATCACTATGTTGGAAAAGCTGCACAGATCTTGTGTTGAACCAGGTTCTGAGGTTCTTTAACCAGGCCGTTCTTCTTCTTCATAGACCTCGCTTTACAAATATTTTTCCTTGCATCCTTGCATGATGGCTTGTAGGAGGGCATCTTCTTCTTCACGTGCAATATCAGAGTTATCCGACATTGGCGATCACCATTACGAGGGCTTCTTGATCTTCTACTATGGGGAATAATTATATCTGGGCTCATTTCAGATAATGTGTCCGAATTATTGTAACTTTCGAGATTTGATGGTGGTCAGTACTTTTTGATTCTTCTTCATTCTTGTGAGGACCTCCTCATTTGTGACTCGATCAGTTCATGTTCGTGCTAGGTTTTTAACCGCTAGTATTAAAACGCCAAACAAATTATTACTAAGGACCGAGAAGGGCATTTTATTAATTCAATGGTACAGCGGGATCTTAAGTATTCTCCGATATAGCCACATCTCAGATAAATGCTTCCAATACTTTTCCTTTTAAAACGGACGGAGAAGACATAGCATCGCATCATTCTTACTTTTATACCAAGAGAAAGGTTGTAGCTCTTGAAGAAGGCTTCCATCCGATTGAAGGTCGATCTAGCTTTTCCAATGCGTGCTCTTTTCTCATGGTTGTTGGTCCATTTTCATTTATTATGGTGCTGAGGTAGTTGTAGTGCGTTACTCTTTTTATTGGGGTTTGGTTGACGTAGAATATTTTTATTAGAATTATCATGAGCTTTGTCTTCTTTACGTTTAAATATAGTCCATATTGTTAACTGTAATACGTGATTTTGTTCATTAGGACTTGTAGGTCTTCTAGGTTGTCCGCAAATACTATGGTGTCATCTGCATATCTGATGGTGTTAAGCCGGTAGACGTTTAGTAGAATGCATTTTGCGGTCTGATTCCAGTAAGGGTTTCTAATTATTTTCAGATCTTGGTTACTAATTCTTTCTTCTTTTAGTATTTCCATAATTTTGGCAAGTTGTACTCGATCAAACGCTTTTAACGGTTTGTAAATTTTCTTATCTATTACTTTTAGGAACAATTTTAGGAGATGACTCATGAGGCTTATCGTACCATATTCTTGGCATTTTTTTGGCTCCTGGTTTTTTTTGGAAGTGCGATAAATTCAGACTTCAGCCGTTCTGTTGGTATTTCTCCAAAGTTGTATATATTTTTGAGTATTTTAGTGATTATTGCTATTAATTTGTTAGCTATTAGTTTGACTAGTTCTGCTTGTATATTATCGAGGCCTGCTGCATTGACATCCTTTAGCTGTGTTGTTGCTAAATAAGCTACCTGCTGTATTATTCTTGGTCCATCATTTAGCGCTTCTTCTAGCTTAAAGGTGTTATCTCTTTGGTCTTCATACAGTTTCTTCAGGTATTCTTTCCACGTTTTTCTTTTATTCTGTTTGTCCAAGATGATGTTTCCATCGCAATCAGTTAGATTTCCTATCTGTCTTCACCTTATTCCAACTATAGTTATTTAATGTTTCTATGTACAATTGTTACTATTGTACTTTAACTGTGGAGTCTCAATTACTTCGCATATTTCAACGTTACTTTTCTTTTGCTTCTCTGATTTTCCTTCTTATTGTTATATTTATCGTTTTATATCTGTCTGGGTCATTTTTGGCTTTTTTTCTTTCGTCCATTATATTAGGGATCTTATTTGGCATTTATGATTTTTTCTTGATTCATTTATCTGCCTTTAAATGTTTATCCTTTACATTTTGAACTATTTCTGTAATCTGTTTGTTCTTCATTCAATTCGTCTCTAATTGCAGTCCCCATTTTCGTATTAAGGTCTTTTAACATTCATAGATTGTTTGAATTGTGACTTCCTTGTCTGCTCTCTTTTGAGGTTGACTCCGAATACTCCTAGGAATGGAACGTGGTTCGTCTCTAAGTCTGCTCCAGGATAAATCTTGAGAGATGCAATGCTGTTTGTAATGATGAATTTTTAAAATTTTAATATTATATTTAAAATTAAATAAAGTAATTTTATTATTTATTTATTTTTTATATTTTAAACAAATTTAATAAATTATAATAATTGTATTTATATGAAATTATTGTAAGACCAGAATTATTATAAAAATTTAAACAGATGATTTTAATGTTATTGTTAACCGGATGACATTTATATATTTTATTAAATTTTGACAATCGTTCCGAATCGAATCTTTTATTGATAGATATTCTTTTAATTTTGTAGTTCATTTTACTGTAGAAAAAAAAGTAATACAACGCCAGTATAGACGCTTGACTTCAATAATGTTTTATTATCATTAAATGTTGTTTATTCCTATGTACAAAATATTCAGTGAAAAACACGTAGAAAATATTTTCAGAACCATATTAGTCCTTTTATAGTTTGTAATGTGCTCCTCTTTCATTTTGTATGTGCAAAAATTATTTTGTAAATTTAGTTGTAAGTTTATGTAATTAGTGAAAAGACCTACCACATATAATATCTAACGTCAATAACTTCACTAAGGGGTATACATCAAATGATGGCTTATTAACATTACATGATAACTTTTTGATAAAATCTTGTCCTAACTCTTCGAAAATACCAACAAAGTTTTCTAAAATAGAAAAATGAAATGCTGGTGTTAGCATTTTTCTGCGTGTTTTCCATTTTTGACCTAAACCGAACAAAAACATTCATTAGTGTCAAATTTATATATTATAGTATTTGATATAATGATAAACTTCCTACCGTATGAAAACGTTTTTAAAGTACATAAAAAATCAAATAAGCAATATTGATTATAGTTTTATAATTTCGAAACACTTATTTTTTATAAACGTTTCAAATTTCGCCGCCCGCTGCCATTCTGCCTCGTTCTAGTTTCTCTATGAACTTATCCACTCTGCTATACGCTCTGCTTAGGGGCTTCGTGAATTAAATGAGCGAAACACCCTAGGCACTTATCCCTTATTCTAATTGGGACGTTGAATTGTCTCTTTTCTTGAAGGATAAAATAAAACTCAATTGTAAGAGGCGAAGGAAAAGCCTCAGAGTCTGAGGTAAGAGCAGAGCCCCGCTAGTCGGCTCCCTAGAGTTTAGGGCTCTAGGAGAGACCGAGGTAGACTCTCCTTTGGTTTGGAAATTAATTAATATTTATACAAAATATTTTACAGGATTCCAAACCAAAAGACTAATGAAAAAATTGGAAAAGGAAGGAAGGCGGGGCGATGCGCGCCAAGAGTGCTCATTGGTCACTTTTGACCGAGCACTTGGCGACATCCCCCTCCTTTCGAGACTCTGAGGCTGTGGAAAATTTTATTGAAAAATTTAAAATATTACAAGTTTAAGAAATGCGAAAAAAATATATAGAATAATGAATACAGTAATTTAAAAGTGTTCAAAATAAATTCAAAAGGTTCGTAACTCACATACAACACTTATCTTGAACCTGGAGGGGGCCAGATGTTACTTCATCTCCCTCTGCGGCATGCTCCATCCACGGTCGGTGTACCATTCCTCCCAGCGGGTTCGTCTTCTTCTCTGCTATCCGGCTTCCATCCGCTTATCCTGGGGTCTCGTAGGCGAGTTTGCTTGGGGCTCCGTGGTGACGCGGACCACATATCTGGAGGGCAGGCAGGTACTGTGGCTACTCCAGGATTTTCTTAGCTTCCGGGGCTTCAAAATGTCGAAGAAGGCTGGCTCACTGAGACCTGGTACACTGAGGGCATCAGGATTGCTGCAAAACTCGATGGCGGAGTGTTAGAATATAGCTTTCTAACACTCCCGTGGCTCTCCCCACTGTTCACTTGACTTCAGCCCATGTTAAAGTCAATGGAGTGTTGCCTTCTGTGGATCAGTAACTAGGTCGTAGGTTCGGATTTTAATCCATTTGTTGGGCGTCATGTCATCGTAGCTAGAGTGGACCTATGAACTTATCCACTCTGCTATACGCTCTGCTTAGGGGCTTCGTGAATTAAATGAGCGAAACACTCTAGGCACTTATCCCTTATTCTAGTTGGGACGTTGAATTCTCTCTTTTCTTGAAGGATAAAATAAAACTCATTTTTAAGAGGCGAAGGCAAAGCCTCAGAGTCTAAGGTAGAAGCAGAGCCCCGCTAGTCGGCTCCCTAGAGTTTAGGGCTCTAGCAGAGACCGAGGTAGACTCTCCTTTAATTTGGATTCATTGTAGCGTTGGTTTTGTGTGTGAGTGATTATCTTCTGTGTTGGGTGTGTCCGATGTCCTGCTTTAGGCTTGTGCTTCTTCAGGACGTGTTTTCTTTATTGGTGGGTGTGGCACTGGGATTTTGAGGTGTCCACTGGTGTTGTCCTTTGGTTTGGAAATCAATTAATATTTATACATAATATTTTGCAAGATTCCAAACCAAAAGACTAATGAGGAAATTAGAAAAGGAAGGAAGGCGGGGCGATGCGCGCCAAGAGTGCTCATTGGTCACTCTTGACCGAGCACTTGGTGACATTGATGTATACATGACAAACGAATTTTTGATTTCTCGATTGTAAACATGGTCTTGTTCCATCAACTATCAATAAGGCAGGCAACTCTCTTCAGTTTTGAAATAATTCCTAAAGTATAATAAAGATTTAAATGGGAAATTCCGATTATATTCTAAGAGAAAATATAAAAAGATATTATGTTGAAGACCGGAGAATCACAAAGAAAAGAGAAAGTTCACATTTTAAAAAGTTAAATTGCCCCAAAATACATACATTATGTACAATTTTGTACTTCATTTTACTGCAGAAAAAAAAGTAATACAACGCCAGTATAGACGCTTGGCTTCAATAATGTCAAAATGCCCCAAAATACATACATTACTTCTCCATAATGTACACCAACGGGGGGAATAATTGTCCGTTGTGTAAAGGTTGTCCGTTGGATAGAGTTATCGCTTAATCAATTGAACACATCTAGCTAAGTTTACTTCAGGATTTTCCATCAATAGGACCTCATCAATATGTAGGTAGTTCAAAAAATTTTCACCTCCATGGCTTTCGCAAAAGGTTGACAATGGCAAATCGTCTTCCAGGTCTTATAGCTCCAGATTTTCCTCAATTTCTTATCCACTACTATGGTTTTTTAAAAACCCGCTCCTAATGAAACACGTTTTAATTGTTTTGGTTGAAACGTCTCTCCATGCTGCCACAATCCAAATTAAAGCGTTAGCAATCATCATGGACTTCAGTTCAGCAGTTGATAAAGAACATTCTATAGATGATAACATTTTTCTCATCAAAAATTTTCTATACGAGGATTTAAAGTTTTTAATTATTTCTTGGTCTAACGGTTAACAATTGGCTGTAGTATTAGGTGCCACAGATATTATCGATATGTTAGATAACTGAGTATCCGGATGGGATGTTGCGTTGTCTAGGAAGAAGAGAATTTTTCTTTTTGACGTTGCATTTTTCTGTTAAATTTGTACAGCCAATCTGGCATAATATCTTTCGTCATTTAGGCCTTTTTGTTGTAGTACCAGTTGATGTACCACTTGGAGTTTATTAACAAGAAAATTTTTAAAACAACGAGAATTTTTACTTTTATTAATCACCAAAGGTTGGCAGTTTTCTTTGCAATCTGAAACGTCGTCAAAGTTAACTTTTGCAGCTTTTCCAGAAATTCCTCTAAATTTAATGTTATGTCTTAAGCAGAACTTGTCAAGCCAACCATTGGAAGCTTTAAAATTCAAATTGAGTTATTTCGCTGCCTCTAAAGCTCTTTCTTTTATTATCGGTCTAGATAATGAAATGTTCTTACTCTTCACTTTACAAAATCAATCGTACACCATAGTATCGGTGGCAAAACCTTTAGTTTTAATCCTCTTTTTATGCTGAACATTTCCACTTTCAATACACCACTTTTTTAAATCGGCTTTTTTCTTTAAAATGTCACTAACTTGAGTTTTTCCTATTTGAAACTTTTTGGCCAAAACTCGAACACTGTAAAACTTTTACTAGTTGTATTTCTGAAGCCCCAATTTTAATCTTTTAATCGCTTTTCCTGACTGTCCGTTGTTGGAAGGTAAAATTACAACAATTTCTTAGAAAAACTGAAGGCAAATTTTGTCCGAAGTCGTTATGAAGAGAGTTCGTTGTTCGCAGGTGTCTTCCTATTTACCCACATATAAAATGTTATAAAATGTAAATGTGAGTGACCTAAAAAAACTGTCCGTTCAGCAGAGGTTTCCGTTGTCTAGAGGTGTCCGTTAACAAAAGTTTTACTGTAGTTAATTGAGTTCAAGTAACATCCAGCAAAGGAGAAAGGAACAAATTAATATAAGACCTACGTCAAATAATGAATGTTTACATCTGATTAGTTCCATTTTAGTGTTGCTACTCTCTCTCGTGACCTGCCCAGTTCCATTTTAGTGTTGGAACTGGGTAGGTCACGTGGCTCGAATGACAGACAATAGATGGACAAAGCGGATACTGGAATGGAGACCAAGAGATGATGCCTACCGAAGTAGAGGTCGCCCACCAACACGTTGGACTGACGATCTAAAACGTTGTCATAGGAATTGGATGCAAGAGGCACAAGATCGAAATAGATGGAAAATTATGAGGGAGATCTATGTCCAGCAGTAGATAAGCGAAGATTGAATGATGATGACATCTGATTAGGTAGAAAATTTGATAATAGTTCAAATTGAAATTGGCTTACCTCCACTAGTTAGTAGTCCTGTTCCCAACCAATTCTCTAAGTATTTATATTCTTTGGATTTATTAATAAGTTTGTTGGAACTTAAAATATATTCTAGAAAAGCTTCATCTGCAACTAACACCACGGTTGCTAAAGGTCCTCTGTAAATTTTTATTATGTTTCCATTTTCTTTAAAAACGCTTGAAATGATGTCCAAGTATTCTAAAAAAAATTTATAATAAAGCATGCGTTAACGTACAACATGAACAATTAATGAATGCACTGAAATTAAATAAGATAGAGTACGCATTAATAAACAGCTGTCAGATTAAATTTAAATTAGGCGTGGAGTGAGACAGGGATGCGTATTATCACCAATCCTTTAAATGATCTTATGATCTTTCATCTCTCATATTCTTTCTTTCCTCTATTCTTAAGTCTTTTTATCTTTTTTAGTCATTGTCATTGTTTCTCCTCCATATAATAATATTGGTATAATTAAGACTACCAAAGAGAATTGAAATACTATTATAAAATAATACCTCAATCAACAATGGGAGCTTATCGTCTATGCTTCGCCTAGCTCAGTCTCTCAAGTGTGAATTCGTCTTGTCTTAAACTATGAATTAAACCATGAAAATTTAGCTGGTAACAAATAAAACAATGTTTAACTAATCATATTTATTCATGCTAAACAAAGCAAAAAGAACCCTGCCTAAAGCTTTACAATAAATAAATTTGGAATTTTTTTTTTTTTATTAATTTATTTAATGTCGTCCGAACCACTGGAGTTATAGACGACAACAATGGAAAATACATATTGTAACAAAGAAAGGTTAATATTAATTACGTACTAACATTAAAGAACATTAAAGAAGATTGATATATGTAATATAAGTACAGTCTAGATATTAATTTAAATATCTTTTATGCCTACAACCGTTAAAAACTTTATAATATTGTGTAGATGATTATTGTCTCTAAGAAGGTCGCCTATGTCGCTGGGAAGGTTGAGTTTACTTCTGGTTTCCTGGAAAATTTGACATTCGGTTAAAATATGTTTAACTGTATTGTTGGTTTGACACTGGTTGCAGTATGGAGGATTGTCTCTTGTAATTCGGTAAAGATGTGTATGACGGGTGTGACCAATTCGAAGTCGAGAAAAGATGACTTATTTTTTCCTCGGTAACACAAAGGCTTGTTTTTGTAAAACATTGTCTTTAATTTGCCTTAGTTTTTCGGAACACTGCGACCATTTGTTTTGCCACGCACAACTAACTATGTTTTTTAAGCACAATTTAAGATCACTTGGCACTATTTTATTTAATTGCACTTGACCATCTCTTGTCGCTGCTTCGTGAGCTAGACGGTCCACAACCTCGTTACCATGTATTCCAATATGAGATGGAACCCAGATTAATACCACATGTTTGTTTTCCTTTGCAGCATTTTGAAGTTCTTTGTAAATGTCTTTATGAATAGGATTGCTGGAGTATATGTTTTTGATGTCACAAAGAGCATTCATTGAGTCAGTAATGATTGTATAATTTCTCTGGTCCGTTGTGCTAATGAACTTTAGAGCTTCAAGGATTGCGTATAGTTCTGCGTTCGAGATAGTCCAGTTGTTATGCAACTTAAATTTAGCATTATGAATATTACAGAAAATGGCTGCGCCGACTCCGTCCGTTGTTTTTGATGCATCTGTGTAGATCTGTCGGTAGTCGCTAAATCTATCCATAATATCTTTGTTGTTTATTAATATGGCTGGTGGGGATTCATGTTTATTAAATTTTAATAGATCAGTAATTACTGGTGGTTTATTTACAGTCCATGGAGGAGGAGGGTTTTCGGAAGGATGGTATATTGACGGGAATTGTATGCTATATTTATATAGTAATCGGTTAATTCGTTCATAGAAAGGTGGATTACATTGAGGATGAGATGAGAAGTAGTGGCTGAAACGATTGCTGTGAACGTTATGGTAGACTGGGTTATCTAGAGAGGATAGAACTTTACAAGCAAACGACAAACTTAAAAAATCTCTTCTAAATTCTAAAGGGGTTTGCCCTGATTCACTACATATACTTAGTATGGGGCTTGTTCGAAAGTCACCCAAAGCGACTCGCAGTCCCGTATTTTGGATTACATCTAGTTCTTTAAGAACAGATTTTTTGGCTGAGTTATATATCACTGAGCCGTAGTCAATTTTTGATCGAACTAATGATGAAAAGATTCGTAGAAGAGTTGCCGTATCGCTGCCCCAGTTGATATTCGACAGTGTCTTTAAAATATTAATGCTTTGCTGGCAAGTACCTTTTAGATTTTTAATGTGACTTTTCCAATTCAATGTTTTGTCAAATGTAAGACCGAGGAACTTTATTTCTTTTACAAAGACCAGATTTTTACCATTCAATGTTAAAATTGGATTATCCTCTTTTCGCTTTTTTGAGAAGAGCATGCATTTTGTTTTTTCGTTAGAGAAACTGAGTCCTGTTTTGTCAGACCATTTCTGGAGATTATTTAATGCGCTTTGTAGGATTCTTTGGGTGGATTCTAAATTTGTTCCTCTTAGTAGGATAACCAGATCGTCTGCGTATAGTCTTGCTTTTACTGGATGTTGACATTGTTCCAAGATATCGTTAATTGCAACAAGAAATAAAGTTACACTTAATACCGATCCCTGGGGGACTCCATTTTCCTGGATTCGACTTGATGATAGTGTTCCATTTGATCGTACTTTAAATGTTCTAAGTTGAAGAAAATTTTGAATAAATTTTAGGAATTGTCCATTAATACCCCAGGAGTGAAGCTTTTCTACTATACCATATCTCCATGTGCAATCGTAGGCTTTTGTTATATCGCAGAAAATAGCTAGACAGTGTTGTTTGTTAATGAGTGCTTCGTGAACTTCGGATTCAAGATCAACTAGGTTATCCGTCGTTGATCTATTTTGACGAAAGCCGTTTTGCTCCGGGATAAGCAATTTTTTATCTTCCAGAAACCATGTAAGACGACGGTTTATAATCTTTTCAAATAGCTTACAGGTTGACGAGGTTAGGGATATTGGTCTATAGGACTGGGGATCTGTTTTCGGTTTTTGGGGTTAAGGGATTGGGATAATATATGATTCTGACCAAGACTTTGGAAAGTAGTGCTGAATCCACATTTGGTTCAAAACATTAAGGAGGTATATTCTAGCATTTGTGCTTAGTTTTTGGAGAAAAATTATTGGTATATCATCTGGACCCGGAGAAGAGTTTTTTATGCCAAACAATGCATCGTCCATTTCTTCAAGTAAAATTGGCGAGTTCATGTAGTCCTCCGTGTTCTCCGTGATCATTATCTCCTTTTTTTCATTTCTAAATTTAAATTGAAGAAAATTTGGAGGGTAGTTGTTAGTGTTGGAATTTTGTTCGTAAAGGTCTGTAAAAATTTCTGTGATTTCTTGTGTTGAGGTAATGAATTGATCATTATGTTTTAAGAAACTAATTTGGGCGTTTTGCTGTTTTCCAGATAGTTGACGTATTTTCCTCCATAATGCAGACAGGGGAGTAGAGTTGTTGATGGATGCCACGAAAGATTTCCAGTTTTGTTTTTTAGTTTGCTTAATTTGATATCGAGATTCAGCTTTCAGTTTTTTATATTTTATTTGATTTTGTGTAGTAGGACATCGTCTGAATTTGTTAAAAGCTCGCTTGTATTTTTTGATGGCTTCGTCACATTTAGTATTCCACCACGGTACTGGCGTGTGAGTTTTTAGAGTTTTGGTTTTTCCGACTGCTTTGTGGCCTGCTTCTAATATTAACTCAGAGAATTTTAGATAAGTTGAAGATATATTTGAGGTACTAGGGTCAGGGAGATATGGGAGTTTTTGGTCTATTTGGTCTGAGAAAAGTGTCCAATTTGCCTGGTCTAATTTCCATTTTGAGAGAGGAGTAGTTAAGGCGGTTTTAAAAGGACGGGTTATAAGAATAGGAAAGTGATCACTCCCGTATAAGTAGGGATGGACTTCCCAATTTAAAGATGTTTGTAGGACCGGATCGCACATGCTTAGGTCGATAACTGAGGATTCTCCTGTTTGTATATTAAATCTTGTGGGTTCCCCTGTATTCAAGATGTTTATATTGTTACTGTCAAGTAATTGTTCTAGTACTTTTCCTTTTAATGATCGAAATTTGGATCCCCAGTAGGGACTATGACTATTAAAATCTCCTAAGAGTATACGGGGAGATGGGATCTGTTGAAGTAGTTCCTCGATTACGGCAGTTGAACAATTTTCACTCGGTGGAATATAAATGTTGCATATTGAGATCTTTATATCACTATTAATTGTGATTGCAACAGCTTCTAAGGGTGTATTTAAAGGTATTAGTTCTGCTTCGTACATTTGGTTGATATAGATTGCTACTCCACCACTTGCTTTATCTCTATTGGTCCTGTTTTTATAAAAGCATTTAAAACCCTTTAACCTTGCATGGTAAGAATCTTTGAAATGAGTTTCTTGAAGGCAAATAACTGATGGTGTTTGTTGAGCAATTAACTTTTGTAACATTTCGCAACGGGTGTTGTACCCGTTGAGATTCCATTGTATGATACATCTGAATGTTAAGTACTTAAGTTTTCTTGAGAGGATGAGAGTTCGCTGTCCATTGATGCAGATGTTCTGGAGAGTTGATGCTGTAATTTTCTTTTAATGTTTGTGATTTTTGTTTTCAGCTTTTTTGAGCTTTGAGTGTACATAGTGTCCAGATCCTTAAGGAAACCTGTACATTGTCTGTATAGGTTTTAAGAAGATCCAATATGTCTGAGTTGTGTGGGGCTGATTCAAAGAAATTTAAAGTTTGGTTATAGTTCAGTGTAAAATTGTTTTTATCGTCTTCAAACATTTGTTGTAATGGTTGCATTTCATCGTGAATGGATTTTTCCGGTTTAATTTTCTTGGGTTTGGGTTTTTGAAATGTAGGTTGTTTGTGGAGGTCTTCAAGCGGTGGTGTAGACTCTGACATTTGTCGTTTAATGGAAATCGTTGAAGTTTCTTGGGCTACCGTTTCAGATGTTTTCATTGGTTCCGTATTCTGTTTATTTCGTTCTTTGGTACTTACATTGACATTTTGATTAACTGAAGATGCGCTTATGTTTTGACAAGATTCATCATTAGACGCTAAAGTGTTGGCGGCTTCTGTGCATTGGGCGAAATTCTCTAATGAAGTTTGCTCGTTATGTTGTAGAAGTGGGCATACTACAGCTAAGTGACCTGCTTGTTTACAAGAAAAACATTCAAGGTTGTCGCTTGCTAAGAAAATTCTGTATGATGTATTGTCGAAATTTATTATGAAAGAAGCTGGCAATATTGCATTGTTTTCTAAAGGAGTAATATACGTTTGTCGGCGAAAGCTGAGAATATGACTAAATTCTGGGCGAGACGCGTTTATTTTAAGAAAGTTAATAGGCGATAATAGATTTAGACCTAGCTTTATTAGCTCTGCTTCTAAAATAGAATGTGGTATGCTGGGGCATAAATTGGATAAAACAATTCTTTGACTTGGAGTGATTAATTTGCGGGCAGTGAGAATTTGATTGTTGACTTTAATTGAACCATAATTTTTTAAGAAGTTATCTAATAGTTCTTTGAGGATAAGTAAATGCATATTCTATTTTGAGAAATCCGTGAGGCGAAAATAATATCTTTAGGATTTACAGTACTGCCCAAGGCTATTAGATAATCTTCAATTTTTACGTCGTCAATGGAAGTAAATAAGATGGCTTGCTGTTTATCGGGAAATTTGGATGATGTTTGATTTTTTGTTGTAATTGATGCGTATGATTGGGAATTGTATTGAGTTGAAGTACTAGATATGGGAAGGTTCAGAGGAGGGTTAGGGACATGGTCCCCTGGATTTTTGTTATCCATTATTTAAACGCCACATTAATAATTTAAATTGTGGCTGAGTACGGTCCTGTTCACCTGAAGAACTTGTTTTGATATTTCAACAAAATTTCGAAAAATGATGGGTGTTTTTCGATTGACAATAAATGCTTAAATATATGTAAACAAACTTTGTTTACTTACTGGTTTTTACAGATTCAACCGTTGATTTTAGATGGATTTGATTATAACACTGTTTTTGTTTAATGAAAACTAATTAACTAAATACTTAATGTGTTTTACTTTTTTAAACTCGATAGCTTTGGAACTCGTATTAAATACGTCTATTCACTTTGCTGTCTCGATGCGAACTCAAATTTGGAATTGATAATAGTATTTACTACACAAGAAGATAAATCTGTAGGCTTAAATAAAAAATTTGAGAAATCCAAAGAAAGTTGAAACAAATGAATAAAATCCATACCTAATAATATTTTACGTGAAATAGAAGGAAATATTAACACTTTTAAGTGATTGAATTTTACTCAATAAAGTAACAGGTAGCCAAACATATCCTAAACTACTTTGAATATTTCCAACAGCAGTAGTGACTTGAACTGAAACAACATAATTAACTGATAAATTAGCTTTTTAAGTCAAAATAAAGAAGGAGAACCCATGATACTAACATTGCTGCCACTATCAAGAAGTGCAGAGATTGTCTCATTACCTACAGAAATAGAAATATATGGTCTATTATCATTAGTATGAACATCTAGTAATGGACCAGAATTTAAACGTACCTTAGAATTTAAAGGACTACTAGAAGAAACAGAAGTAGTAGAAGAAGGTAAAGTTTCAGATTGTACTGAAAAAAAAGTGCATAAATTATCATAAGATATAAACGGAGAAGCAATTTTAGGTATGAGTTGCTTAGAAACACTCACTGACTTTGGTTGTTTGAACGTTTACGAAAAGTTTTTCCCGTGATGTTCTTGCATTTGCTTGATGTTTCTTGGAGAGACGTTTGACAAAACCTTTTGAGAGGTAGCTTTGAGAAACCCTTTTTGGAACATTTTCTACATTCATATATGGTGATATTCTTAAAGCCACAACCACAACAAAACTTTCTTTTGGGTTTATTGCACACTTGAAAAGTATGGCCTTTCATGTTGTAGTTCCAACATGTAGTAGACGAAGAACGAGACTCGACAGAAAATTTGCTGCTAGACGAAATAGTAAGAGCAGATTCAAACCTCAATCTCTACAATATTTTGTAAGGTCTGCAACTGATTCCACATCCTGAAAAGCAAAAGCCTTGACATAGTCAGGAAGAAGTCCATTAATGATTTCATCCACTTTTTCACATTCAGGAATTGAATTTTGAAGACCAGAGCATCAAAGACCAGTTGCATATATGCAGAGACCGGTTGTCTAAAAGACTGTTTTGTGGAACGTATTTGTTTCCACAAATTTCTTTCATAATTATATGATAAATAAGTTTCCTTTAAGGAAGCAACTAATTCAGACCATGAATTGAAAGATCTTTTTGTGGAATTATTATGCCACCAAGTAAAAACGAATAGAACGTGGAATTAAACAGGGTGATACTATCTCCTATAAATTGTTTACACCTGTTCTTGAATATATGTTCAAGCAAATGGAACCAGAGGATAACATGGGAATTAATATAAATGGGGAAGATCTGAACCACCTAAGATTTTCCGATGACATCGTTTTAATATCTGAGTTGATAAAGCTACAAAAATACTGCACACGCTCTATAAAGTGTTAAAAGCAATTGGTCTTAAAATTAACACCTCAAAGACAAAATTTATGAACAACCTTGTAGTCAGCGGTAAAATTCTGATTGAGAGCCATAGCATCGACCAAGTAATAGCTAACAAATATCTAGGGCATAAGATTCTCTTAGGCCGAGATAATCAGACAACTGAAATACAAAGAAGGATAGGTCTCATATGCTGCCTTTGATAGATTGATTAACATTTTCAAGTCTATTATTCCAGTTTGTTTAAAAAAAAAAAGTTTTTAACCAGTGCATTTTACCGATTCTTACATATGGTGCAGAAACACTGACTCTGACAAAAAGAACAATAGATAAAATAAGAGTTACACAACGCGCTATGGAAAGATCAATATTAGGTATTACCATCAGAGATAAAGTACCAAACCTAGAAATAAGAAGAAGAACAGGAGTCACAAATGCAGTTGAAAAAATAGCCATGGATAAATGGGCTTGGGCCTGACATGTTGCCAGATTAACGGATGATAGATGGACCAGAAAGATTCTGGAATGGCGACAAAGGCAAGAGGCATATCGAGGCAGAGGACGACCACCAACTAGATGCAAGAAGCTCAAGATAGAAATAGGTGGAAAATTTTACGGGAGGCCTACGTTCAGCAGTGGACAAATATAGGCTAATTGATGATGAAGTAAAAGCAGCACTGTCAAATAAATCTCCTGCAGAGATGAATAAATCTTCATCAGTGCAGTTCCTAGAAAACTAAAGTTTCAATCTGTTCCAGAAATGGAATTAGAAGTTATTTACCAGAAAATTTTTTAAGACCCCATTTATAAACAGGAACAAACTTTAACTATTTCTCGTGATCTCTCTAGTGCATATGCTAAGATAATAAGTTAAGATATAAGAAGAGTCTTCTTAAAACTTAATATGTAATATTGTTTAACTCACCTTCAGTAGATTTTCCTAAGAATAAATTCAAATTACCAATATAGGCATTCGGTTTGGGCCCTGGCACATTGCCCAAGTACCTAGATTGATTTTTAACATATCGTTTATGTAAAATTGGTAGTATAGTCAAGACTATAACAATAATTAAGAAAAATATACTAATACTGATCAACATTTCTATGAACACTCACGTTCCGTAACCGTTTCAGCACTAAATATGTTTTTGTTTTCCAATCTTTGTAATAAATAATGAAAATAAAGCTTTTAAAAACATTTTAAATAAAATGTTTGTTTAAATTATGCTATACCGGAAGAAATTTTGTATTTTGGATATTAGTTGACTTTTTATGTAGTAGTTGATTTTGATATTTTACTTCAAGATTTTTATAATGTATAGAAATTAAAACACTGAAAATTACTTTGAGCTACCAGAAGATGTCCTCTTTTCAAAAGTTCAGGGATCAGATCCCTTTTCTCTCCCTTGAACTTACACCTGTCATCTCTCATTCCACTTTCACATTTTACTACCAACCAATCATGTTAAAGTATTGTAGTCATCATAAAATCCCACTTACTTCGAAATCGCCAACATCTAAACTATCCGAAATTTCCAATTTCCATTCTACAAATCAAATCTAAAGAAACAACAAAGGACCTTTGTCTTTTTTTAAGTATTTATCAACAAAATATTTTATAATCCTTACTTGCTAATATTTTATTCTGATATTTAACCACTTACAATTAGAAATATCATAGGATGTACTAATTATTTAAATAAAATGAATATTATAATAAAAATATTTTAAACTTGATTTCTATATTATGTTTAACTAAATGGAACACACGCATTAATATTATTCCCCCTATACTTTCTATCTTCTCCTCGGTTTTACTCTACCTTTCTTTCCATCAACTTCTAACAGCTCTAACCTTATTCCCACGTAGCTTTCATTTCTACATTTGACATGACCAAACCATTGCAGTATTTATTCTTGGATCTTATTTGAGACTATAGTTACCCCATTTAAACTACTCAGCCTGTATCCTGTGGACATTTTCAGAAACAGAGTTCCTCTTTCTGTTATTTAGGAGTTAAGGTATTTAAACTCTCTACTTGTCCTAGTTTTTCTCCAAGCAATTGTATGTCCCCAACTATTCCTCTTTCTTCAAACCACACATAATCCATTTTCGATCTGCTAACATTAAGTCCTCCCTCTTTAATAGTCCTTCTCTACCTGTCAAACTGTATTTACTGTCCACCACTAACATGCTCGTCTGCAAAGAGCATCAACCAAAGAGTCCTTACCTTTCAATACTAGAACGTCTCAGCAAGACTACTGAGATCATAAAAAGCATCAAGCAGAGAAAGCTGGAGTATTTCGGACATGTAATGAGAGGTCCCAAATATAGGTTGCTACAAAATATCATGCAAGGAAAAATAACAGGCGAACGCAGTCCAGGACGAAGAAGAATCTAATGGTTGAATAACTTGCGAGATTGGTATGGTGTTGATACAAGCATGCTATATAGGGTAGCAGTGAATAAAATTAAGATGGCTATGATGATAACCAACGTTCTGAAAGGACATGGTACATGAAGAAAGAAAGAAGTACATATCGCCCCACACAATTCTCCACTTCTACTTGGCCTTTATTTAGCGTTTAATCTCATCTCCTATTATAATATTTGTATCATGTCTTTTAGTCAGCCTTAAGAAATTGCCAATGGTATCTTCATCCTTGTCTGCAGTGGGTGCATATACTTGGATTATATTTATTTTACGTTTTAGACTTATTCTTATTTGTTTGACAGTGATTTACCTTGATGATGACCTGAGAGACCCCGTCGTCTAAATCTGATTGTCCTCCCCTGCCGGATACTGGATTTCAAGCTCCATGATCATTAAGTAAATTATCTACTAGGGGGTCCATGATAATTTTTATTAAGGATATCCATGCGGATCTTTAACGTGGTAATCATCCCGTGGCTTTCCTGTTAAATAAAGATATATATATATATATATATATATATATATATATATATATATATATATATATATATGTGTGTGTATGATATATATGTATATATATATATATATATATATATATATATACCTAATTATAATATAAAATAAGGCTAACATATTAATAAACGACGTTCGAGTCAAAATATCTTCATCGTAGTCATAGTCTTCGTAGGTGCGTTCTAATATATATATATATACATATATATATATATATATATATTTATATATATATATATATATATATTTATATATATATATATATATATATATATATATATATATATATATATATATATATATATATATATATATCCTCTGTTACTGTTTATTTATTTTAGCTGAACATGGATGCATTGAGATGTTTGAAAATACCGCTTCATTCAGTCGCAGATACCAAGCATCACAAAACTGTATGTGTGATACGGAACATATGTTTGAATGCCCTACCTCAAATGATATTCCCGATGATAATTCCATAGATATGTTCGACGGTTATCATTTTAACAAGATGTTACAACAATCGGCTAAGGTAGGTAAAAATTGTTATAATCTAGAATTTAATCAAGTTCTTTCTTAGCGCATTCTTCATATATTTAATAAATTATGGTTTACTAATCTCTTTACTAACTCAATATTTATACGATCAATTTTAAAATACGAAGACGTACAATCTCTTTTTATTTGCCATCAAGTAACCATAACAATACGTGTTTCCATTAATATTATTAAATAATCAAGGTTGGCTGATGTAAAGGTGTTGACTTCCGTTGGCTGACGTAAGGGTGTTGATTTCCATATATGACAGCAGATTATCTGTAGGTTTCTAATTCATTACTTGTTTAGGGAGTCTTGTTTCTGTTCCTTTGAATGAGTCCGTATCGTCTTAACCGTTTTTTCCCAAAGTCATTAGTAATGGCTCTTCTTCATTTACCATGTCCTTTCAGAAAGTTGGTTACAATCATAGCTATCTCGTAAGTTCTTCAACTATCAAGTCTTCCTTCGTCCTGGACTGCGTTTGCCTGCTATTTTCTCTTGCATAATATTTTGTAGCAATCTATATTTGGGACCTCTCATTAATCAAATAAACATCAAGTAATGTTTGCAGATCTTCTTGAGCAGATGCTAAGAGTACTGAGTCATATGCATATCGCAAATTGTTGGATGGTTGTCTGGTGTGTTGTGAACTTCACAGTTCACAATTATTCCTTCTTGTTTTTCGGAAAGTACATTTCTGAAAATTCTTTCGGATTAAATGTTGAAAACCAGGGGCGTCAAGAGGTATCCCTGCCATACTCCTCTTTTAATATTAAGAGCCAGTGATTCCAAACTGTCTACTAAAACTGATGTTGTTTTATTTCAATATAAATTTGCAATTATGCGAACGTCTCTGACAATACTCCACCTCACATCAAACTGAGGAACTACTAAGAGATTTTGGCTGGACTGTTGTGCCCCACTCCTGGGACCCACTACAGTCCGTACCTAGCACCAAGTGATTATCACTTATTCCCAAAATTAGAGAGATTTTTCCCAAAGTCAAGGAAGAGGTTACTTGATTCCTTAATGGATTGGCGGTAAAATTCTATAAAATGGGGATAGAAAAGTTAGAGCATCGTCTGGAAAATTGTTGGATAGAAACGGAGATTAGAATAATTGCGTAAGTTTTAAGGTTTAACACTAAGCACAAAAATGAAACTGTTTATTTTTAAATTCATGGGAACCTTATTTTACGAATGGCCCTCGTACATAGACGGAGATTATTATACGCAATATAAAATAGTTTAGTTTTAAGGAAGTTGTCGATTGACCATCAATAAATTCACATATATTTGTCCATCGTTTTGATTTTTTAATAAAACCCGAAAATCCATGAGATTAACTAAGTACATGCTTTTATATCATCATCATTAACTAGCCTCTAACGTCCACTGCTTAACATAGGCCTCTCGCATGTTTTTCCACTTAGTCCGATTTTGCGCCATCTCAATCCAATTTGTAGTCACTCTTTTTATGTCATCTGTCCATCTCGTTGGGGGTCGACCTCTATTTCTGTCAGCTTGTATTCGGGGTCTCCATTCCAAAATTATTTTTGTCCACCGGTCATCAACTGATCTTGCTACATGACTTGCCCAGTTCCACTTTAGTGTTGTTATCTTTTCAATAACGTCTGCTACTCCTGATCTTTTGCTTATAGTAGCATTGGGTATTCTATCACGTAGAGAAATCCCTTACATTATTCTTTCCATTGCCCTTTTCCGCAACTTGTAGTTTACTCATGTTGTTCTTGTGAGTGTTGGGGTTTCTATTTCTTTTCAGATACATTGGAATCTTAGACCTGAAAATATCCTTCATCTTTCCAAATGCAGCCCAAGCGAGGTTTATTCTTCTTTTCAGCTCGATTGTTTGGTTGTCTCGACTTATTCTGATCTCATGGCCCAAGTATTTATAGTAGTCAACTGGCTCAATATCTTTGTCTTCTACTGAGATGTTTTTGTTGTGGACTAAATTTGTCATAAATTGTGTTTTTGAAAAATTTGTTTTAAGACCAACTCTTTTTGTGGCAGTATGGAGTTCTTGGAGCATTATCTGTGCCTGATCAAAGCTGTTTGCAATAACAACGATATCATCTGCAAATTTAAGGTTATTTAAAAATTTTCCATCAACATTGATGCCCTTTTCATTCCAATCTATTGTTTTACACGCGTATTCTAACAAAGTTATAAATAATTTAGGAGACATGTTGTCTCATTGCCGAACGCCTCTTTCAATACGAAAGGTCCTAGTATCTTCATTAAGTCTTGCACAGGCTGTATCATTCTAATAGATGTATCTGATGAGGGATATGTATCGATAATCTATTCTACATTGTGTTAGAGCTTGGAGCATTTCACTTTAATTGACCGTATCAAATGCTTTTTCAAAGTCGACAAAGACAAGTATCAGGGGTCTATTATATTCAATGGTATTTCAATCAACGACTTAATGGTTTGCAAATGATCATTTGTTCCGTATCCAGCTCTAAATCCTGCTTGCTCGCAAGGTTGATAAAAGTCTAGTTTTGATGTCAACCTATTAGTTATGCTAATATATATTATTTAATAAATTTATGTAGAGCACTAGTTTGAGGTTTGAACCAACAAATATTATCTTCATTTGTTTCTTAATCTGAACTACTCCAAACATCGCAAAATGATTTCAAAAATTTACTAAAGTTACATCAAAAGGAAAAACATGAAGGGGATATATACCTTAAGGTGGACCATCACCCATAGATGAAACATAGCAAGCAATGAACAAATTTAAAAACGCAAATGCCAGGCTTCGACAACATACAGGCCGAGAGGGGAGACTTTACATAGATAATTACACAAAACTAATAACATTTATATAGAATGAAGAGAAAAATACCAACAAATTTGCAAGAAAGTGTAATAATCCATATCCAAAGGGAGCCAATACACTAACACCTTTAGTAGAAAATTTTATAAAGGAATAGTAAGCTGGATTCGGGAAAAATATATCGAACATAAATCAGATTTTTACCCTAAGTCAGCTACTTGAAAGACAATGGAAATTAAATAGACCTATCCATAATCTCCTCTTAGACTGCCGAAAAGCATACGATAGCATTAAAAGGGATCAGATGTGGAATACAATGGTAGAAGTCTCGATTCCAAAAAACTTATCCAGCTTGTTAAAATATGTGTAAATGGCTGTAGATCCAGAATACGGATAGATAATCAACTCACAGAATGGTTTGTAATAAACAGTGGCCTAAAACAAGGAGACGCATTATCAGCTGTCTTTTTTCATAGAATTCTGGAACATTAGAACAGAACCATTGAGAACAACAATAATGATGGAGGCAAAAAACGGTTTTATGGCCTATAAAGAGAAAACTAAATACATGTGCATTAACAGAAAAAGGAGACGAGATAGAATATGGCAAAATGTACCAATAGATCCATATAAAAAGGGTGGACCATTTTAAATATCTCGGAGAGAGAAAAAAAAAAGAGAATTTAGGCTGCAAACAGATGTAGGTACAGCCTACATAACACTATTAAATCCAAGAGCCTATCCTGAACCTCAAACATCAGAATATATAAAATAGTGATAAGACTGGTGCCGGAGACGTGGACACTAACAAAAGCAATGGAAAGAAAACTTGAGATGTTTTGAGAGAAAAATCCTCAGAAGGATCTTCGGACCCTATCACTACCCGAATATTAACCAATACCGAATGAGAACAAATACTGAGGTCAAACAAATATACAACGCTAGCCATGTCGTCCAAGGTTTTCATTATATTGCTAAGTTAATCTGGGATAAGGCTCCGACAGGGAGAAGGCTCTTAGACACCCACGAATGTGGTGTAGAGATAACATATGGTCAGATTTAAGAACAAAGTGGCTACCCACCGATACACTATCATTGACGACCGTGTGAGATAAAAACAAGTCAGCCAATACCCATCCCGAGATGTAGTGCTACAAGATGAAGAAGAAGGTCCTTATTTTTGTAGACAGGTTGACAAACAATTAATAAAATTACTCATAGTAACTCCTTAAAATATGCAGATTAATTTAGAAAAATTTCTCGTGAACCCATACTATTAAACTTATTCCTTCATTCCAGTTGAAACAGCTTTTTGCGCAAAAGAACCTGTATGCAAAAAAAGATCTACAGATTAAGGTAATAAGAAAGTAGAGTGCTTATTGAATGCATTTTTAAACACTTAGTGTATTTGCATCAGACAGCCTATTTAGTAGACAGCCTAGTTCCCTAATTAAATCATCAAAAGATTATTGTGCTTTTCAAACATTCAATTGCGGTATTTTATTTTAGAGAAATAGATTTAGTTGACTAATAAGAATATCGGTGTAATATGCTTACTGTAGAATAGAAATTAACAAGTTGGCAATTCTTGCTAGTTGGCAAATAACAAATAATGAACTTGATAACTTTTTCTTTAGTTATGAGATATGAGCCGACCAGTTCAGTCGATTATCTGTGGTTATTCCTAATAGTTTAACAGTTTCTTCGTTATCTGGATCATTATGTAAATTACTTGCAGATATAACCAAGTTTAGCGTTTTATCGAAGTTAAATTTCAGATTGTTTGCAGAAATCCATGTGCTAGATTTAGTAGAAACTTCCTCGTAAGACATTTTTGTGAGGAAATTATGTACAAAACAATTCTGTGTACTTTTAAATCAACCCAAAACAAATTTTAGGCTTTGTTCTATAAGTATTTCGTAATCTTCTTTAGCGTTTTACTTTAATATTCCTCTCTTACCTTTTGTGATCACTTTTGTCTAAAGCTGCCAGAAATATTGATCTATCATCATCATGTTTTGAAATTAAAATATTTCAAACAATCATTAATGTATGTTTAAAGTGACTTATTGTACACAAAAATATGCTATTGTTATTGATTAATTAAAGATGTGGTGGATGTTTTGTTCATATTATTAGTTTGTTGATTTAATCTTACAAAACCTGCATTTAACTTAATGTATGACAGGCGTAAGATCAAAACTCATCCCGATTAAGATTCGTCAACATAATAAATAGTTGTTTGCGATTAAAGATTTGTGTTTATGGTAATTCGATCTGAAAGAATCAACAAAGGAAAGTTACCTACCAACATAATAATATGGTCGATGTAGCTAATATACAGGTGGATAAGTGGGTAGTTGACATGTGTTAATTTTAATCTGAATCTTTAATTGAGCGTCGTCGTTTTGTTTGGGAACCGGAAGAATCACTTTGGGTGATTAATTAATGTGACCAAATGGAGACATTTTTATCTTATTTTCTTTTCCTTATATAGAAAGTATCATATCATCAAGGAGAAAATAGTGAAGTTATCTTCCACACTGGTATCACGTTTTAATGAACTCAGATGGAGCGATGAGGTGTTACTCAATAAACGGTTACTTGTTAACTGTAATCGTTATGGTAACATATGGGTTAAATTTTTATTTGATTACAGTTAGAAGATACAACCATCTGCGATTTTTAGTATTTAAAAAAATTACAAGTTTTTTGTTACTAGTACGAATTCAGTTGGGGAAGAAAACCGTAAGTTTAACATCCATTGAAACATCTAGTCTTCGATCAGAAGGGAGCATAGAGGAACAATAGCTAAAAATTATTATATGAGTCTATAAACAAGTTAAATATCTTCTGAGAATTAATCAATTGTCCCATTTCCTATCGATTTTCGTTTTCGTGTAGGATCAATGCAGGAAATTCATTTTCTTACCTTATACCCTACTACTTATCCATAGACTGACCCGATTAATTCGCGAATTTTCAATTAAGTGCACGGATCCACGTTTGGTGTTACTTTATTATATATTTACCTCTATATACAGTACATTTAGAGCAGCAAAACGTCAAATAAGCAGTAGGGAGCTTTAGGTTTCCGTACGGGAAAAACATCAAAGTGGTTTTAAAAATGCCCAAGTTAACTCAGCCCAAACAAAAGGACCACTTACTAGAATAATTAAATAAGTACAACTGCTCATGATATATCATGAGCCTTAACAAGCGATTAATTTCTGGTTTCCTTTTGCGTGTAATTAATACACTTGTCTTAATGAAGAGAACTGCACATATAAAAATATAAGACTCCCGTAACAAATATGAAATTACAGGTACTCTGATTCTATCTCTAATTAAAGAGCCTAACCTTCAATTAGTACTAGAGCGTAATTTTCCCGCATTTCTATTGTTTCCATATAAGAAAGTTGTAATGATGAAAATAGGAAGATTTGATACATAAATAAATAATATCGTGAGAAGAGTCAGCGATTGATCAGGTTAATTGGAGCAAACAGTGCTGCAACGTACGTATTTTTTATAAAGTTAGAATAATGCCGGTAAGAGATGGCAGTGAAAAGTGAGTTTTGTTGAAAGGCATACTTAAGGCACCGTTACTGTTTGGGGCAAATGTTCAAATAATTTTTGGCTTTGATCGGAAACCGTTGTCGTCAGATCATTGTTTACAAAAAGATAACATAGTTAATACACAGCGTTCTGTCACACGCTGAATTTTATAATTGAATGCATCCTCATTCCTTGACCCCTTGTCAAGGCCTGGTGATATTCTAAATATGGTTAGCTTGCTGCTTCCATTGACTGCGATTCTCTGCCAGATGGTCAGCTTCGGATTTTACCACCAGAGTTTTCATTCCGTTTGCCCATCTTATTGAAGATCTTCTTGGCCTTCAACCTTCTACCATTCGTTCTACTACCAATTTGATAGTCCCCGTTCTTCTGGATATGTGACCGAAGTATGTAGTTTAGGTATGCTTGGTTCACTTTTTTTAATAACCTTTTTTTTCTCCTCAAAAATTGACAGAATCAGAATTTAGGCAAATCGTTGACATAAATAATAAACAAAAGAGGTCCTAACACCGAACCTTATGAGACTCCATGCTTTACTGATAGAAAATCCTAGAGATGACCTTTAGACCTTTAGACACTACCGCCTGGTATCTGCCACATAGATAAGAAGTTATAAGCTTAAAAGGGATACCTCTGTTTTTATAGTAATTTAGTTTTTGGAGCAAAATGTCGTGTATAACGCAGTCAAAAGCCTTCAACAAGTCGCAAAGAGAAATTGCTTAACGATTGCCGTTTTCAAGCCCCTCAATCACCTCACTTAAAATATTATATACCGCGTTCGTAGTAGAACGAGCACTGTTGAATCCATATTGTGAGTTGCGAAAATCATTATTGGACTCAAAATAAGAATAAAATTGTTGTTTAATAACCTTTTCAATCACTTTCTCAAAAGTAGAAACAATACTTACGGGTCTGTAATTGTCAGTTTTTGAGGAATCACCTTTTTTATATATATATATATATATATATATATATATATATATATATATATATATATATGTGGTACTTTTGTGTATTTTAGTACTTCCAGAAATACTCCAGTTGATAGAATTAAATTAATAAGATGAGTGAAAGATGTTAAAACTATTTGGTAAGTTTCTTTTAAAATCTTGCTATTAATTTCGTGAACGCCCCTACAATTGGAATTATTAAAAGACTTTATTATTTGAGAGACCTTCTTCCACAACGATACGAAAAAAGGACTTGCTCGGCGAAGGATAATTTCTGTAATTGAAGAAGACATCGATATTAATAGTTTGAAGACATGTAATTATATTCTCTGCAATTGTAATAAAAACTTAAGAAGAAAATTTATTGGCAGAGTGACCTGCTAAACAGAACTGGATGACAGATTGAGACAGTTTTGGGATCTGATTTTTCTGACGAGGATCCGTCTTGGTTACCTCCTGCTCAAAAAGTACTAGATTATCTAGTTTTTTAAGATGAAACTGGTAATATCCCTTGTGGTTACACTGTTTTGCAAAATGTAACACCAGACATTTAACAACGCGCAGTGGAGCCAGTAAAGGACTCAAATTGTGTGACAAAACCTACGACGTTACCAGATAATCATATATTTTTTTCTTCATCTCCAGAAATTGAAGTATTATCAAATGTTTTATTACCGAATAATATTGAAATAAGTCCAACTTCATCTAATGCACAGATTTCTGACAAAACAGTAGTAGCTAAAGTAAACAGTTTAAGAAGATGCAAAGCAAGTAATTCCAGTGAATGGAGAAGAACTGTCGCTAAAAGACATCGTTTAGAGTGTTTGCCATATATTTCTAAAAATGTTTTACGTACATTACATAAATGTACTGAGCATTTTTTAATGGAACTGCGACAAGTACTTTGCGCGAACTATTGGAAAATGGATTTTAAACGAAAAAAAAATATTTTAATTTGTCGAACATATAAATTTTTACTCCAAAAAAACGCGTATTACTCAAGAAAACACAACATAACGAAAGATCTAATGCAAAACATTATTTCTTTGAAAATGGAAATGACAAAATTCAAGTATGCAGAAATTTTTTCTGCAAAATGTTAATTATATCAAGGATATAGTTACGCATGCTGTCATTAATAAAGGTTATATAGAAACATTCTTAGGTAATGACAAACGTGGAAGATATAGGTCAATTAATGAAACCATTCTGGAATCAATTCAACAAGTTAAATTCCATATAGAGTCATATTATAGAAGAAAACGCACGAAACGTCAGTATTTTGAGAGAAATCTAAATATCGCAAAAATGTATAGCTTACATGCAAGGAAACAAAGTGGGTACCGGTTTCTGAAATAACATATAGAATATTTTGCAGAAATTACAACTTGCCTTTTTTAAGCCAAAAAGACCAGTGTTTAATCTGTTGTGTATATGACTATGCAAAAGAAGGTGATAAAGAACAATATAAAGAAAAATATATCAATCACAAAGAGAGAAAGAATGCATGCCAAAATACAATAGTAAAGGATAAAGAAAGAGCAAACAATGTAAATAATTTTCTTTCACTAACTTTCGACCTGCAAGCAGTATTACAAATTCTATGTGGAGATGTGAGCCATTTATACTATACTTGCCAAATATCTGCGATAGCAAGTATAAAAACTACCGAATAATGCGTACTGTTACGTTTGGACAGAGATGAATGGAAGGGAAGAAAGTTAGCAAGTAGGAAACTGCATCTTGAACTATCTAAAGAATAACATTAACAGTAATGTGTTTCATATCACACTGTTCTCGGATAATTGAATGTGAATGCTTCATTTATGTATGCAGTAGAAGCAATGTTGGGTAATGTTGAAATTATACAGCTAAAGTTCTTGGAAAGGAGACACATCTACCTCCATGTAGACTCAATGCATTCTGCAATAGAATGTACACAGAAAAATATTCCTGTGTACTCCTTACATGACTGGATGAACATTTTCCGCCATGCTACCTCAAGAAAAACCCGCAAAACCGCAAAAGGTATAAATATGTCGAAACCGGAATATATCGCAAAATAAATGAAGTATAACGATTTCTATAACTGTACGGATCTTACAGAAAATTTTAATAATGCGTGGGAAGAAGAAATATTCCTGTTTACTACGGTGAAAGATAAGTGTGTTTGTCTTGTTCGTCGGTCTTCCGTTGCTCTGCCCAAACGCAGAAATTTAGAACGGCATTATAAAACTTTTCATAAAATCTATGAAAATGATTTTTCGCAAAACATTTTGTTTAGAAAACGGAAAGTGCAAGACTTGAAAAGTAGTTTGAAGACGGAACAATCAATGTTCACTAGGACTGTTAAACAATCTGTAGCTGCAACAATTGCGTCGTTAAAAATTTGTTATATATTGGCACAACATAAAAAACCATTTGAAGATGGAGATGTAGTAAAGGAAGCATTCATTGAGGCTACGAATGTATTATTTGAGGACTTCAAAAATAAAACAGATATTATGTCTGTCATTAAAGAAGTCCAGTTATCACGTCCAACGGTTACTAGACGTATCGAAATCATGAGCAAAGATTTGGAAAGCCAAGTTAAAGCTGTTTATGCCAATTATGAAGTGTATCTACTTTTCTTTGCAATTTGACGAGTCAACCGATATGACTGATACCGCCTTGTTGTCTATTTTCATTCGGATGGTATTTTCTGACATGTTGGCTAAAGAAGAATTGTTAACAATGCTGCCTCTGAAAGAAAAAACTCGCAGAGAAGATATATACAACGTTTTTATAAATTTTGTGAAACAATACGAGCTGTATTACAACAGATGGTGCACCATCCATGACTGGCGTTAACAATAGATTTGATGCATTATGTCGAGCTAACGATGACTTTCCATCGTTTTTTTCATTTCATTGCATCATTCACCAGCAAGTTTTGTGTTCCAAAATTTTAAATATGGACGACATCATGAATATGACAACAAAAATTGTGAATTCAATCAGAGCGCGAAGCTTGCAACGACGTCGTTTTAAAGCCCAATTGGAAACTAGCGACTCTGCGGAACACACTGATTTACTTTTGCATAGAGATGTGAGGTGGTTGAGACGTGGAAAATTTTTTGATAGGTTTCAGGAGCTACTTTCCAAAATAATTTCTTTTTTAGAAGAACGAGGGGACGATACTCATCTACTTCTAAACGAAAAATGGCTCAGTGATCTGGCTTTCCTAACAGATTTAATAAATCATTTGAACCTCCTTAATTTTGAACTACAAGGTAAAAATAAAACAATTATCGATATGATGAGCGTAATACATTCTTTTGTCACCAAATTGAAATTATTGATTAAGCAAATTAGCAGAAAGGATTTAAACAACTTTCCATCGTTGAAAAAAGATAGCCGCTCATTTGAATTATGTTTATTACGACTCGGAGCTGCAAACACTTCATAGCGAGTTTGAAAGACGCTTCGCTGATTTTAAAAAAACTGACAGATATTGTAACACTCATGTCTAATCCATTTTCTTGTCAAGACGTGCAAAAAAGAGCCACTGAAATATCCGTTACGTTCAATATGGAGATCATTTCCGTCCAAAATGAGGTACTGAAAATAATTTCGGATATACAGGTTAAATCCAGAGCGACCGATACGAAATTTTGGTCTTTCATATCGTCTGAGAAATATCCGACTATGAGACAAGTAGCTCTGCACAGGTCACAGCATTCTTTGAATCAACATACTTGTGTGAGGCTGCATTTTCCCAAATGAGGATAGTGAAATCAAAATATCGTAATCGGCTAACTGACGAACATCACTCTTCATGCTTGCGTTTGGCCTTCGGTAATTACGTACTATCATATGAAATACTTGTATGCATCAACATCGAAATAAAATTAATATGAAAAACCTGACTTTAATTACAACTCTCTGTAGTTACAACTTTTTATCAACTAAAAATGTGCAATGAAGATTTTATTGTCAAAATGTTTTTTTACTATGCTTTGTTTTTAAACCAGGAGGAGTAAACTAAAGGGACAGATTCACACCCAAGAAATTCACTAGAAAAGTTACCAAATACATCTTCTTTTTTGGTTGATCATATCGACTTTCGACGGTAATCCAAAAATATTAGCTTAAGTCGCCAAAGACTTCTAAAAATAACTATTTTTTATATAAAAGCAGACTAAAAATCTAAAAATTAAAAGAATAACGCAGAAAACACAAAAAATCGTCGATATAACTTAATTATGGCGCGGTAAACTTAATTATAAAACATTGCGGCGCGGTAAATTTGAATTACTCCTCCCGGTTTAAAAACAGGGTATAACAGTCGATCTCCGGAAGCTTGCAGTTTATGTGGTAGATCCCATGTAGTATCAGTCTGAGCACCACTGGCCTAGGGTAATATAAAGGCTGAAGTTTTTGTTTTGGTGGCCAAATCAAAGAGAATACAGGACAGGAGGTTTAGAAGTGGCTGATATGGAATCATCAAAAGAAATGGAGAGCTATTCAAGTGCAAATCTGGTCCAAGAAAATAATCAAGAACATACTTAAACAAACTCTCGGACAATTTGATAAACCACCTGATAAAGCTGCTTTAATAAAGTCCTCGTAGACATACCGTCTCAGGACTTGCAACTTAATGTAGAGTCATATGTCGCCATGTTACCAATCTAACGGTAACTTTACCGTCTTAATTTTAAACAAGATATAATGTAAACTAAATTTCATTTAGTAATTTTTAAAGGGTTTTTACCCCCATATTTAGTGGCTACATTCATGTATTAACCTGACACTGATGATGGAATACTTATTCCGAAAACGTGTTGTCTATTTAACATAGCCCGACTGGGTTTTTTATATACCTTTTTATAAAGGATTTTATTGAAATTTTTTTTTGGTACAAAGGTCTTATGACTAGGACTGAATTATAAAAATAAGAAGATAGTACTATCCTCAGGGCAAGTGCTATTTTATCCTAAAGCCACATAGCAGGCATTTGAAACTACGACTGGTTCAGGGTCGGATTTCAAATTATCTACCAATTTGGTGCATACCAGATGCATTTATAAACAACTCAATTTAATAAATTATCATATATATCGAAGAGTTCTTTTAAATTGGTCTTATTATTGATGTAACGTTAATCTTTGCTTTTATGTGAATTATCTCCAATATATATCTTTTGTTGTAGTTTTGTTCTTTTTACAAAATCTGTGTGCAACAACCCTTCTATGTAGATATTGTTATGTTTGCCTAGTATATGTTGAAGTACAATCTTTACAATTTACATTATAAACAACATCTGACTGATGATCTTTAGTAACATTGGATTTAAATTTTGAAAAATATTAAAATATATATAGTATTTGTTTGAGTCGTTGACATTATTAATATTATTGCTATGTATACTTTGGGTTTTTCTGGGATAGTTATCGGAATTAGTTTGATTTTTGATAATGCAACTTCTTTTTTTAATTAGCGGTTGTAAAATTCTGGTAGATAATTATTTGTTTTTAAAATATCTTCTAAAAATCTTTACCTAAATTGTAAAGACTGCAATTCAATATATACTCAGTGACATTAGAAGTGTTACACCCAGAAGGAATAATTTCTTGAACTTAATTTTTTGGGAACATGGTAGATTTACATCAAGAATGAAACGATAACGTTGTCAAGAATTTTTATTAACAAGTAATCAAAAAAAAATTAATAATGTGTTTGACTGTATACGTCTAGGAATGGACAAAATGAGATGTTCAATGTCTGCTTGTGGCACCTCGTTCCAAGCAACTTAAACTTCATGTATTAACTGTGCCAGAGTCTGTGGAGGATGGTGCAAAGTGGACAGTCTCCTTCCCATCATATCCCATACATGTTCGATAGGATTTAAATCCGGAGCACGTGACGGCCATGGTAACACATTAACGCCAGCTTCTTGGAAAAAGTCCATAGTTTGATGAGCAATATGGGGACGCGCGTTGTCTTGCTGAAAAAGGACGTCGAGATAAGGCAGTAAAGTGGTTTGTAAGATGTCTTCAACATAACGCGCAGCTATGGTATTGCCTCGAATAAACACCAATGGTGATCGGTTACCATAGGCAACAGCCCCCAAAACCATTACTCCAACTGTCCTGTATACATGCCTCTCAACAGAAAACTCGATATCTCGTCGTTCTCCACGGCCGCGTCTTACCATCCTACGACCATTATGCATTCCTAAACAGACTCTGATTCATCGCTGAATGCTACATTACGCCATTCTTCTACCCAATGTTGCCGTTCTCTGCACCAATTCAAACGTTGATGACAGTGGTCCGCAGTCTAAGGAAGCACTAGTCGTGGGCGGAATGAAACCAGTCCAAAGGCTCGAATGTGACGGTATAGTGTACGCATACTAAAAGTTCTACCTACTACTCCAAACCATTGGTCAGCAATTTGACGCGCAGTAGCAAAACGGTCTCGCAGAGCCAGTAATCTAAAGCGACTATCTTGACGCTCTGTGGTACGCCTTGGTTGACCAGTTGGTCTTCTTCGTGTTCCCCTACCTTCGTTTGTCCACACACGACAGACACACATAACCGTCATTGCCGTACAATTAACACGACGGCCAATTTCGCGATATGAAAAACCCATATCTTTATACGCAATAATTCTACCCCTGTCAAAATCGCTAACATGGTGGTAATTATGGTGTATTCGAACTTGAGGCATTTTCTTACACTGAATTACAATTAGACTGAGGAATAATAACTAAAAATTTCTATACGAACTGGTTTTCACAAGTCGGTCTCTTCACAAAAAAATTTCTAAGATAAAACTTTATTTTTACAAAAAGTAGAAGAGATAAAACATTGGTATTGTTATCATAGCATGTTTTAAATATAGTCATTCTGTTACCAAAAAATTAAGTTTAGGAAATTACTCCTTCGGGGTGTTACAATTCTAATGTCACTGAGTATATATTGGGCAAAAGGTTGTTACACACAAACATAGTGTACAAACCAATAAATTAAACACATGATGATTCACAAAAAAAAACAAAATTTTATCAATAATAAGACTGATAGATATCAAAGATCTTTCGAATATGTATCATAATTTAATAAATTGAGTTGTTTTTGAAATACTCCATTGGCAGATATTTAAAATGTGACCTGAGTCAATCGTATTTTGAAGTACATGCCAGATGTATTTAGGGTCAGATACCACTTCTGTATTCCATGTGAAACTATCAAAAATGCAGACATTTCGATAAAAATTTTATCTTCGATTTTACTCTTTGGGCACAGCCGATACCTCTTTTCGTATATAAATATTTTTTCATTTTTAATCCTGTTTTTGATTAATCACCGCAATGTTTTGTTTTTGTCATATTTTTCAATCCTTAATACATATAGGTACTTAGCAATGTAAATAAACGGATCTGTAATGATCACGTTATTTTGCATTAAATTATTTGTTTATTGCTTAAAAAAAATTTATTAATTTTGTCAAACCCGCTTATTACCTATTTGTGATTTTATGAGCTGAACACGTATTTTTACTGTGGTTTAATACTTTTGTGTTATGATTGGATATACTTATTAGTACTTTAACTCACCATTATTTTAATAGCTTATAATAATTCTCAAGGTTGTTTATAATAAAATTATATTTATAGTTATTGTTAAGTTATAAATGATAAAGCATATTTTTTTTTAATTCTAATTTTCTGATACATATTTTTAAATTAAAAACTCGTGTCAATCAACCTTGTGTTCAGTATACCGTTGGTTGTAGCAGATAGTGCAAGGAATGATCTAGTCAATAAATTCTACACACCATTTTCAATATTCATTATTCTCTTAATTCATGATCAATTTAAGTTTTTTATCTTCGATCATAATATTAATCGTGTTCACAAGTTAGTCTTGTTACTTGCATCCTACAATATTTTCTTTGATCTTTCTCTCCTACTCCTTCCAGGCTTCCAGGACTTTTCAACGCAGTAATTTTTCATATTTCATATAATTTTTCATATATCAAAAATTATTAAATAAAAATAATATATTCTTTTAAAAAAATATTAACAAAAACGCACTATCAAATTCCGTCCCATACTTTTTTTTCTATAAAATCAAAAAAGGAAGTTTACAACTATGAAAGTCAGGTGATTATTTCTAATGGTAGAAAATTAAAAAAAAACTCGAATTTGCTCCTAAAAAAAAATATTTTTTTTTGTAACTTACTCAAGACTGACAATTAATTATTTACAAAAAAAACATTAAATTAATTTTATTTTAATCTGGGCGGTATTAGATTTTATTATATTTCGCATATGCTCTAATTTCGGCCTAACCCAAATTTAGCAATAAAAGACTCAATTATTCACATTTCACTGGTATGGTATCTGCAAAAAAAACCGTCATTAAAAATCTAAAGTGAGCCAATCCATTTAAGAATGGTATTTCTGGAAATAGATGGTACTAACATTTCCTAACCCAGCATCCGGAAGTAAGACCTCGTTTATCGCAAAATCTGACAGCTAGCCGTTTCTTCGTTACAGACGAAAGGATAAGAAATTGGTTCAAGAAAGTATATGATTATTTCAGTCAAAATGGCATCACATATGTGTTTAAAGATCCAAGCTGAATATTCAACTTCAACGAGACAGCCTTTTTCATTGCCCCACATTACAAACAAGTGTTAGTTAAGAGGGTCTAAAACGCCAAGGCATTTGACCGTTGTCAGCACCAGAAGATGGTCACCGCACTACAAAGAGTAGGATTGGATGAGTATCATTGGATGAGACATTCGGATCATCATGAATTTATACTGGGACCAGCGTGCTCAAGTCAAGATCGAAGACCAGCTGACCGACCAAGTGAAGATCATGCGAGGAGTAAGGCAAGGATGTGTGCTATCGCCTCTTTTCAATATATACTCTGAGGAGATTTTTAATGAAGCCCTCACAAACCTAGACATGGGAATCCGAGTGAACGGTGAATACATCAATAATATCCGCTACGCCGATGACACTGTGTTACTAGCAACCAGCCTAAACGATCTGCAGGCCTTACTAGACCGAGTGCGAACTGTGAGCGTAACATACGGACTGAACCTCAATATTAAGAAAACTAAATTCATGGTTGTCAGCCGTACAAATTTATACAAATCTATTTATACATAAAACAAATCCCGGGGCACTAATGGCAGCTAGCGAAGAGATCTAGAGAGTCGACAGATTCACTTACCTCGGAACTACCCTCAACGTACAATGGGACTACGCTCAAGAGATTAGATCCAGAATTGAAATGGCACGGTCTACATTTATTAAGTTGAGATCCTTGCTGTGCTGCAGTGATCTCAGTTTGGGAACCAAGATGCGAATAGTGAGGTGCTACGTTCTTCCAGTGTTACTGTATGGAGTTGAAGCCTGGACACTGACGCAAGCCACTGAAAAACGAATCGAAGCCTTCGAGATGTGGATATACAAAAGGATACTAAAAATATCTTATGTGGACCATGTCACCAACATTGAGGTCCTACAGCGCATGACAAAAGAAAAAGAAGTGCTTAATTTAATTAAACAACGTAAGCTTGAGTACCTCGGCCACGTGATGCGGAATGAAGAAAAATATCGAATTCTTCAACTCGTTATGCAGGGTAAAGTATTTGGCAGAAGAGGACCGGGACGCCGTCGTATCTCGTGGTTGAAAAATCTCCGACAATAGTTTGGGATGACCTGAGCGGAGCTGTTTCGCAGAGCAGTCAACAAAACCATGATAGCCTTGATGATCGCCAACATCCGGACCGGATAAGGCACTGAAGAAGAAGAAGAAAACTGTATATAATAGAACTGCTAACGACAAAATAATGTCTGACCATATTAGCAACCATATCCGCTAGTGGAGATATTCTACCACCAACGGTTTTGTTTTCCTATTCAAGGCTACCAAAACATTTGGTTCCAACTATGCCAATAGGTTGGGGTATCGGATACAATGAAAGTGAATGGATGAATACAGAAACGTTTTATGATTATGTCTCAAACTATTTTAATAAATGGTTGAACCAAAAAAACATTAAGCGACCTGTTATTTTTGGATGAACATGTTAGCCATATATCTCTGGCATTGCGAGTTTTCTCATGAAAATGGAATTGTTTTGGTATCACTGGTTCCAAATTTTATACATATCGTGCAACCGCTTGATGTTGCTCTATCCCGACCTGTCAAAGCTTCATGCCGCAAAATAGTTCATGATTACCTAAACCTATTTTGAAAATCAATTTCCCATAAATTCTGCTGAATCCTATTTTGTCACTCCTCCAAAATTTCCAACGCCATTTAATTTCTCCAGAAAAATATCTCAAACGTCCGAAAGAAAGGCTACAAAAAAATTAATACCAGCAGTAACGATTGCTGATGATTTCATAGAGTACCAGAGAAGAGTAGAAGCTAAAAAAATGAAAAGGAAGCAAGGAAAAAACAAAAGCTTGAAGAAAAAGAAATCAAAGCACCTAACATCACAAAGAAAATGCAGAATTTGATGGCAAGAGAATAGAAAAAATTAAAATTTCGAAAGCTATGAAATTAAACCTAAACATTGAGAATAAAGAAAAACAAAGAGGAGAGATAGATGGAGCAAGTAAAAAAGAAAATGAAATTTTAAACAAAAATGTTGGTTCTGACAGAAAAACAGGTAAAAGAACTAGAAAGCCGAAAGCTAACAATTCTATGGATTTAGTGGTGGGTGACTACGAACTAGGTGACTACGTCATTGTAGTTTACGAGGAGAAATATTTTCCAAGAATAGGAGAAGAAATAACAGAAGATAAATTCAAAATCAAAGCTATGGAAAAAATAGGATATCATTATCAAAAAATTGTTTGTTTAATTGCACCATCTCAGTACATTTAGAAAAGTGGTCTTTTTTCTGTACCCGAGATAAATAATTTGTAGGTCTTTCATAGCTCTTTGCTCTTATGCAATTAATGAAAAAAAAGACTGTGGTTAAGTAACTTTTGAAAGTATTTTTTGTTGTTTTTTTTTGTGTTAAAAATGCATTACGTATGTACATTATTTTATTTAGTTTTTCTGTGCCTCTTCTTTATAAAAATTATGTCTTTGTGCTGATGCATTTTTTATACCTACTTTGAAAACATTAAAATACCTATTAACGAAAAATTGTGTGTTCAGTTTAAAAAAAAATGATAATTCTTTTGATATACAGGCCTGAATTAAATCACCATTAGGCCAGAATTACCACTAATTTTTCGACATAGGCTGGAATTAAAGTTTTTTGCATTTTAGTGAAAACAATTTTTTTGCAAATAAAAAACACACATTTTTTTATTTTTTTATTAATTATTTTGATAAAGAAAACATCAACCTATCCAATATACTTTAAATCCATGTTCTTTACTATTTTATTTCCTTAATTATTTACGTCTAAAGTCAAATATTCCTTAACTGGGCCGTTATTAGGTCGGGTTACCTTCTTCTTCTTTATGTGCTATCTTCTACCGAAGGTTGGCGACCATCAAACGACAGGTTTCTCTGTTTTGTACCGCATGTATTATGTTCGCAGCTTCTGGTATTTGAAATCATTCTCTCAAGTTTCTCAACCAGGATTTCTTCTTTCTGCCCAAACTTCTTCTACCTTCAATCTTGCCTTCCACGATAAGCTGTAGCAGACTGTACTTATCATTACGGAACACATGGCCCAGGTATGACGCTTTCCTTCTTTTAACAGTTGTTAACAATTCCACCTCTTTACCCATTCGTCTTAATACCTCTGTGTTGGTCACTCTGTCTGTCCAAGGTATTCTCAGTATGCGTCGATACAGCCACATTTCTAGAGCTTCTAACTTCTTTATAGTTGCTGCTGTTAACGTCCACCCTTCAACTCCGTAAAGTAGCGTAGAGAGTACGTAGCATTTCGTGGCGCGCCATCGGAGGTTAACGCTTAGGTGGCGGTTGCTTAAGAGCTTTCTCATTTTGATAAATTTGGATCTTGCTATTTCAATTCGGATCTTTATCTCTACGTCTGGGTCCCACTTATCATTTACTGTATATCCCAGATATTTAAATCGGTGTACTCTTTCAATACGTTCGGCTTCAATATTCAGGTCGATATGTTGAATGTTGTTTTTACTGATCACCATAAATTTAGTTTTCTTTCTATTGATCTTCAGTCCAAATTGGTTGCCAGTTGTATTTACTCTATTTAACATCATCTGTAAATCATCGATGTTATCGGCCAGTATAACAGTATCATCTGCATATCGAAAATTACTTATTGGTACTTCATTACCTCCGGGTTACCTTACATATTTTAATAGAGGCAATTTTTCAGTTCCTATTGGTTTCCATTTAATTTAATGAATTATACAAAAGGCATGATGTAGTTTTAGTGCTTATTTTTATTATAAAACAAATTCTTTTAATTGTTTGTATATTTATTTCAGTCTAAGAACAATCCCTTTTTAACTGGAGAAAAATTACCTGTGGCAGCTAAAAAAGGCAACAATGTTATACTGTAAACGTACAACACCAACCTCCAATTTTGAACCAAACCGGACGACAAAAAATAATGACTCTGGCTATGAACATGGACGATCCGAAGAACAATAACCATTTTAATTCTTACCCCTGTACGATAAACTATATATAAGAACTTAGATAGTAGTTGCTTTTAATGTGAGCATATAATAAACAAAGAATGGTACCCATACTGTTAGAGTTAGAATAATTACAACGTACAATTCCGTTGGATACCCAACAATTCTCAAAAGAATGATAATATGCTTAAATCGTAATAAGTGACATATCACGATATTGACCAAAAATATAAATAGATCAACTTAAGTATGTTTTAGGCCCTATTGATTTTGACCGATCTCTTAACGACGACAAAAAGCTTGCAATGGATAGCTTTGCATTGCTAGCTATTTGAACCTTTATAAGGCATCTGACAAAATCAAAACTATACTTAAGTCGATTACACCATTTTAATCGAATTAATGACTAGAAACTCTTCTTCAATCAGTGAATGAATATATAATTGAATATAATGATTTCTTAATGGGTCATACAAATAATTTTACAAAATTTAGGTAATGAACATGAGCAAAATTATGATCTTCTAATTGAAAGACGCTCTTCAGTATTTAAATTATGTAATTTTATTTCCGCAAACGAGCATATTACGAGCATAGTATCCCTAAATGTAGTCTCTTGTGTTATCTTCTATAATTATATAGTTTAACAAGATTAAAATTTCTATAGAATAGATTAACACACCTATCTTTGAGGTTGTTTTATGTTGAATTTGAATTAAAAAATAAAACAGAAAGGAATCTTAAACAGTTTTTTATTATATAGAACAACCCAAAATCTTGGAAAACTATAAATGTGAAACATATTATGCTAGACTTACAGATCAATACGTTACTTGAGTAAGACAGTTAAAATGCTCTGTGCGGATTTAGTCCATATTAAATCATTATTGGAAACATAGAAAAACACGATACAAGCCTGTTTTAAGTAATATTCATGTTAAGGGTGGTTATAACATAAATCTAACTCTCTCTTGTGTTTATAGACTGTTGACATTACATATTGATGTTTAAAATAAAGTGTTTATCGGTGTTATTGGATTAAGTGGTTAACCATTTTAAAAAACTGAGGCTTATTCTTGAATATTTACAATTTCTTGTTTACGAAGAACAAAGTAGCGTAAAAGACTATTATACCAAGTGGAATAAATGTATTCTCTTAATGCAACCTAGATTTTTATTTCATCACCTTTTTTATGAGGATGGATATGTTCTAAACACCATACCATTGCTCAGTGTGTTGGATTCAGGGCAGAGGAAAACATCTGAGACCATTTCCCCCTGTGTAGAGGAGGTCCTGCAAACTGATGCCTTCCTTTGCCCTGCCTACCAACTAAAACAACCCATTCTTCGTCAAGACACTCCCTTGCGTGTTGAGTTAGTGAACGAAACTTAGGGATGACTTGCGCTGCCTAAATTGATGATGGAGATTTGTTGCCGGTTCTTAGCTAGGAGCGATAAGGAACCAGAAGAAAATGTATGTACAATAGTGATATGGTCTTGCCGATGGTATTACCTAAGAGCGGTAAGGAACCAGGGGGAAAGTATATGGAATGTATAAGTATACTAGGTAACAATAAGGTATAGGAATACTAGGTATTAGGTAATACTAGGTAACAATAAGTAAGTATGGTAAACAAATGTAGTATATACATACGTACATACATACACACATACCCATATATATATACACATACACATATGCACATATCTATACATATATACATACGTAATATATAATAATAAGTAATTTTGAATGGAGGCGGATTGTCCCAGATTACTCTCATCCTGTTTCAGTTTCTTTCTCTATCATGGACTTTCTCTTTCTAACTTTTGTTACTTGGTCTATAAGAAATTTAAAGTTTTCTCTGCTTTCCATAGCGACACTTATCAAGTTGTCAGATGATATCTCTCATAGCTTTGTTCGCATTATATGTTGTTCCGACTCAAACACCTTACACCTGGAGATACGAGTACACTGCTCAGCGTCGTCTTCTACGTTACATATGACCCAGTTCTCATCGCTGATTTTTCGAATACGATAAGTGTAAGACCTGAAAGATCCATGTCCGGGATCCATGAAAAACTCTTGAACTTACATTTGTACCACTCTATCACATTGGGTATTAATTTTTTGGTCCATTGTGCCTTGTCTATCTGCGCCTTCCATTCTGCTTGTCATTCTGTTAGTAATTGTTCTCTAATGGCGGCTCTGACCTGAGGTAGGTGGCCGTCTCGAGAGTTATAGAGCGTCTGCCGTTCTTTCGGTAGGAGGTGAATGGGGAGCTTGCCCGTTATCACCTGTAATTCCGTCGTTGAAGTAGTCCGGTACGCGTACGCACTTGTCACTTTTAAAAGGGGCTTTCGCTGGGCTCTGGTTATCATGTCTCTGTACTTCTTGTAATTTAGTACATTTGCCCAAATGGGGGTTCCATATAGGAGGGTCGACGGTACCACTTGTAGGTATATTCTTCTTTTGGCTGCTTGAGCCTCCTATATTCGGTATGATCGTTTGTAGGGCTGCCATTCTTTCTTCCGCCCTCTGGACTACATTTGTCAGGTGTTTCGTGAACCTTAGGCCCAAGCCGATGTATATGCCTAGGTATTTTGCACAGTTTGTAGGCATTATAATAATATTACCAATTTGAAAAGTCAACTTGGGTCTTCGTCGTGGTCCTTTTAGTATGACCACTTTGCCATTTTGCCTCCTGTCAGTTCGAGATCGTTTCTAGCCATCCAGACTTTTCTGCAACATGTGTTGACTTTATCTTCGATTTCCCAGTTCATGTCAGTCGTGACTAATATCGCCAGGTCATCTGCGTATGCAATATCTAGAATATCTCTACCATAGTCGATTTTAAGTACCCTGTTATTCAATTTATTCCAGAGTGTTGGGAACCTTGCGGTACGCCGGCTGTTAACTTCTGTTCTGTATTTTTTGTCACTGTAACGTATCTATTAGTAAGATACCTTTTAATGACATTGATGAGATATCCTGACACTCGCGCTGATTCTACTTTTATTATGATATGTGCCCAATCGGCAGAGTTGAAGGCCTTCTTCACATCAAACATAACCAGTATGGCCCATCTTTTCTTTGTGTTCTTTACAGTATCAGTTAACCTTTTTACCGCGTATATTGCTGACTTAGCTTTTCTAAATCCGTATTGTCTGTTGGAGATAGTCTCTCTTTCACTTAATTCATCTTCTAGGCGATTTTTGACAAGATTTTCGTATAGTTTTCCCAGACAGTCTAATAGACATATAGGCCTGTATGAATTGGCTTCATCCGGGTATTTACCGGGTTTATGTATCAGTGTAAGTTTAGCTAGTTTTAGCTGATCTGGAAATTCTTGTCGTTTTAGTAGCTCATTGAGTGCCCTTCTAGTAGCTTCTGGGCATTCATTCACTAGTATTTTTATCTGGTGGCATACGGTCCGGTTCAGAGGATTTACCTATTTTGATGGAATTGGTGGCTCTGATGAGTTCAGCTGCCGTTAATTCTGTGAGACAGTTCTCATCGTCTCTTTTTAGTCATTTATGGGCTTGTTAGGAAACTGGGTATTCGCCATTTCCCTTCTTTGTCATCGCACAGGTTAAATGGGGTCTCTGACCTCAGCGTCTTAGTGGCCTATCATTCTCCAACGCATCGCACAAGTTCTGCCAGCATCTGCGTTTATTTATTGAGTTCCCTTTTGGCGTTCTTATACTCTTCTTTGACTTACTGGGTCCTATTAATCTGTGCCGTACGCCTGATTCTAAAGCATTCTGTCCGCTTTTGGTGAATGTTTTCATTCCACCAGTATGGTATTGTGTATGTGATATGTTTGCTTTTACTGCTCGTTTTGTGTGTTTTTATTATGTTGTCTCTAAAGTTATTAAAGTTGGTAGTTTCTTCTTGTAGCTTCCGTATCTGATTCGTGAATTTGTTCTTATCGAACTCGAGTAATTTCCTGCCGTGCCTGGGTGTGATCTTGATGTCGACTTAGTATAAGATGTACTTGAACGTGAATATGTTATCATCAAGCATATCCCGTCCCGAGATCTTTTTGACACAGTTGTTGGTTGCTAGTGTAATGTCTGTGTGACTTCGCGACTCACCTCTTTCGAATGGGGGTTTACGGTTATTTAACACTGTCAGGTTTGCGGAGGAAATCCATTTGTTGCAAATTTTCCCTATTTTGCCATTTTTTGGAGGACCCCAAAGAATGGATTTAGCGTTTATATCACCAGCGATTATATAGGTTGTTTCTCCTTGTGACGCTTCTATGATTTCTTCAACTTGCTCAGCATATTGTGTCATGTTTATATTAGGTGAGATATAACAGGCTATGATTGCTAGTTCATTTATTTTCATCTTTAAAAATTTTTCTTTCTTGGTAATTTTGTTTATGCACACTTTCTTGTTCAGTACAAAACAGTAACAAAACATTTAGAAAAACTGTCCAGTGACAGTTTCCTTTTACTTATCTGAGGTTGGGTTTGGGAGATTGCTACACAACACTACACTATAGAACAATACTAAGGTTCGAAAAATCTGAGGGGCAGATCACATGGAAGATGCCTTCTTAACCTTCGCTGGACGTCTCATTAAGGTTTGAACCAATGCATTAGGGTGATTTTCTATGCGTTCGTCATAATTCTGGAAGAAGTAGGATATTTCTTCTTTGGCAGATTTTATTTTAAGATCACGAGCAATAGTACTGGTAGTTATACATACCATGGAGCGTTTACAATAATCCTTAGTACTTTGGACTGGAATCTTTGTAGGATTTCGATATTTGACTGGGATGCTGTCCCCCACAAATGAATTATGTAGCTCCATAATCGGTTTTAGGGCGACTTTGTAAATTAGCAATTTGTTGATAACTGTTAACTGTGATTTAAGACCTAACATCCAGTACAATTTGCTAAGTTTTAAGCTCAATTGCTTTCTCTTAGCAAATTATGTCCTCCAAGTTAATTGTCGGTCCAAATGGATTCTCGTATATTTTGTATATTTTTTTGTTGCAAGAACTGACCATTTAATGCCCCAGTTGGACATGCCCCTCTTCGTAGGGTGCAGGTGGCATGGATATATTTAATTTAATTTGCTTTAATTCGATTTTTAGTCCATTTGCATAATAGGCATTTGTATAATCTGTAGGTTGTTACTAAATAAGTATAACCAAGTTCAGGGAGTGATTTATTTATTGCTCTAAATTGGTTGAGATATGCAAATAAAATTTGGTGGATTTTAAGAGGCAGTTTGCTCGTTTTTGCCATACAAATAATAATTATTATATATTCATCATTGGAGCTCATACGGGTAATGGTCTCAATTTATTTAAAGAAAAAAAATGGTACGCCAATGAGATATTTCAAATTAAAAATCATTTTTTAATTCTTCGTTTAATTTATGACAAAAAATTTTTTTCATTTCTTGAATACATTTTCAAGAACTAATATAATACAATAATAATAAACCAGAACAATAACAATAACATAATGTACCACTAATATAATTTTGAATAGACGCAAATTTACCAAAAAAAATGATCCCTTCAAACGTTAGAGACGATTTAACCCTTACCTTATTATTTATCTATCGTATTCGTGCATATTCCTGGTGTATTTCTTGTGTAAAAAGTGGTTAAATTAACAGAAATAGCTTTGGTAATGTTGATCAAACGCTTTCAGTCAATTTTTTCTGAGTGAGCTTATTAAGTATCGGTATTTAAGATACGGCATCTGAATCCCAATAAACGCGACAAATGGTTGGACATGACACGTTGGTGAAAGGGCTGGATAAACATAATATTTAACTTAGACATATCACAAGGAAATAGTTTCCGAACCTTGCTAAAAATGGAATAAATATGTGGTGAATCATGGAAAAGTTCACTTCAACTTTCAAATTTTAATTAAAATCAAGGATTTCCAAAAATCTCACTGATTCATTCGAAATCGTATTTTGCATAACCTGGCACAAATTCTGTCTTCAAAGTTTAATATCAGGATAACAGAAATACAAGAAGATCATCGTTTCATCCGTCGATCTGAGAGTTTGCCGGGAATCCTTACAGTTTCAGCGCTACAGTTGCAGTTTCCTCTTTCGCTACTTGTTTTCGTCTTTCAATTAACTCATAGATGATGCAGCAGTAACACTAAATATAATATTTTAATACAATATAATTAATTATTTTACAAGTATTCTTTGATACATTTTTATTTTAGATAATACCTAATAATTTTTAGGCTTAGTACTTAGATAATACCAATAATTTAATTTAATGTTTTAAAAGAGGAAACTGTAACTGTAACGCTGTAAACTTAAGGATTCCCGGCATACACATACCGACGGATGAACCGATGATCTTCTTGTATTTCTGTTAGCCGGATACTAAATTTTGTAGACAGAACTTGTGTGTTGGGTAGGTGGAAAAAGACCAGGTAAATAATACGATTTGAATGCAAGCGAGATCGTTGATTTTAAAATTTGAAAGTTGAAATGAACTTTTCCATGATTAATAACGCTTTTTAAATATTTTTATTCAATTTTTAGCAAGGTTTGGAAACTATTACCTTGTGGTATGTCTAATTAAATAATATTATGTTTATCCAGCCTTTTCACCAGCGTGTAATGTCCAAATATAATGTCGCGTTTATTATTCAGATGTGATTTAAAAAAATATCGATACTTCGAAGCTCACTCAGAAAAAATTGATTTCTGAGTATTGGATACTGAAAGCGTTTGATGAACATGACCAAAACTACCTAAAAGGAAGGAATCTTCTCTAAAGTTTCAAGGGGTCATTTTTTTTGTAACTTTGTGCCTATTTAACATTATATTAGGGTACTTTCTGATATTGTTATTGTTCTGGTTTAATGTTATTGTATTAGATAGTTCTTGAAAATGTTTCAAGAAAGAAAAATACGCGTTAATATGTGGTATTTTTCTTGTAAAAAACGGCGCCTCATACGAAAAAAAAAGAAGAAAGATTTTTTGTCATAAATTAAACAAAGAATTCAAAAATAATTTTTAATTTGAAATATCTCAGTGGCGTACCATTTTTTCTTTAAATAAATTGAGACCATTACCCGTATGCGCTCCAATGATGAATATCTGGATGAATATCTATCACTAGTAAAGTACCCTTCAAAGAATATAAGATTATTTTATAAAATAATGCTAATCCGGGTAGTAAGTACTTATAGGAGGATCTCGGACACAATACAACCAAAAATAAAATTAGCCCTTGATGACCTTGAAAAAAGGGAAATAATAGTCAAAATGGATAAACCAACGGAATGGGTTAAGTAGTTGTAGAAAAAAATGATGGTAAGTTAATGTTGTGTTAAGGTTAAGATCCTTTACACTTAAATAAGTATGTTTGTTCTGATCAATTCCCTATACCTACCATAGAAGACTTAAGGGGAAAGAATGTCTTCACTGTTTTAAAACTTAATAGCTAAAAAAAAACTTAATAGCTAAGATACCAACTTTACAGATCTTTGATACAAATTTACCAAATAAACCATATAAACCCAACTTCTGTCAGCAAAATTTAGTATCAGGATATCAGGAATGTAAAAAGATAATCGATTCCTCCGTTGATTTGATGAATCACTATACAATACAATATTAAATTTTAAAATCAACTTTCTTTCATATCTGGTCTTTTTCCCATACAACAAATTCTGTCTTCAAAATTTAATATCCGGATAACAGAAATACAAGAAGATCATCGTTTTATGCGTGGATCTGATGAGTTTGCCGAGAATCCTTACAGTTTCCTCTTTTGCTACTTGTTTTCGTATTTCAATTAGCTCATAGATGACGCAATAATTAATTATATTTTATTAAATTTTATATTTAATCTGACTGCTGCGTTATCTATCAGCTAGCTAAAAGACGAAAACAAGAAGCGAAAGAGAAAACTGTAACTGTAACGCTGATTCCCGGCAAACTCATCAGAGCAACGGATGAAACGATGATCTTCTTGGCTTTCTGTTATCCGGATATTAAATTTTGAAGACAGAATTTGTGTATGGGATTTGGCACCTCATTGATCGAATTTCGTAAAATACTCATAAACCCAACTTACGACGACAACTTTTAGTATCAGGATAACAGAAATGTAAAAAGATAATCTATTCCTTCGTTGATTTGATGAATTTGTTTACACAATTTCTAGTTTTAACCACCCTATTACAGTTTTCTTTTTTGCGGGTTACATTCGTCTCTCTATTAGCGCATATATGTGAGGAATCAAACTAAATATAATATTTAATAAAATATAATAAATAATTCTACAAATTGTGTATTAAAATAATAATAATTATTATTAAGTACTAAGCATAAAGTATAATATATTGATACAGACCAAAAAATAGCAAAAACTCATACGATGAAATAAAAGAACAAGTTGCAGCTTGTGAAGACATTAACAACGAAAATAAAATATTTAACAAATAGCATGAATCCTGAAAAAGTTGAGGAACTAATTACAAAATATATGGGAAAGGAAAAAATGCCTTCAGTTTAAAACATATAATTTCTAATACCAATACATGAAAAAAAATAACATTTTGAAAACTAGAAACGAAATTATCCTACTGGATACGGTATACCAAATATTAGCCAAAATATGGAATATTCTATAGAGTATTCTAATTACTCATATTTTTTAACTTTTTACAACAATCATATGATTCTGTAATACAATATGTAGGACCTTTCGTATATCATTAGCAGGTTTTCGGTTGTGAGATAAAAGCAAAAATTCTTAAAAAAAACATTAAATTCAATCAAACTTTATTTTTAAGAAAAATTAACTATGTAAAACAATATGTATTTGTTAATTAGATTTATTACTTTTTACAATCATATATCGATTTTCCTGCGAAATCTAAAAATATCTTTTTATCTCAAAAATATCTTTATACAAACCTTCCTTTACATTTAAAACCCAACTTCTATCGACAAAATTTAGTATCAGGATAACAGAAAGGCGAAAAGATCATCGATTCCTCTGCCGATTTGATGAATTTGTTGATCAGGATCTTCTTACATTTTCTAGCTTAAACCGGCCCGATACAGTTTTCTTTTTTGCTGGTTATATTCGTCTCTCAATTATCTCATAGATGTATGCAGACAAACTAAATATATTATTTAATAAAATATAATTAATTATTTTTGTTTTAAACATTGTTTTTAATTATTGTTAACGAACTAAAATATTAATTATTGTTATTACCATATAATTATATTAATTACGTATTAAGTACTAATCATAGAGTACCTATATATTGATAAAAAAAACCAGATTCCATAAAACAGCAAAAATGTCACGATGAAATAAATGATCAACTTGCAGCTTGTGAAGACATTAAAATCGAAATAAATAAATGTTTTAAAAAAGGGCATGAACGCTGGAAAAGTTGAGGAAAGAATTACAAAATATCTGGGAAATGGCAGAAAATGCTTTCAGCTTGAAACATATATATCATGTTTGATATCAATACACGAAAAAGGAAAAAACGACTTAATGGATAGGATATACAAAATATTGCCCAAAAGTATTAGATTCAGTATTCTAATAACATATTAAATTTTTTTACAACAATCGTATGATTTCCGTAATAGGAAAATTTAAAACTGTTTTAACAGGTTTTCTGTTATGAGATAAAATCAAAAATTGTCACATATTATAGAATCCAAGTCAAACTTTATTTTTAAGTAATTAACTAGGTACGTAAAAAAAATTTGTTACTTAGATTTATTACTTTTTACAACTACTATCATCTTTCTACAATCATTCCTGTGAAAAAATAACAGGTTTAAATTAAAAAAGATCAAAAAATTATCCATTTCATCATACATACTTATACTTCTGCCTACAAAACTTAGTATTAGGATAACAGAAACACAAGAAGATCATCGTAGACTTCGACGATTCGATGAGTTTGCTTTGCTGCAATTTACAGTTTCTAACTTTACTATCCCCGTTACAGTTTCCTTTTTTGCTGCATTAATTCATCTGTCAATTAGTACGTAGAGGGCGCAGGCAGTCAGACTAAATCGAAAGACTAAAAATATATTATATAAAATATAATTAATTACAAATTAATATCGTGCGAATTTTTAATTCCAAATATTCAATTAAATTATTTTATTATCTATATAAAACGCTTATTAACAAAATTTAAGAATTGAAATACATATAGGTACTTACATAAAATATCTTTCTTCCAGTGCTGTCCGGCTTAGATTTGCTCATATTAATTAACCATTAATAATTAATTTATTTAGGGTAAAAGTAAGTTATCATCAATTTTTTAACGTGCTTAGGTATTCTTAAAATGTTTAATTAGACTTGATTGTTATAAATTATCGCAATTCGTAATAAATACTTAAAATTACAATCAGAAATGTTTTGTGGAATTGGTAACACAACAACAGTATGCTTGTACTACAAGTTGCCACTCATCTATGGACCATTAGCTATTAAAATCAGAATTGATTTAGGTATTTTGGTACCTATATATAATAAAACTGTATACAAGGCCTAGCATTTGACTCGTTTGATTTGAATGTAGTCTATTGCTGTGTGTTTAACTCTTAAATTTAATCTCATCTCGTTGATGGGGCATTCTCATCGATTTGTATACAATATTTTTTCGAAAAAACTAGCAAGCAATTGCACAAGATTTTGTGTAAAATCTAAGCTGGCATGATTATTTTAAGAGTTACAGCCTGTATTTATTACAATGACGACGAACAGTTAATATTTTTGATGAAAGCTGGTACGATCTGTTTTTCAAGTTGTCTTGTTTGGACTAATTGATACATTTTAATCTCCGTAAATGACACAAATATGTTTTTAGTAGGTATAAATGGATGCTATAGTCTTGCTTTTAACGCTCAATAGATAACAAAGAGTTTAATAGTTTATTTATTTTCTCTTTAAATAGTACAAGCTATACATTCTCATGAAAGCTATGTTTTGACTTAATAATTTGAGTTTTTTACGTTGGAGATAAGCCCATTTTGAGTTTTGTTTTATAATTTCTCGTGCATCTATATATTCTGAGCTGCTATTCTCTATTTTCTTTTAATTATTACTTTTTTCATAGTTCTTGTCACCGTTTTACTTATTAAGAAAACTCTAAAAAACCAAGCATGTTACATAAAAGTAAATGGGTAACAAATCAAGAATATCAGGTATGCAGATGAAACTGTAATCTTATGCGATAATCTGAAACATTATCTCTAAAAGTAGAAAGAAAAATGAGCTTAAACATAATGTAAAAAAACATCAATTTTCTTATCTTCATCGGATCCCTTCTTCATTATGTAGACATGACTCTGTTTTTCAATGTGCCTCCAGTAAGTTGTAGTTCCAACGTTTTCGTGCTCTTCCTACTGATCGTCTTCCTATTGGGGAGCCGTCTCTTGCCGTCTTTACTACTCTGTTTGTTGGAATTCGGCTTATATGATCGTTCCATTCTACTCTTCTATTTCTTACCCAGTTCTTGATGTTCTCCACCTTGCATCTACGTCGTATATCTGGCTCTTTCCCATAGTGTCTTGCCATCAATTTTTCATCTCTGCTGTTTCTAACATCCTTTTTGTCCTCTCTGGGTCATGTCATTATTGGTCTGGTGACTGTTTTGTAAATTCTTCTTTTCATTTCTTTCTCGATATTTTTATTTCACCATATTGTTTCATACGGGGACCCTGCGGCTCCGTTTGCTCTATTCACTTGATCTTCTACTTCAGATTCGAGTTTTCCGTAGCTACATAATGTAATGCCTAGATATTTAAACTCCATCACTTATTCTGTTATCTGACCTTCCAGCTCCAACTTACATCTTAGTAAATTTGCTGTTGTAACCATGCATTTTGTCTTTTTTGGGGAAATTAACATGTTAAATTTTCTGGCGGTTATATTAAATTGGTGCAGCATACGTTGTAAATCGTCTTCACTTTGAGAAAGTAGTATTGCGTCGCGTAGTCTGCATAGGAGATTATTTTAAGTTCTTTTTCTAACATTTGGTATCCTTTTTTAGTTCTTACTTTTTTATTAATTCATCCATAATCAGGTTGAACAATAGAGGACTCAGGGAATCTCCCTGTCTTATCCTACTGCAGGCTTCAATAGGGTCGGTTAGTTCTTCTTCCAATTTTACATTTATTGTGTTGTTTTGGTAAATATTTTTGATCGTTTTGATTATTCCTATAGGTATCCCTCTTGCGTACAATAAGTGTATGACGTCCTTTAATTTGACCCGGTCAAATGCCCTTCTTAAGGTATACAAAACATAAATACATAAATATACCTGTTTGTTGTATTCTAATGATTTTTCTTGTACTTGCCTTATTATAAATATATCGTCGGTTCATGATCTTCCCGACCTGAAACCTTGTTGTTTTTCTGCTAGTGTTATAATTTCATTCAGTTTATTTGTTATCACTTTGGTTGTTAATTTTAGTGTTGTGTTTTAATAAATTAATTCATCTGTAATTTTTCGGGTCCGGTTGGCTTCCCTTTTTAAAGAGAGGTACTAGGATGCTTGATCTCGATTCTTGAGGAATTCTGTTTTGTTCTGTTATTTTTTGGATTAATTTTAATAGTTGTTTGGTCAGATCTGATCCTTTGTACTTTAGGAGTTCCTTCGGTATTCTGTCCTGTCCTGGTGATTTTCTATTCTTTAATTTCCTTAATACTTCCTTTACATCTTCCTCTTCAATATTTATTTATTCGTTTTTCGTCACCTCTGATGTTGGTGGTTTATTATCGTCACCTTTAGCAAATAAGGATCGAAATTAGTCTACCCATGTTTCCTTCTGAATGTGTTTCATTTTTATTAATTCGTTCATCTCTTTTCTTTGTCCTTTGATCATTCTCCATATTTTTGTGTTCCGTAGAAGTCGTGTTCCATCTGGTTTGGGAAGCTCTGCCAGTGTTCCCTTTTTATTTGTCTAAATAAAGTATTCGTTTCATTTCTGATTTGTTTATAGTGATTATATGCATGTTGTGTTTGTTGTGTTCTGTATTGTAAAAAGTCTTTCTTCTTCTTCACATTTTGTCTTCACTTCTCTAAACCATGGCATTTTCTTTTTTGATATGTTAGTGTTTTTATCGGATCCGATAGGTAAATTAGACAATCTTCATTAAACTTAAATTCCTCTTCTGTAATGACAATATCCATCTGAAGGTGCCATAAGGAATCATTAAATGTACCTATATTACATATGAAAATCGCTTGTGCATTACAGTGAAATCTGGACTCTGAAAGTATCTTCCACTACTGTGGATTCACGGAAGAATGATACGGATATCATGGGAAAAACAAGTATGAAACAAAGATGCCCTACAAAGTAGGTACTAACAATATTCGAGAACTCTTAAAAACCATAAAATGTCAAGAAAAGTGGTACAGTATGCGGTACTGTAGACTAGTGAGAAACTTCAAACTGTTTTCTGTATTTGTAAAATTTGATAAAAGTAATTTTATTACTTATTTATTATTTTATATAGATTTTTATAGATTTTAATAAGATTAGAAACGTTTACATGTTGTATAACGGACTCATCTCGTTGCGTAAATGGACTCTTCCAACTGTTTACTGTAATTGCTAATTCAGCGTCTCAGCATTTTACCATAGAGAAAAAGTAATACAATGAGAAATGTCTACTAAGAATTCAGTAGCTCTTAATCATGGATTGCCTGTTTTTAAATATTTGTCAGTTTTCGACAAAGGTGTTATTAAAGAAGACATATCTACAATCGCTGCATTTATCTTTTTATTCTCGCTCATTTATTTAAGTTATTCTTTAATTCTGCTGTATTTTCTCAACTCCATCTACATTTGATCATTAGACTTCTAGGATAGAGGTGAAATTAAAATTCGTTGTTGAAATTTTTCAACCTAAATTGTACGATATTCCAGAAATGTATAATAAAAAAAAGTTATAGTTAAACATCAATATACGTATTAAGACAGAGTTTATTACATTACTTCCAAATAATACTGCAATATTTAATCCACTTCTTCAAATCTACAATAAATAGATATAAGGCTTAAAAATAACAAACTAATATTTTGAAATCTTGTTTATGAATTTAAGATTTGATACTATACATATTAGATTTGGGCAATAGACATGTTAATAGATATTATGTACAGTGCATATAGTAAAGTTCACTAGAAATATATAAGTAACTAACTAGGATACATCACAAGTTTCTTCAAGAAAGGAATTGAGCAATAACTCAATTTAAACTAATATTTTTTAACTGCTTAAAAGTTTGTATCAAAGTTAATTTTCAATAAAAGTAGCTGCTCGAAAATAAATACACTAATATTGGCCAATAGATTAGAATTGAATGTTTCAGCAAGATTGTGAAAGATTTCTCTGAAGTATAGCACCGGGTGTAATAAAATTAAAATAATATTTAAATTGGTATCCATTTTGATCTAAGAAAATATTTATTAGCTTTTACATCGATTTGCAAGTTTTACAACAAATACAGGTTGTCAACACTAGGAACGACTTTGAAAATCCTACAATCGGCAAGCCAACTTGCGCAGGAAAATTACCGAAAATTATCTTAGTAGTGGAAGTAAGCTCGATCTGTTAACTGCGTTTAAAAAACACGTAGTCGGGTCCCGGCGTTCATCCATCTCTTTCTATCCGAATACTTTTCCTGTCTGCTATCTGCGGCGACAAGCAAAATTCTAATTGGATTTTTTCTGGTGTATGCTTAATCTAAAATGTTGTCGAAATAAACCTAATTTTTTAGTATACTCTAGTCAATTATGAACAGGATATTACTGTGCGACATCTCTTAATTGCAAGTGTCAATATGTTCTTCACATATTTCGTTTATAAAACATCTCACATTACCTCCAAAATCCGGCAGTGCTCCATGCTGTTAACATATCAAGTTTTCTTTAACCTGCTGCAAATATTTAAAATGTTAACTATTTTCCAGCTATAATAGTACTTCTTGTATATCTAAGTAATTTAGAGATATGGTACTACTGGCAAGACAAGAAGGGATGAGTTTAATAATGCTCAGAACGAAGAAAGCAGCATCACGGAAGATGCCATTAGAAATTAAATTAAAAGTGGTTGGGAAATAGTCATGACAATAATTTTTAGAGCCTTATAGGCATAACCACATATGAAGAAAATGATTCGCATAATTGACAAGAGCCTTTCGTTTAGTCTACTCAATCTTAACAGACAAGGGCTATAAACTGTCACAGAGATGATGACTGGTTACTATTAACTTAGAAAACATCGCAACAACATAAGAGAACCTTAGTACGATGCGAAGTGTAAGAAAAAACTGTCAGACATATTCGCTATCAACGCAAATTAATTAAATGACATGAGGCCGGTATAAACCAACAAATACGTAACTACGATAACAGTGATCTTCGCAGATAACACTGCAATACTTGCTTGCTTCCTATTATGATCCATTGGCCGCCCCAAAAAAATTATAAACCCGCCTCAATAAAGTCCAAACGTGGTTAAGAAACTCAAAAGTACGTGTTAAGGAGACCAAACCAATTTAAGTCATCTTTACGCTAAGAAGGTATACAATACATGTACAGCAGTCCAATTGGTCAAATAATTACTCAAAACAATGAAGTTGGGATTACATCTTAACAGAGATAAGTAGTATTTCGTCTAAAATAATTAGAAAAAGAAGAGTATCTGAATGCCTAATAGTCACTAAGGCAATAACGAAAAAAAAAAAAAGAAAAATCGGATCCAGAAGTGAAATTATAAATCTGTGTAAAACCATTTACTCGGACATAAGCAAAGATTGGCGGAAAGTACAATGTGGAGACCAATTCTATATTTGTGAACATACTATAAAATAAAGTGTACAGGAGGGAAGATAAAGGCGCCAATGAGATCAACTCACTACAAAGACAGCTTTTAAACAAAAAAAAAAATTTTTACAGAGTAAATCAGTTGTCAGTTAAGGAATTAAAAAGAAAAAACCATAATAGGCCAAGTAAGTTAGTTTTTTATTCGCCACAACTCTATAGATGGATTTGATAGTTGAAATTTGTAGTATGAGATAGTACAAAAGGCTTTATTTTTAACTATTTTTAAATAAACAATCAAAACGCCAAAATTCGAATAAAAAATTGCCAATGTAGAGATTTGACGACCATCCAATCAGTGTTGGATTTTTTCGAGAGCGCGGCTGGCTGGCCCTTCAGTCTGCTACCATCACTCCTTTTACTGTAGTCGGAACGCAAAGTACTCTTTGATTACAACATTCCTGTTAAAGCAATTTCTAATAAAATGTATTTTTTTAACCTTTTTCTCCATAGGTTATTAGTATACGTCTTAACGGAGAAAATAAGTTCCGGAATATTGAGATCCATTTAGTCAAATTATCTGGACCAGCATTAAAAATTAGGTTATTCTTTAAAAAATCTTATAAACAAATTAAATTTCGCAAAAACTTTTCACTTTTGCAAACAATTTAAGTACACGTTACACGTGGTATTGCCAGACGGTCAAAGTCCCATTCTGACGTAACTGCGCCGATGTCGATAAGCATTGGATCTGCATTACTGACCTCCCGAATCTTATTATGGTTCAGTCGTCGAGTTAGAATCTATGGAGAGGGCATCACGTGACTAAAAACGACCTCACTTCGGCCATATTGTTAAGATTGTTTTGACACTTTTGACAGATCGTATATGTTTATTTACGTTTGTTGTTTTTCGAATATTTTTAGTTTTATAATACTTTTATAGAAACTGTAATAATATATTGTGATAGTGCATAATAATGGTTTCTTGTTCTCAACGTAGTTGCAGTAGCAGAAGCAATGTTAATAAAAAATCTTCAGGAATAACGTTCTACAGGTTAGTATACAAATATGTAAACAAAGTAATGGCTCGTACTTCAGAGAATAAATTAATAGTATTTGACTGTATTAATTTATCTTTATGTATAATATATCGTGTTTTTAGTGTTTACCGCGGGATAAATAAATCATAGTTTATTAAAAATGTATTGCACTTTTTTAAATTATGATTAAATCTTCTGAATAACTAGTCATATTTTTATAGTAGTTTTAATATTATTGAGTCCGGCCATGATCCCACCGCCATATTGGTATCATCGTTAGCCACGCCTACCTATGCCGTTTTTAATACACACGTTAATATGCTCATAGCTTCTCCATAGATTCTAACTCGATGGGTTCAGTGCTTTTTGCTATCAAACTAGTCAAGATCTGAACTATTCAGATAACCCCACTAATGTTGATGTTCTACGTCGTTTTTAAAGTAGATGGTGTTGGTATGCCTTTTAATATCCGAGCGTTCGTAATGGCGGTGGCGCTACAAGTCACGCTAGGTGGGGGTATGACATAGCGGGAGACGCATGTGCCGTGACGGAATTTAGATATATTTGGATTGGTATTTGGTAAACTCCATTCGCTTAGCTCGGACAAATTTTGACAGATTCATTGTCGGAAACCTACAACACAACAATTCCTACTTCTCAGTATTAATAGCTCAAGTATCCTGCTATTACAGACTTCTTTCTTTAAAAAAAGAAGAATTATTCTAAATAGTCGAAGTGTATACTAAACCCATCAAATTTTGGGTAGTATATATTTAAAAAATATATATTTAGTTGTTATAATTTAACATAACTATTTATTATATGGTGCAGATAAATAAATATTGATTGTCGGTAATTCGCAAAGTTCTATTTTATTTACTATTTAGTTTGTTTACTATTAATATTGGCTATGAGTACGGGTGCTTGGTTGTATAGTAATTTCCAGCCACTTTTAGTCTGTCAAAAAGTAACTAACTTCGCAAAAAAATAATTACTAAATTCACTAGACAGTTCGGACTGGGATTAGCGAACCGAGTTTACGTAATTGCAAATTGAGTTTTGTCTTTGTTGTAAACATCTTGAATTGTAAACATTATAAATTGTAAAAAAGAGGTAAAACATAATTTTACAATCGTTAAAATGGAACAAAATTAAAGAAAAAGCCAAACATGTTTTGTTCCTGTTTTTACAGACCGCACAAGCAGTCGATTTCGTTTTCCAAATCCGACAAATTAAGGAAACGTTTTTGGAGGGGTTGAGAAAGTAATTAACGTAAGTAAGAGGAAAATATTAAACAATTCTACACCACATACTATTTACTAAACGTATAGCCCTTCGCGAAAGGCTATACGTATATTTTTATTAAAAAAGTAAATTCAATAATATTAACACGTTAAGACTCTCAAGTTCAGGTACATTTAAAAAAATTTTAATAAATAATACAAAAGTAATTAACAATATTCAAAAACAGCGCTTTTGTTGTTCATTTTGCAATAACTTTTTTGTTTATTAACCGATTTTAATTTAGCATATCTCATTTTGTGTACCTATCTTTTATTCCGAAAAAGTTATCTGTTGACGTCAAATCTATAAATTGACAAGTTTTTAATTAGGAGCAAAATAATGAGTTTGACGTTTTGTTTATTTAAAAATAGTTCCATTAAAAAATTTATGAATCCCTAGATGACAGTGTTTGCGTACTATCTCATACGTTACTACACATTTCAACTGTCAAACCCGTCTATATAGTTGTAATGAAAAAAGGCCTATTTTTTACCAACTTCATTGGTCTATAAGATGTTTAACTAAACAGTGCAAAACACAATATTATATACAGTACTTCCCAGCTTGAATAGTTATGTCTATTTTGCAGTCAATCGTTTAAAAACCACTGGCTTATAGTGTGACGTTTTTACATATTAGAAAATGTTTTCAATGATACAAACTTTTAAAAATACATTACACTTAGCTAAATTTGTAATTACAAATTAATTTTAAGGTAAAACTGATGAAAATTACAAAAATACAATAAAAAACCTACAATGCGCTTAACAAAGAATTTTTATATAGCATCAGTCGAAGTGGAAGCCCGAAGGATAACATGCATAACATTTAAGGGATTCGAAGCATTATTTAACTTTGTTTAAATAAGTAGAGGAGCAAAATTATTGTTTATTCCTAATGTATATTGAACATAGCTACGTAGACCTTAGATAGTTTTTAAAGCTGGTTATGAAAGAGGTATGGTATATTTCTAAAACCTCATTTACAATTTATATAATATTTCTTAATTTCCAAACCTCTCACATACATTAATATGTTCACTAAAATCATGATAAATCGAGCTTAAAAGGTCGACTATTTAAAATAAAATTTTGTAATATAGTTAAGCGAATCGATCCAGCAATCTGCAGTCATATCTTCGATACTAACGTTTTGTAAATAAATATGTATTTAAAAATCAACAAAGTTCATGTCGAGATTCCTAAAATTATTTGATTATGCTACACAATGTTGTTCTGAAATTGTTCTCTTATCTTTTATCAAATATATCGAATAATAAAACGAATCGACTATACATAAAAAAAATATTCTATTTCATAATTTGAACAAGTTTTTCTACAATGTTCGAATATCTGTTTATCTTCAACGATGTGAATAGACGTGTTTGACGGATCCACGCATTATACGAAGATGCCGTCAACTGTACCGCAGGTGTAAAAAAGATTTTTTTGACTTCATTCATTTGACTCACAAACAGACTTGTTCCATTAAAAATATGAATAAGTCGTCATCTGTAATTAAAGATTCGTCGGTCATTTTGTCATAATAAAATTGGCACATACACTTCCTCCGAACAATGATTCATACTATTATAGTATGAACTACAACTACACTACAACTTTCGGTTGCTAAAAACACGTGTGATTTCGCGCTCTGTGAATTACAATAATACTGAAAATCATACGAATAATTAGGTTTGTTCGGTTTGCTTGACAAGTCCGTTGAGTATTCGATGTATTTATCTCTGTCCGCTTTTTGTGATACAAATTTCATATAAACAATTATTTCTATAATGTATTCACCACTATTTATTCGAAAAAATCGATTACTGTAAAAAACGTGAACAAATAAGACCCATCGATTGTTTTTACTCAAAACAGACAAGATTTCTCAAAGTCATGTTTGCCACTGGACGCTACTGGCATCTAGTGGCTAAATCTAAAGTTACATCGAGTTTAAGTGTGATTTCGCCATGTTGGTTTTAGCTGTTTGCTCAAGCAAGTTAGACGCACATCAAACTACTATTTTTAGGTATTTATAATAATACTCTTTTAATATTATTTTTAATTCCTTTTTAAATGATTTTTTTAAATATAGGTACATAGTTTTGTTGTAGATGACTATAGTAAAGAAAAAGCGCGCTGTTTGGAGTGAACAACAGTTAATAAGCTCTGGAAGCTGTAAATGGTAGGTAAGGACTGCTGCAGTAAGATACAAAATTCCCCTTAGAACACTCTTTAACCACTTAAGTAGTGGGAATACTACAAAAAATTGGAAAGGGGATCATATTTATCACCGGTTCAGAAAAATGAATTGTAGTAGAATTTTTTAGGCTAGCACATGTTGGTATGCCTTTGAATGGAAAATTCATTCGACAATCAATGTATTCCTGCTGTATGAAAAACCGTATCGAAACCCCATTAATGTTTTGAAAATATTGGCTGGTCGTAAATGGTTATTCTTCTTTTTAAAACGCCACCCAGAGGTTGCAAAAAGAACATCACAAAGCATGAACTCTGGAAGAGCGGCCAAACTTAATAAATTTAAAGTAAACGACTATTTCAACAAGATAAAAGAGGAGCTGTCTAAATTGGACATTTTAGTTAAACCGCAGTTGACTGTCAATATGGGTTAGAAAGTATGTCGACTTTCTCTTTATAAACAATAATCAGTCTATGCTAAATAAGGGTCAAAAAGTGGTATATATGGTTGCCTTAAACATGATGAAAATGTGACCATAGTTTCATGTGAAAAGGCACTGGGCCAAGTCATACCTCCAATGATTCTCTTCAAAGGAAAACGTATGCAGCCAGAATGGCAAGATAATGTTCCAACTGGTCCGACCATTGAAAGGATCAATAACAACATCAACCTTTTTAAAATGGGTAAACCAATTTGTAAAGTTTAAACCGCAAGGTCCCGTTTTACTGATTTTCTATGGAGCTGTGGCTCACTTAGACGAAGGTATTCTTGATGCGGCTCATTTGCATGGAATTATACTTTTTTGTATTCCTAGCTACACTACTCACAAGCTACAGCCTTAGGACAAATATATATTTAAGCCTTTTGAAGAATATTGGAACCAATACGATTTGTTGTACTGAACTACGACAAAAACTACCGACGGGCGTATGATTTATAAAAGAATTTTCGGAAAAGTCTGGCCAAGAGTTGCTATACCCAATAATGTTTCAGCTGGATTTCATGCCACAGGCATCAATATTGTTCCTGAATAAGCATTGGCTCCAGTGAAACTTTCCAGGCAGGTAACGAAAATTATGAAAAAACTGTATCATAATCGAAGACCAATGACAGGACCGAGACACTTATGATACAACAACCAAACAAAAATATTTTGTGTGACAAAATAAAGATTTATTCTTCAGACTCAAGCACAAATAATAAAGGACTCAGGGAGTCTCCCTGTCTTACCCCATTACCAGCTTCAATTGCGTTAGTTAGTTCTTTTTTTACTTTTATTGTGTTGTTTTAGTAGATATTTTCGATCATCTTGATTATTCCTAGAGGTATCTCTCTTGCGTACATGGTTAACGTCCTTTAATTTAACCCTGTCAAATGCCTTCTTAAGGTCCACGAAACATAAATATGCTGTTTTGTTCTATTCTAATGATTTCTCTTGCACTTGCCTCATTATAAATAAGCGTCAGTACATGATCTTCCCGACCTAAAGTTCCCATCGTTCTTCTGCTCGTATATTTCATTCTGGTTGTTAAATTTATTAACTTTTAATTTGATTAATGCTTCCTTTACCTCTTTCTCCTCAATATTTATTTCTTCGTTTGTCGTCACTTCTGGTATTGGTGGTTCATTATCGTCACCTTTAGCAAATAGGGAAAGTACTCTGCCCATGTTTCCTTCTGAATGTGTTTCATTTTTTATTAGTTCGATCATCTCTTTTCTTTTTTCTTGTCCTCTGATCATTCTCCATATTTCTTTTTCTTGTTCCGTGGTAACGTGTTCCTTCAATTTTAAGAAGCTCTGTCAGTGTTTACTTTTTATTTGTCTGACTAAAGTATTCGTTCCTATTGACAGCAGCAGCCTTGCCACTTTGTTTTCCCGAAGGCGAATATGTTACTCCAATATGGGAGGCACCAGTTTGTTTAAAACCTACGCCAGTCACGCTAACTATCTGACTAGTACCACCATAGCTCCTAAAATAAAGAAGAAGAAGCAGGCAACGGAGCTAAGGCACTCGATGTATAATTACATTACTATTGCACTTTATTTCAAATCAAGACATAGCTTCACCTTCACCACTAAATTAAACATATCAGGACTCAGAGCACTATGAAGAGATATAGTACCAAACAACAATTACCTAAATCAAACCTAAAAAAAATGTTATTAAATCAAACAACAAGCCGGAAATTATTATCTTCTATAATGTATTCTACGAAAGGAGGCGTAGTGATGATCCACAGCTTTTCTATTTCTAAAAACTCGTCGATGGCCCTTTGTATACTTTTTGAAATAATAGATCAAGGTGACCTAAATGGTGACATAATAGACATCAAATGATTGCATAAATATAATAGACAAGAAGTGTGGGTTGGAAGATTCTGTTTGAGCTTTATCTATCTATTAGTAAATCTCAAGTAGAAAAAAACGTTAAAAAAAGACCAATGGTTGCATGCCACCCTACACCAAAATTGTCATAACCACGTACTTCATGTCTAAGATAAAATAACAAACACCTTATATATAACTGACGCAGGATCCGACTCTTTCGGCAATATATATTTTAATAAAGCATTAAGCTTAACGACTCTTTAGTTACAAAAACTAATTTTACTTTTACATTGAATCAGGATATCAAGGCAAATAGGATAGATGAACGTGACTGGATCATCATTAAATCGTTTATACTTAATGAGATATTTGATTAAAAAAATAAGTGATAGAATCTGTCTCGCAGAATCAGTAAAGAATATATCATTTATAACTACAACATGATCTCAGCATAAATATGAATAATATAAAATTTCAACTACATCTTGACATATCATAGCGCTATAAATGTTCTATATTTTTGGGAACAGCTTATTGAGCTAAAACATCGACGTTTACATTCACTGCCATAAAATCTTTATAGGTTTTTAAAATTCGGTCATCAAATAGATTTTTACTAATAAATTCTTCAAGCAGATACGAAACAGATAAAACAGATTAAGTGTACATTAGAAAACGAGTTCGTAATACTTGGAAATATAATGAAAAACAAGGCATGATATACAAGGTACAAAAATTAATCCTTCAGGAAGATATTCTTTATTCACGTTAGTTTGATTCCACATTAACATCCATTTGTGTTTCAGACATAAAATAAAACACTAACAAAACCTAAAAAGACGGACCCACATCCTGGATCGCCGAGTCACTGAACTGGCTCTAGTCCAGAGCGGTCCGAACAAGCAATACAGATCGATGATAAGTCAGGGTAGGATTTCGTGTGGGAGGCCTTGTACCCAGGACTCCCACACAATACACTTTGTGGATAAGAGAGCCTCTATAGCGCATCAGAGCCCTATCGGGGGGAAAGTGGATGGTCTGGAGCATTGAGAGAGCACTATAAATTGCTAGTACATCCAGCCTCTTTCTCACATTTGGCTCACTGGGACTTCCAACTATTCCCAAAACTGAAGACTTTACCCACTGATCAGAGCTTTATGTCCAATCAAATCCATTGCGGCTGTAGATGAGTTATTTTCAGTACTTCAAGAAGAACACTATCGAAAGATGATAACGATATTGGAACACGAACACACTGAATGAAACATATTCATATTAGAAGATATTATGTTGAAAAATAAAACTTCTTAAAAGACAGTTGCAGACCACAAAGGTTCTTCTTCTTCTTTTTGGTGCCTATTCGTTTCGAATATTGGCGATCATTCTGGCTATAATTATTTTATTAACTGATGTTTTAAATAGATTAGTTGTTGTGGAGAACCATTTCCTAAGGTTTTTTAACCGTGATTGAGTGACCAGGATTCAACTCCGCAGTATAATATCGAGAAGGTATAACATCGTAGGGGCCTTACTTTTATCTCCAGATTAAGGTGGTGGCTTTTAAAGAGTTTGGCCATGTTGTTGAATGCACTCCTAGCCTACTCTATCCTACATACATTCACAAAAGTACGTACCTTTTAAACATATATATTTTAATGTCCTACAGAATTAGTGTCCTTTTACTTGTATAACCAAAGGATTTCGAAAAAAACACATAGTAAAATACACTTTTTTAAAGTTTTATACAATTTTAAAATTGGACTTCCAGTAACGTAATTCTAGCAATACATTTCCTACTGCAAAAACCTTTTTCGCACAAACGAAAAATTGAGAGAAAATAGCTCTGCGCAATCATCAACTTTTAGCTAGTAAAAGTTGATAAATTAGTTAAATATAAGTAAAAAGCAGTTTAATAAGACAACAACATACAAAAGCACGTCAACTAAACGTTATACAATGCAATACGGGAGATAAAACATCTCTCAAAAGTAATATTAAAATATATCAAAAATGCGATAAGGACGTTTTCTGATTCTTTCGTAAACTTTGAGCAATGCAGGACCATTTCGATTTCATTGATTGAATTGAATCTTCAACATGGCGAAAAATTGGCTTTTCAATATAATATATTTCAGTAAATTTTAAAAATAAAGATTGTTTAGAAGAAAACATTTTATATACTTTATTGTGAGATAATGGAAACTTATTATCTACAAAGTTGCTACGTTGTTTGTCTTTTACTGTAATAAAACAGGTAAATAATTATTTATACTTAAAAATAACATGAAGGATAAGAAAATTCGAAATATATTTCTGGATAAAAAGCATAAAGTGGTAACTTCATATATTTGAAAAATATAGAAAAGGCAACAAAATTATAGATAATTTAAAATTAGTCAATTTAAACGAAGAATTATATCACCAATGTGATTGAGATCGCTCATGGAGGTGCATTGAGTCTGATTCAAGTCAATATGGACGAAATAATACAAATAATATATAAAATTGGAGAAAAAGGAATTAATATTAATGCAACGCCTTTTATACCAATCTAATAGAATAAATTATTCCACGTGATGATTTATGTCTCTAAATCAAAATGGTTGGTAACATAAGAGATAGTTTTAAATGAAAGTTAAAGTTACAAAGTTTAAGTAAATCGTGGAAATAAAACGTGGTCGACACAAGTATGTCTATAAGGCAAATAAAACTAACAGTAACTAACATCTTGTATATAAGCCAATCAATGAAGGCGAGTCTCCAATTGTTTCGCTAGTCCGGTAATTCAAGGCGAAAATACGCCATTTCGCGCATCTCGCCATAAATTATGTTTAATGTAGTTCTTCTCGGTGTAATATCTTCGAAGAGATACAAAATTTGGAGATCTAAAGCTTATTTTATTCAGCTTATAATAAAAAGCTTATATTTTGGTACAAATTAACAAAAAATCGGACAGCAAATATAAAGAGATGAGTCATGTTTACTTGAGCAGCATTCCGCAAATTAAGTTACATAGTAACAAACAAAAGATATCCACAATACCTTAAAATGGAAATATTTAACCAATGTGAAATCTCTGTTTCCAGTTATGTTTCTGGAAACATACAAAGACAAATATGTATTGATAAAATCTAAACGACACAAAGATTAATTTAAAAGCAAATATAATTTAAAGATCAAAAAATAATCAAATGGATTAGAACAGCCCAACGAAAAGGATGCTGAAAGATAAGCAGATATAAGCAATTTATCGATCATAGAAATGCAAGTGATGAAGAATGCAGATCTCAATTGAGACGGAACAACAATCTTAATAAACATGCTGAAATGATAGCATAGACAAAGAGGATGATGATAGCACTGGATTGACCAATAGATGGGCCAAAGAAAGGCAGAATTCTACAAATCGCTAGAATCAGCCACGATAGATCGATAGGTAACAAAAAATAGAAGTCCTACTTAAAAAAGAACCATCAATGTAGAACTGCAAACAAACAAATTGTACTGCGAAACTGGATAAAATACTTTAAGAAATCGGCTAGATTTGTATAATGTAATATAGAGCTATCGAAAAAAAATGCTAGGGGAATCCGGGGGAATACCGCGCATGGGGAAATCCTTTGTGGAGTTTCTGTTTTTCTTTATTTTCGTTTTCGTAAGAAACGTTTTCTTTATTTCAGTCTGCCAGGATACGTTTCGTGGTCAAAAATAGGGTGGCGGTTGTCGAAGGTTTGTTTGGATCTTTCGGAGAATTCGTGGGCGGTTCTACGGGAGTCAGGATCCGAGAGGTCCGAAGCTTTATACAGTTTATCCATAGGCTTTGGTCTCATACAGCCGGTAATGAGTCTGTAAGTTTCGTTCAGTCTGACATTTACTTCTTAGCGTGAGCAGATCTTTTCCATACCGGACGTGCGTATTCCGCCATTGAGAAGCATAGCGCATGCGGTATTGATCTGAGTACTGTGGATTCGGCGTCCCATTTACCACACTAAGTTTCCTTAAAAGGTTTTTGCGCGGATCCACCTTCTTTCAGTTTTTTCACAATGAAATCTGTGTTAATGAGCGGTCTAGTATGACTCCGATGTATAATGGCTTTTCGGTGTGTTTTAGTAAGGTGTTATTCCAGGTGATGTTAAGTTTCCTTTTAACCAGTGGAGACTAAAGGTGGAAAGCGTAGAATTGAGGTTTGGTTGGGTTTAGTCTTGGGGAATTTTCTTGACGGAAGCCAAGCCGTTTGTTTGGGTTCGCCAGCGACTTTATCACTGACGTAGAATCGTCTCTTTTGCGGTAGTGATTCCACGAGTTGGTAGTCCTTAAGCATGGCGTTGACTTTGGCGCAGCAGGTTTCTGTGGTCAACGGTGTCGTAACGGGGCGCTTAAGTATGTTATCTTTTTTTTTTTCTTCAAATCCGTTCTCGATATGTTCCGTCAGAGCTAGTACTTGGCTGGTGTAGGTCTCCCCAGGTCTGAAATCTGCTTGTTGTGGTATGATTTTTGAGCCAACCATTTTCTTTATGTGGCACAGAGAAGCGATATAGGGCGGTAACTTTTTGGCGTATCTGGGTGTTTCCCAGGTTTTAGTATAGCTATGACTTTTGCTTTCCTCCACAGTTTTGGTATTTGCAATGTCGTTCGGCAGTTAATGAACTAGCATAGGATCCAACTTTTTGCCACGGAGGCAAAATGTTTAATTTGCTTCACGTATCGACTTCTGCGGCTTTCCCATTTTTGAGTAAATTTAGTTCTTTATTCAGTTCTCTTATGGTGAAAGGTGTGTCAAAGTAGTTTTTTTTGGTTGTTGGCGAGCGGTTAATACCTGTTTTTTGCATGTGATGTTATATTTGCCGTTATTAAGTAGTTAATGGGCTACTTAGTAATAATGTTAAGAACGTATTCTTTGACAGACGTGGTAAGAATTGTTTCGTGGTATGTGCTGCTTAGAAGCCCTCTGCAAGATTTGTAGGTAGTTGTCAGCTATTGACTCTAGTGCTTCGAGTTCGGTATCCAGGTTGTCAGAGTACTCAGCCCAGTTGGCCTTTTTGAAGTTGAAGCGTCTTTGGAGGGGTATCTCCTATATGTATGGGCACCTATTGGCGTATGCTGAGTTTTAGGGATTGCATCATAGACATTTTTTATATAAGTATGTTGGATTGTCTCGCTTACAAAGTAATTATTGAAATTGTAGCCGCCTTTCCAGATTTTGCTATTAAACGAGCATAGCAGCTTTGTGTCGTGTATTAGGGAAAGTCGGTTGATCTCAGCCCAATTAAACTCATAACAGTTTCACCATGACACTAATTTTCTTAGTTACAGATACTGGTAGCATCGGCAGAAAAACTGGAAGTGGATGGTAATCTTAAAAGAAATAGTTGAAAAGTTTTATTTTTGCGTATGTTTGTGATGAAAATTCAAATAACAAATGACATTTTGTGAAAATGGCAAAAGTAACTGTTTAAGACATTAAAATTTCCCAGTATTTCCCAATTTTTTCGTATAATTACTAAATTCTAGCAAATTCGCCAACTTTTTCGATATAATGACCTTACTGAAGATATCAAAATTGCCCGTGAAAAGCACCTCCCCTATATTTTCCTTTGTATCCTGGAGATTTATTTCAGTTCATTAAGCCAGTAAAATGTTCCGACACTACGATTGTTTTTTCACATTGCGTGGAATAAATGATCTACTGTTAGGTCCTTCAAATTTTTAATGATTCCGTGTCACGGTATTTCATGCCGCGTCAGTTCTCTATTATCGTTGTTATTAAATTTTTTTTCATTTTATAATCACACATGTGAATCGGACAAAAATAGATATGGAATAGAATATACACTACTCGAATGAATTGAATATATAAAAAAATTAATATGCGTCCATATTGATAAAAAATATATTACATATATCGAAATAATATAAAGTGTCGCAAAAAATTTTAAATTATACATTTCCCGGTTACATTTTTTTAGTTTTGGTATAGAAACCCATTAACTGCATTATTCTTCCTACAAAAATATATTATACCTCATGTAAATTTTCATAAAACATTTGATACAATAGGGGCAGACTTAGTAATATACAAGTTGTTCAGACTAGTCCAGTAGCAGGGTACCCTTCTGTATTAATGATGTAAAGAAAGTACCTACCCGTTACAAAGTAACCAATTTGTCCAATGTCCAAAGTACCGATTCCTAGTTGTTAGAAATATTCGTTACTTTTGGTACAGATAACCATTATAGTAAACTAAACGAAATACCCGAATGGCGTCAACACAAAACAAAACAAATTATTTGTCGATTGAGATGTTAGTAATCAGCAATTCGAAAGATAAACCGAGGCGGCACCAGCGACGCGCTGTAATGTAAAAGACCAACGATGGAGTATGGATATTACATGTATTATATCATAGGTAAAGACTAAAGACACCTGCCGAAATGGGGGGGGGGGGGGTCGGTTTCTTTGATATTTACACTATTACTTGCAAACTGTAATAAAAAGAAACCTACTGTTATTTAATATAGATGAAAAGAAATTGGCAGAACGATGGTCCAGAAAAAGAAGCTAATATTTCACTTTGCTAGTTTGAAATATTTGTTTGCTTTGAGTCGTTGGAATTAGAACTAGAACTGAGAGGCTTCGTTTTGCATTTAATTATAGGTCTTATACCATTTGTTTGGATTTATTTTTAAAATTATACCTACTCAAAATCAAATGTAACCATACGAAACCCCCTTAGTTGATTAATGATGTGGCAACCAGGTGGAACTCGACATACTATATATTTGAGAGACTAGTTACATTATCGGGACCTTTGGCTGCAACAGTTGGTCTTTTGCTCAATCCTATTAATCTTTCAAACTGAAAAAGATTGGACGATAGTAAAAGAACTTTGCCATATTTTAAAGCCTTTTGAATCAGTTACTGAGCACAAAAAAGCAAGTAACCTTCTCTAAATTTACACTTATTATAAAAGTACTACTGTCGTCTTTAGAACTCATTAAAGTAAAAGTATTTAGTCAAGCAAAAGTCCGTTTTGGAAATCCTGAAAACAATATTATACTGGGTAAAGCTTTTTTCTTGGATCCGAGATTTAAAATAAACGCATTCAGCAATAACGACAATTTAAGAGTTCAAAAACAAATTCATGGTGAACTAGTTCATCTTATAGAATATCTATCTGTTGAAAATGAAACCGTTAATAAAACAAATGAAAATATCAAGAAAACCTATTGGACAATACAAAAAATTACGATGATTTGGCAGACTTTTGATACATGATACATTTCGATACAAAAAACTCTTTACATGTGACCAACGGTAGTCGCCATCGCCGAAATCAAAATGTTTTCTGAAGAGCCAAACCTTGAAAGAAAAAAGAATCCTCTCGTTTGGTGGTGCGAGAGGCAAATATTGTATCCCTGGTTATCTAAATTATCCAAAAAGTATTTATGCTTACGTGCCACTTCTGTTGCATGCGAACGCGGACTTTCTAAAGACGGTCAAATAGTAATCGAACGCAAAAACAGATAAAAATCAAAAATGTAGCAAAGCTACTATTTTTACATTGTACTAATGATTTATATGATCAAATACAGGACAATTATTCCATATTGCAGAAGATCAAGAACCCTTCGCAATGGTGATCGCCAACGTCGCCGTCGGATAATTCTGATATGGCAGGCGAAGAAAAAGAATGATTTGTAAAAATATTTTATTTTGTACTTTTATTTTGATTTGTGAAAATAAAGAAGTTTTTATTATGTTTAATAAAATCCCAGTTAACCAAGTTTGGACTATTTTTATTAATAATAATAAGTACCGAAAACTATTACCATTACCGTTTAAATACTTATCACTAAAGTCACAAATATTGTACTCTACAGACTGTTTCAAGTTAAGAATTCACAACTGAACAGATAGGCCAGTGCATTTCTTACGGGCGTATGTTGCCAATAGTTCACGGGACTATGCAGGACCGGCCGAAATAACCCATTCTTTATTTATATTCAAATTTTTATTTATATTTTCCAATGTTAATCAAATTTATTTTAAAAAGATAGGTACGTATCTATTTAATAAGCTTAACGACTACAATTACTTATAAATATGGTTACATTTTCAGGGAAGTGATTTTAAAGATTATTAGAAAAATGTCTTTATTAGTGGTTAAAATATTAGGTTTTACGCAATTGGTTAATTATTATGGCACAGGTAATTCTGACAGCTTAGGTGTCAACTCTCAAAATTATTTATAAAATATTACTTTCACAATAGTTAATAAATAGAAAGCAATAATAATTAAGATATTGTGCTTAAACTTCCATTATCGGGCAAGCCGGGCTAACAGGCCCTAACAGTAAACAATATTGATTACTTTATAATTGACTATTAATAGTTTTCTAATTCTCTTTATGTACTTAGTCATTCCAAACAATAGTGTCATTTGGAAAGCACATTTGGAAAGCAGACAGATTTATGAGTTATAGATAAATGAGCGGTATGTTTTTCAAAATAGTGTAATTAGGTGAAGTGGAGATTATATGTTTGTCTGTATACATAAGCCCAAACTGCCCGATTACGTTTTTAAATTCTTCTGCCCGGACAAGGGTTAAGGCATAACCATCGCGCACTCAAATCTCAAGTGTAAAAAATTATATTGTTAAAATGGATCCAGTTTTGCCGTTTAAAAGTGGTCAAATTTTACATCTGAGTGCTAAAAAAGTGATCTTAAACGTAGTGAGATACCACATTAATTTGCTTCGAGATGAAAGTCAACGTATTGTATTCGACAAAGTATCCGCGATGACAGGAGTGTCAGTTCGTACGATTCAAAAAATCGTACAGGAAGACAAAGAAGGTGAGCTTTCTGAGGTAAAAACAAACAGAAAAAGAACCCGTTGCCGAAACAACTCCAGAGACTATACTTACGATGAAGGTGTTCGTATCGGCGTTCGTCGAACAGTGCATAGTTTTTTTTTTGAAAACATTCCTCCTACTTTGAATCGTCTTCTGCCAAAAGTGAACCAAGACGAAAACTTGCCAAATTTTACCCGCAGTACAATGTACAGGTTGTTAAAAGACATGAACTTTGTTTATGCAAAACGTGATAAAAGTGCCGTGCTAATAGAACGTCCTGATATAATTGCATGGAGGCATGGATATTTAAGGGCCATTAAACAATATCGGGCTGAGGGCTATGACATTGTGTATTTGGATGAGTCATGGGTCAATGTGGGGCACTCGGTTTCCAGAGAATGGAAAGACAAAACCGTCACCTCGGCAAGAGATGCGTTCATAAAAGGGCTAAGTACTGGACTAAAGCATCCCACTCAGCGTGGACCACGTTTCATCCTTGTCCATGCCGGAAGTGAAAATGGTTTTGTAAACGGTGCTGAAATGTTTTTCCTTGCAAAAAAAAAACAGCGCTGATTATCACGACGAAATGGACGGTCCGTGTTTTGAGAACTGGTTTGAAAACAAACTGTTGCCCAACTTAGTTCGAAAAACGGTTATTGTTATGGACAATGCTCCATATCATAGTGTAAAAACCGAGTTGTTGCCTAACCAATCGTGGAATAAGAATAACATTATGGACTGGTTAAGACAAAAAGACATATTTTTTGAAGAAAATTATCTGAAGTGCGAGCTTTTGGAGGTAGTCGCGCAATTTAAACAAAATTTTGATAATTACAAAATTGAAGAACTTTGTAAACAACAAAATAATGTCAAAGTGCTTCGTTTGCCTCCATACCATTGCGAATTAAATCCAATTGAAATGGTATGGAGCCAAGTAAAAAGGCATGTGGCCGTAAATAACAGCACCTTCAAAGCGAAGGATATGGAGGACCTCATAAAAAAAGCGTTTTCAAATGTTACGTCTGATAACTGGAAAAACTATATTCAACATGTAATGACTCTGGAGAAAAAATTTTGGGAAGTGGACGGTCTAATGGAAGACGTAACTCCCATAGTTATAGATTTATATGATAGTAGTGACAATTCCGATTTGGATATGGACGAAGAATGTACATAGTTTTTGATAATTGTAATATTGTAAATATATAAATGTCAAACTAAAAAACCAAATAATTTGTTACATTTCTATGGTTCTGTTGTATTTTTTTTAAAATATACAGAAGTTTTTATTGTTTTTTTATGTTTTTTACTGACACTAATAATATCTACCACAATACTCACTCAATTTGTTCATTAAACAATTAAGAATATTTTTAAGAGTCTGATGATGACCTAAGCCGAAATTTAATAAATAACTGTTGTGAGAAAAAGACATGTCTTTAATTTTTATTTTTCAAAAAAACAAAAAAAATTTAAAGTTACCTAAGTGAAAAAACGTCTAATGTGCAATATAACATGCAGTTCGGCCCTGCTTTTTCGCTGCAACTCCACTACTCTCGCCTATCTCAGTCTATCGGTAGTTCTGGCATCACCGCTTCCCATAAGGCTCCTTTATGAATTCTTAACTTGACACAGACAGTAGTTGAAGACTAAAAGTACCGAAAGTAACGAGTATAAAGTATCGGGTATTGATATTTAAAGTGACGAATCGTTACAAATATCCAAAAGAAACGAAATTTTACATCACTGTCTGTATGCATAGAAGAGTAGATAGTTGAAAAGTATTCTATCTTGTGTAAAAATTTTCGCTGAATATATGTAGGTCGCCCATTTCAAGTGGTATCAATTTTTATAAACAATGTATTTATAAATAAATTTTCAAATTTGGATATTTTAATTAACTAGTCCCATCGTAAAGACTAAAAATACATTAAAAAAGCTATACATGTTATATATAAAAAGCTTATAGTTTAAAAGTTATTAAAAATTAAAGTCAAGAAATCGAAGATTTAGCCTTTTAGTCTTCATAACTTTTTACATGGTGCATATTTCTCTAAAATCTGCACATAAATAGAAAGTTTGAACCTATTTTGACAATTTACTATTAAAAAAATGGAAAAACTTTATTTTTAATTGAGTTAACAAACAATAAACAAATAGCTTTACAACCTTGCAGAATCAAAAGCACAATGCGGGCTAGTACATGGTGTGATAATACGCAGGCATCGAGCGGCTATTGAAATTTTAAAATAGCGTAATGTCAACACGTACTAGCCCGTTGAATGCTTTTGATTCTGCAAGGGCGAAAAGCTATTTGTTTATGGCTTGTTAACTCATTGATAAAGAAAGTTTCTTCAATTTTTTCAACAGTAAATAATCGATTCAACAGTCAAAATAGGTTCCAGCTTTCTATGCAGCTTTTACAGAAATTTGCATCATGTAAGAAGTTATGAGGTCTGAAAATTGGGAGGCTAAATATTCGATTTCTCGACTAAAATTTTTAATAACTTTTAAATTACCTATAAACTTTTTATATATAAACATATATATAAACATATAAGATATATAAACATATATATCTTTTTTATTGTACAGGGTTACGCAATTGAACTGTTACCTATTCAAATGACCTTGACATCAGATTCAATAAAAATGATTGGAGAGCGTCCATCGGTGGTTACAGCTGCCCATACCATTACTTGAAATGGGAAATTACTTCGGGTGTTCGTTCATGACCTGGGCAGGTCACGTAGCCCGATATAATGACAACAGGTGGATACGGAGAATTCTAGAATGGAGACCAAGGACGACAACAAGAAGCATGGGAAGACCTCAAAAAAGATGGGTAGATGACATAAGAACAGTGGCAGGCAAACAGTGGATTAGATTGGCGCAAGATAGAGAAAGATGGAAGCAATTGGGAGAGACCTACATTCAGGAGTGGATGGAAAATGGTTGACAAAGAAGAGAAGTTCGTTCGTAAGCTCAAACTTTCGTAGGTGCGTTCGGTCAAGTAAACACGATCATTTTGAGAGTTTATGAACTGCTCAATAGGGAAATTTTTCTCATCAGAGAACATTATGTTCGAAAATTCGCCACGTTCGCGCAGGCGTAACAACTCCTTTGCTCTTTCAAGCCGAACTTTTTTTTGCTTTGGTGTAAGATTGTGTGCTTTTTGGAACTTGTAAGGCTTGACCTTGAGCTCCTTTTGCAATATTCGTTACATGCTTCGCTGGGATATTTTCAATTATTTGGCCATTTGATTACCACTACGACGTAGATTTCGCTCAAGTCGAGTCTTCACTTTCCGAACCATTTCAGGTGATAATGCTGTTTTTTTTTCGCCCACCACCATAGCGTTTGGCAATGCTACCAGTATCATTATAATGAGTTATGGAGCGATACACAAACATTTTATTCACTTTGAGGTATTTGAGCTGACGAACAATAGCTGGTTGTGATTTTCCAGCCAAATATAACGCAATCACACTATTACGTTTAAATTCCATTGCAAATAACTTTTGTTGTATGTATAAAACTTAAAAGCAAATGTTTTTGACAGCTTATAAACATACTGAAGTATTGCCAACTTTGACGTAGCTGTCATTATCGAGTTGCCAGATATATCGATGTGAAGTTGGTAGCAGTTCAATTGCGTAACCCTGTATTTTTAGCCGTACTTTACGATGGGACTAGTTTTCAATTATCCACCGTTCCATGCATACAGAAAAGTACCCTCCTGCTGGACTAGACTATGGAGGCTAAATATCAAGCAGAAGTTGTACTGGCGATGATACACTGAGACAAATATTCAATACAGATTCTCAAGTAAAACAAAAAATAAGTAAACGATTCCCATTTCTAAGACTACAAATGTGTTGCAACTCGTGGAGAAACTATTAAACTTTGTGTGTAGAATTCTGCAGATCTAAAATTAACAGTTAGATTTTGGAGATTTTTTTTAATTCGTTATGATGTATTCTATAGCATTTTAATTATTTTAACAGTGTAGCATTTTCATTTCACCCCGTATATAATAAAACATCGAAAAAGATTTTTAATTTTTTTGCGATTTTTTGATACCAAGATTGGTAATGTAAACATTTTCGAGTCTGTTTATAATAAATTATAATTGCTCTTTCGATTGATCTTGATTTGATTCCGCCTAGACATTTTACGCAGGAAATAAATAACAATCTTTCAACTTGGGTTGGTGGGAAAATGTGTGCGGACAAGAGAGTGATTTTGGGTGATGAGATCACTACTCGATGAACCGGCTGCGAAAGCAGTCGATTTCATTGTTGAAGTCATGAAGAATTTTGTAACATCGGGAATTCGATAAAGTAGTAGTCAGAAAACTAATTGAGGTCTGAACGAAAAAATATCCTTTCCAAGGCAAATTTTTGCTTAATTCGAATGAGTTTTGAAGGTTAAAAAGAAGGTGATTAGGCTCAAATGCTATGTGGCAATCTTTGTGAAGTGGGATAATCACCGGTTCGTTGCTGTATTCTGTGTCACGGGATTTGATAACAGTATTTCTGAGGGCTAAGTGAGGCCTACGTGGTTTTCAGTGAAAATAAGCAGCCGAGTTTTCAAGATTCATATAGTTATCATCCAGGATAACCTGAGGCCCAATTTTGGTGTTTGTCAGCCTCCATTTTGTGTCTCAAATAGGTCGGATCCAGATCATTTAAAGTTTGTGTGGGACAGTGCTTTTTGTATTTAATTCCAAAGTAACAAACGTTTTTAATAGTTTAAAAAGAAATAATTAGCCAGTGAAGAAAGTACTTTTGTTAAATTTTGCTAAATAAACATTGTTCGTTAATATACTAAGATTTGCTTTCATGGCCAATTTAAAAATTTAAAAAAATAAATAGAGTGTTATGTATCAGCTAATTGTCATATCTTATTATTTATTTATTTTTTGTAGTAAGTTCCCCTCAAATAAAGGAATCCTTATCCATGACTCACATCTCCAACCAAAACACGAGTAGCCGTTCGCAAACGTTTCAATTTATTTGCTTACCCTATCCCCAAGCCCAGTAATTTTTCAGCCCCCCCTTTTAATCCCCTTTAAGCAAAATAATAGTTACAACAGCTGAACAACAACACCATTTATAGGATAATAAACACAATACAGTTTCAAAAATCTCGACAACATATGAAGCACAAACCCACTTGTTTTAACCTGCAGAATACTAGCAATTTAAGCGTCTTATGGAACTCAATGATACTGAATATATTTTTTTTCATTAATTTTTTTTTCAAGTTCTGAATTTTTAACCCCAAATGTGAAACACTGTGTTCTCTATGTCCTCTCTATTCGGATTTATCTGGAACTTAACAGGAACTTAAGTTTTAAGTGTAAGGACACTCTATGGCTTTTACTTCACGAGTTATAACAGAGACAGACATACATATGGGTATACAGACAACAACATTCAAAAAGGTCTTTAATAATTTTTTTCTAGTATCCTCAAAGAAGTTTTTAGATTAGGAAATGATATGCGACTATATAGTACATAATAAGAAAAAGAAATTCAATTATATTAGAGGACTCATGTTGTATTAGTAGATCGAGAAGTATTTAAATAATCAAGTAAAATCGAAATAAATAAAATACTTAAAAAAATTGATGTAAAATGGATTTAAATATAATATTAATTATTTAACTTTATAAAAATAATTATAGAATTTGTTTGTTTTTAAATTGTTTACAAAATATTATCCATAAATGCTTAAATGTTTCTTTTTTGTAAATCTAGAATTCAAATATTTTGGCAGTTAAAGAGTTAACACGTTAAAATAAAAAGGTCAATTGGTTATTCTAATAAATATATAAAGAAATCTAAGGGCTAAGAAAATGTCTATTTCTTTAAAGAACATGTTTGATCAATAAATTTTGCTCCTCCAAAAGAAGAATTAAAATCTATTATTCATGTTTCAAATTTAATTAAGGCACTGTTTCGTAATTTTTATTCAGTCAGTCCAAGCTGTCTTTTATAAGCTATCACTACAAGTTTGGACCACGTTATGTCACAACCAGTGCTACTCGCACTGATTTAAGCCAATCTCACACTTCCGTTCCATCTTCCCCTTCGTCCTCAAACAGTGGTCCGGTAGAAATACGTTTCTTAGGTTTTGGTGGTGGCCTTGGAGGAATTTTCTTAATTGGCTGTCCGTCAGCTGGCAAGGAAGACATGGAATTTCTCTTTTCAGGGCTACGTAAAGCATCTGCGTTGTCTTTCGTCCACTGGAGCTTCGATGGCGTTAATTTGGTGGCATGTAAATTTCTAGGGAGAGTTTGACTGGCAAGAGGTTGGCTGGGAGGAGACTCATGACTCTCAGCGATTGGATCGCAGTTTGTTGGACTCAGAGGCAAAAGTCGAATGGATCTTGGAGTACTCGCAGTGCTGTCCAATTTGTTTAAAGACAAAGTACTAGTACCTCCGTCGGCAGTAGTTCTGGCACCCAGATTGTCATATAATGGTTCCGCTATCAGCTCATCAACATTGGGAGGCTCAGAGCTCCAACTTTGCATCCTTGGGCGTCTTGGAATTGTAACGTATCCTGTTCGAGGTATTCTAGCTGGGGGTCCTACAAACGGAGAATGGGATCTGGAGTATGGCAAGGTACGGTAAAGATTCAGTTGATCGTAGATTGGACTGTGAAGAGGGGACTGTGGACCGTGTGTTGGCGGAAGACGGGTTGTATCTGCAACAGTAGATGCGGAACTTCCAGCAGGTGAGACCTGAGCCAACCTAGGAGGAAATGGTAGTAGATCTGGTGGGTAATGATTAGGTCCAGTGTCCAGCATAATTTGACCTTTTCGATGGGGCTGGTCGAAATCAAAGGATCGGGAATCTTCATCGCCATCTAAAACATAAAAAAAGTTTTAAAATATACACCTAACATTTTTTATAGGTAAAATACCAAAATATCTTTGGTTTCTACATAAAATGCATCCCCCCATAAGTATAATATTTTATATTATGTATACAGTTAAATAAAAAAGCATTGTAAAAAAATTGTAATGATTGAATATTTGACAAAAATTCTGAAAATATGTACAAATATGTAGTGATGTTAAAAAATTAATAATATATCGTTTATAAGTGATTCAACGAATTCGAATAATTCCTAGAAATATATACAGAAGCATTTTGATAAGTTACTGACAACGAAAAATATGAATTTTACTAATAAAACGTCAAATACTGCTCGATTTATCCAAATTGAATAATATGCGTACGAGTATTATTTTTTTTTTTGTAAAAGTTCTGCTACATATTATTATCATTAACATAATCAACCAAATATGGTCATAAACTTGTTTGTCCTAGTTAGCATATAATAACCTCCAAGCATTTGGATGGGTATGGGTGAATCTGGAAAATGAAACGACACTAAAGTATTTAGTCCGACTTTGAGCAGAGAGCATGGAGGCTTATAAATTTAAACATGGTTAGATGGTTGCGTTACACTGGCAGTGTTGAATGTTTTGTGTTTTTTTTTGCAAAATAAGGAACAACTTAATGTGAGTGCTGCTGTAAGGCGTACTTCAATGATGACTGGTGTTAGCGAAAGAAGGATTTACAATATCAAAAAAGAAAAAGAACAACAGTGTGAATTTTTTATGAAAAATTTGCCGCTATAATTAAAGCGTATATATAACTATATACAAGGTAATGAGAATATACCATCGTTGTCTCTTTCTACTTTATACAGGTTTCTGAAAGAAATCGGATTTGTTTAAAAGAAACTTGGCCGAAGAAGCATCATGATGGATTGAGAGGATATTGTTCATTGGCGCCACGATTATTTGAGAACTATACGGAGGTTGCGAAGAGATGATGGCAATATTATATATTTGGACGAATCGTGGGTTAATGTTGCAATCTATTACTTACGAATAGTACGATACCACAATACATAAGAGTCGCGATGCTTCCCTCAAAGGTTTAAAAGCACCTACCAAACAAGCTTTGCGATATGTTTTATTGCGTGCAGGTGTTTCAGGAGGTTTCCTTTCGGGTGCACAACGTGTTTTTATGCCAAAGAAAAATTATGGAGACTATTACGATGAAATGGATGATACATATTTTGAGTCGTGATTTAATACCGAATTGACCAAATAATGATGGCAGGAATGTTATTGCAATACATCGTATCACTCCCGTAAAGAGAGATTCCCTAACAATTCCTGCAATAAAGCTACAATCCAGGAATTGCTAGCGGAAATAGACTTTCTTTCGAGGAATGTTATTTGAAATCCGAGCTATTAGAAGTAGCGCGTACTTTTAAAGATTAATGCGATAAGTATACTTCTGATGAATATGTTACACAACATAATGCTTCAATTTTAAGGCTTCCTCGGTATTATAGCGAATTAAATCCTATAGAAATGATGTGCAACCAAGTAAAGCGATATATAGCTACTCATAATAGTACTTTTAAAAACGAAGAGGTGCGCCAGTTGATCGAAGACGGTTTCGCAACCGTAAGAAAGCAAAATTGTGTCACTCATGTCGTTGAGAAAACGGAAACTGAGATGTGGACCTCGGACAATCTGTGCAAGATGACGTAAAGCAATTGATTATACACGCGAACAAAGTGGATAGTAGCGAAAGGAAAATCGACATTAGTATAATTGAATACTCGTATCTATGAGTAACCTGGATTATTCTATAACCAATGTAAAATGCATTTATCAGTCTAATCAGAGTAATATAATAATTAATAAAATATACAATTTTAAAATAAAATTCTCGCTAAAAACTTAGTCTTTTTATTAAAATCCATGCCTCTTACTTAACTAAGTACTTGAAGATAATTATTTGTAAATATATGTATTTTATAATAAATATCTAATGTGTCTTTGTTTTATTCTAATTTGCATTATAAACTAAAATCAAAAAAGGTCTTTGTACGGTTCTGTACGTGACCAGTACTTGGACCTGTTTGCTGCCAAGCACATGGTAGAATGTTATGTCTATACATATAGCTACCTCAAAAGGCACTGTATCATTTTGGTTTCTTTTGGTGAAGAATTCATTGACTCAAGAAAAAATTTCTTCACATTGGTGGAATTGTTTTTGGAAAAGCATATAAAGAATCCATTTCCTTATTAAAATCTGAGTTTCAGAGCAACACCTTATACAGTGCTAGTCAAAAGTCCGTTACCCCTCTCGTATCTTTTACGCAAGTAATAACTGGTTTGAAAGGTATTGAAAATACCTATTTAACCATACTAATTTTATTTTAGTTTAAGCTCATTTTGGTGAATAAATTAAATAATTACTAAAATTGTAGTTTCGCATTTAATTAATAAATATTAAAACCTCCGCCTCTGGTTATTTGTCAAAAAGTTGAGGTTTTTCAATTCTCTAATTGTTCTTACGTCAACGTCAACTTTTTTGACAATTAACCAGAGGTGAACGTTAGAATATTTATTAAATAAGTGAGAAACTCTAATTATTTTGATATACCTATTTAATCATACTAATTTTGTTTGGATTTAAGATGATTTTGACGAATAAATTAAATAAATACGAAAGTTCTAGTTTATAAATTAATTAATAAAAATTTAACGCCCGCTTTTGGTTATTTGTCAAAAAAGTTAACGTTTGTCAATTCAATAGTTGTTTTTAGTTTGCAAAAGCGTTTATAGCTCAATATTTAGTTTCTGTTTCCGCTTAGTTTGGTCAATTCAAGTTTAGTTAAGTTGTTTTTAGTTAGTTGTTCTTAGTTAATATTTAGTTTAATTATTGTTTAATGAGACTTTTAAATTTTTACAAATGGTACGTACTGTAGCCGACAAAGTAGCAGCTGTCATAATAATTGGTGAATGTAGTAACAATGTCCATGCAGCGGAACGTCTTTTCAATGAGAGGTACCCCGATCGCCCTACATCGAGAGCTTATTTGAGAAAGCTTCTTCGGAAGTTTAAACAAATAGGTAGTGTTCAAGATATCAAACGATCTGGTCGACCAACAATTGGTGATGACAAAAAAATTGACAATTTTAGAAATGGTAGTAAACTCTACTTCTACAGCACAAGTTGCATCTAGCTATGGAATCAGTCAAAAAAGACAGTACACTGAGTGTTGGCAGAAAACAACTTTCATCCAAACAAATTAAAAATTGTGCACGAACTTTTAGATAATGACTCCGACCGAAGACTAGAATTCTGTGAAAATATGTCAAGTAAAATTAACCAACAGCACGATTACATAAAAACAATTTGTTTTAGTGACGAACGTACTTTTTCTCTCAATGAAAATGTTCACACAATGTGAGGTATAGGAGTGACACAAATCCTCACGTCTTTCGTGAAACACATACTCAATTTCCAAAAAAAAAATAAATGTTTGGGCAGGTATTTTGGGAAACCACATAGTTAGGGCTGTTTTTCTCAATATTAACTTAACCGATGAAGTGTATCTGGAGATATTACAATGCAATTGAACCGTTTATACTTGAAATTCTGGAGGATAATCCAGATGAATTCGGCAATTGAACGATTACGCCAAGAGTTTAGAAATAGGATGCATTACTGGTAGTTAGTATATAGAGCACATTTTGAACACTTACTATAAGAACTGGTTGTTAAATATTTATTAATTAAATGACTGAATAGGTATTTTCAATAGCTTTCAAACGACGTATCACTTGCCATAAGGTCCCATTTAAAATTATCTGTCGCAGTGGCGCTGTAACGTCATCTGTCACTATTACGTCACCTACGTTATGACTAGTTGAGAGGCCTATGTCTGTTTATTACCTTCCTCCAAATTTCACTATTATAACAATAACCGTTCAAAAGATACGAGGGTGGAACGGACTTTTGACTAGCACTGTATATGTATATTTTTTATAATGTGTAATGAGATATTTGTGTTTAAGAATATTGCATGTTTACTTTTCCCGTATCTGTTTAATGGCCAAATATCCTAGAATTATTCCTAATTTAAAAATAATTTCATATCCATAAATTCATAAATAATAACGACAACTTTAAAATTCTCCCATTTTATATTCGTGGCACATGCACAGCGGCTATACTATACCAGTACTATATACTATCGCAATGATGAATCAATTTTATTAGTATCTATATAACCACCAGAATTGAATCCTATCTCGTA